>NC_079513.1:1226593-1348708 GCF_000801105.2 Raphanus sativus | reverse complement strand
AAAAGAGCGAGCAGCAGAGAGGAGAGATGGAAGTCCGCCTGGGGCTGGAACTGGCCTAGAGTTATCTTCTACAGCATTGTATTGTGGACGAACATGACTGTTATCTTCCACAACAACATTGTACTGTGGACGACGACTATCTGAGCTTGGATCAAGACTGGAAAGGATAACCAAATCAAGAAAGAAAGAGGAGATTTAATACAAATATACAATGAAGAAGAGAAGAAAGAGAAAACACGTACATGCTTCGTTCGACATCCCTGAAGTGAGAATTGATGGCTTCAGTGAGGTTATTGCCATGTTCCTGATCATAATAAGTTAGCCATTACTCAGATCTACTACTCTCCAGAATTCCAGATTCCAATTGCATTCCAAATCTATCCGAAAAGGAGATCAAATGCAGAAAAGAAAAGAAAAAGGGGCGGCTAACCTCGAGTGTTTGAATGGCGAGTGACTCATCAGCGCCGGTGATGCTCATGTATGACTGAATGGCGTCTCTCGATGGTCTCATCATCTCCGCCCGTGGCTCACTGTGTCGGTTCGACTAGGAACAAACTCGAATTATGGAAGCAAACCGCCTTCTTTCTTATTCTTCTAGTGTTTGATTTGTAATCTGTTTCAAGATTTGTTCAACTGATTCGAACCGCCGCTGATGAGTCTACACTCTACACCAAAGTGACGTTTAATTGCTTTTTTCTTTTATTTTACTTTCCCTCACACGTTGCCATCTTTTTTTTTTTTTAACTCAACTTTCAACTTTCATTAACCTTCTGGTTCACCATACAAAGAAATGTCATTTCTCACATGATATTTTAACCAAATTTTTTTTTTTTTTTTTGATATCTCTGGTGTCTGGGCAGCCACTTTCCCAAATATCCCCCGAAGGGGTCCAGCGCCCCAGCAGTAAGGATGTTAAATCGCTGTGGCCGGGTTTCGAAGCTGGGTGGCGGGCACCTCAGCCGAGGTTCCATTACCACCAGGCTACGAAGCCCGGTTTATTTTAACCAAATTGGCTCTACAGAATATAACTTAGGGACATTAGACATAAATGTAAAAGTCTCCTTTGCTATCCTGTCAGCAGCCTTGTTTGCACCTCTTGGATTAAACCTCAGTAGAACTTCAGGAATTTGGGACAGCAGCTGAGAGATTGCCTGCAATGTTGGTTGGAGAATGGGCCAGAACTGATCCTCGCCTATCAGCATTTTTATCAGATTCAAAGAATCGGACTCGAAGATCACTTTGTTGTAACCAAACCTCACCACCGTCTCTGCTGCCCATTTTAAAGCCTCAGCCTCTGTTTCAATACTTGACCCAAGTCTTGGTACTCTTCTTGCACCTGCCCATATTAGCTTCCCTTTATTATCTCTGCATATCCATATTAGCTTCCCTTTATTATCTCACACGTTGCCATCTAATTTCCATTTTCCACCATCCAGCACTTACATATGTTTTTCTTAATAATTCCACAACTTTACTCCCTTTTCTTATCCACAATTACTTTAATTAATAATTAAATTTATTTAAAATTTAATATTTGTTCAACTTTTAGATTTATACTAGATTTTGAATCTTTAGATCGAACGGATGTCAATTTTCTTTCATTTTATTTTTGTGCATACTAAATGTTATACATAATTTATAATGTGTATACCGATATAATATTTTAAGAAATAACTATGTATACCTTTTTATGTTCTACAGTAAATACTATGACCGATATTTATCGGACATCATATAAACAACTCCAACATTTTATAATTAGATTTATATATAAAGTATCTAGAAAATAAAATTTCTGAATTAAAAATACGAAAATAGATATATGTGATTTAATATTGTATTAGAAATTGATACATTAGTTACAAAATTTGTAAGAAACAAATATTGCCTACAATTTATTCCTTAGAATATTCGATTTGTATAATTATATCCATAGTTTTTAAAATAGAGAAAATATATGTATTGTATAAATATTTTATAAATCAGTTAGGAAAGATCATTATTGTCTTGACTGATTGTATATGTGACATATAAGAGCATCATTAACCCACAACCCCTCATGGGTTGCTTATTTTTTATTTTTTTTTTCTTAAGTTTTGTTTTATCTGAATTAAAAAAAAAAAAAAAAAATTAAAGAGAGAACCAATCGCGGGCCGCCACACGTCGGTGGGGCCCGCAAACAGTTGAAACAATCCATGATTCACGCCGCTTGTTTAAGCGTTCTTTCTTCTTCTTCTCTTTCTCTTTCCTGTTTTTTTTAATTAAAAAAATAGTAAGCACCTTCATTAACAACAGCGTTAATGGTGCTCTAATATGCCAACTTAATTGATTTATGAGTATAATGTTTAGTTTTAATTTTTTCTTGGTTAACTTTCTAAAGATTGTGAAAATACTTAATATATTGATTTAAACTTGGTTATCAAGATTTTTTTTAAAAAATATAATTTTATTTTTTGAAAATTTTAATTGGTTAAAATAGTTAAGAATGTGATTTAGATTGTAATAAGTATTTATTTATATAAGTGATAATATATATATATATATATTAAATTTTACTCGATTAAATAATTGTTTATATGATATTTCAAAACATAATAATTTATAGTTTATATTGAGTAATCTTGTTTTGTCTTGTATATCATCAATTGTATCATCCATACTTTTTAGAATATGACTTTTATATCCGGACAAATTATTTTTTATGGATCAAAATTTTATGAAAATATATAATAAAATTGTTTTATATATTATTTAAAAAAATATGGGATTATATGTTTTATATTTTCAACATTTATCATACTGAACTTGTATTGGGATATTATTTATATGAAAATATATGAATATATTATTCAACGTTATAGTCATGGTAAAAAAAATTAGTGTATAGGGAATTTCTCTAAAATTTTATGAATATATTTTTGCTTTTCATTAAAAGAAATTAATTAAGCGGTGAAAAAGACAGAACTAACCATAGCGGTTAACGAATTCGGCGGTGACACGAAGAAATAACGAAAAAGACAGAACTAACCATAGGGTCACCGCCGTCGCTCTTATATCGATAAGAAACAACAAGGGTAAACTTTTTCATCCGTTGTTTCTGCGCTCCTACTCGAGTGAACCGAGAACCCTTCGTCTCTTCTTTGTAGGGCGAACTCAGTTTAGTCGAACAAGATGGATTTCCTAAACAAGCTCGACACGGACACGTCTCTATCAATTTTTTGTCGTCTAAACGACCCATCAGATGTTGTCCGTGCCAGTGCTGTCTCACGCTCCTGGCGAGACCTCGGTAATTAAGACATTTCAGAAACCTTTTAATTGCTTTCTTCCAGTGTAATTGAATTGTTTTTATGCACTTGCACGTGCAGTGATCAGATACGGTCTCTCCAAGAACCTATGCTTCAAGCTCTTCCATCAGCTAACTTGCGTGGATCGTGTTAATGACGAGTCCTCAGGGTGGTCAAAGCTACTAGAAAGAGAGCACAGGGCTTTTGCTTTACTGGCTAAAGGCTGCACGTCTTCTCCTATCACAAGCTGTATCGCTGATGCCATCGTAGCATCTAGCACTGATAACTTCCCAGAAGAGTGCATCTTGAACACACTCGATGAAAGAGATCGAATTGGTGCCACACCTTCGTATTGGTCCAGTTCAGGACAACACAAGACTTCAGTGCCCGAAACACTTGTTTATAAGCTCAAGGGTGATTTATGTGTCGTTACTGAGTTCAGCATTCACCCTTTCCAAGGTTGGTTACAACACTTCTTCGTTTTTATTGTTTTTTCTTCTAAGTGTTAGCTCTTTAACGGTGTTACTGTTACCCTCTGTAGCTTATTTTCAGAGTGGTTCTCCGATTTACTCTTCGCATTATGTACGTTTCCGGTTGGGTCATCTTGATAACAAGTCACAGGAGAAAAACAACTATGTATGGACTTACACTTCACAACAGTTTGCAATGGCTCAGGTGTGTGTGTGTGTGTGTGTCTTTAGCATATGCTATCAAGTCTGAACTGTTAATAACCAATGTTTTTTGTTTTTGTTTTTTTATGAGTAGGAAAATCGATTGCAGAACTTTAAGCTTGCAGAACCAGTTGTTTGCATTGGTGGGTATATGCTAATCGAGTTTCTAGGCCGAGTTCAGACACAAGAACTGGATGGACTATACTACATATGGTACGTTGTCGGTCTCTTCCCCTATTGGTCCTAGTAGATTCCTTATAACTTAACAAGTTGTGCACGTTGAGAGTGAGTTTTTTTTTCTTTCAAATTTTGTTTATTTGTTTTGCAGTGTGTCGCATGTTAAAGTGATGGGAAGATCACTCGCAAAATCGTTTAGATTGGTGGATGCGGACGGCGAGTCAGGAAAGGTTGGGTTGAAGGTGGTGAGTTACTGTGATCCCAGAGAAATGGGTGAAGAAGAGGTGGGGCAAAGGCCGTTTAGGCAGATGGTGAGGAACCACCTTGACGAGCTCTTGTATTTCAGACGACGATGAGATTTAGTGTCTGAATAATAACTATGAGGATACTGAATCGAGTGGGGTTTATTATTTTATTCTCTTTTTCTTTTATTGATGATGATCTCTCTCACGAAAGAAAGTTTGTTCAGTGCTAGAAACAAATTGCATTCAAATAAAATAAATAACACACAAGTATCTGGCTGCAGTAGCTGTGATGGGAACAAACAACAGTGTAGTCACTCTCGATCACACACTTAGCCCCTCATAGAGGAAGGTATCCTATTCCTGTCAGAAGTAATAGTAGGCAATCACATGGCCTTCTTCACTGTTTATCTGAGAATAGAACCAAAAACAAAAGAAATTTACTGAAACTTGCAGTGAGAATGAAATTGAAACCAAAAGTATAATAATACAAAATAGTTCTCGTTCAAAATTTCACTGTGGTCATTTTTTTTTTATTTAAAAGATTAATTTTCTCTACTCACTACAAGCTATAATAGACATAGCCAGGTCACTCAACCTTGTGATCAGACACAAGAACTGAGTGTAACAAAACTCCAACTAACCTTCTTAGCTTCGATTAAAAACTATTTAAGTAAAATAAGCAGAAGCTCCAAATCTTGCAAAAACATCCTAGGTCCCACATATTTTGTCTTATTCCCCTACCAACTAACTTAATTTATATTACTATTATTGCAAAACCTCTTGTTCCTTTCTTTATCTCAGCATGTCCTCATCTTTGAGATCTCCATCAAAGAAGCTGCTTCTCTCTTTCCACATAACTCTCATCAGCCACACATAAATACATATCTTAACACTCACTAAACATTAGACTAGCCCCCACTGGCAAGATATTTACTTTTGTTTCAGCTTCTTACCCTGAGGCAAAGAGAGCGTTTTCAGGATGGAACTAAGGCCTAGAATGCTCAAAGACTGCCTCTTGGAAGATTCAAATTCATGTTCCTCAAATGGGTTCAAATCTTTTCCCAGACGGCCTCCGCTGGACACCTTCCCAAAGAAGAAACAAGCCAATGCACTGCAGGCTGTGATCAATGCCGTTAAGAACCTCAGTTCCAACGCCATTAAATCCACTCCATCAGGGCTTTTACCAAGAAGCCTTTCTCGACGGCTATCATCAAAGAAAAAATCAGAAAACCAAGCAAGCATCACCACCATCGTTCGAGTCAAAGACATCGTACGTTGGAGCTCCTCCAAGGATCTGGTGCATGAAGACATATCACGTTTCCAACCTCGTCAGTACACAGCCAAGACAACCACCGGATCCTCCACCACCACCAGCGGCACATCCTCCAGCAGCTGGTGCGACTCAGATTTTACGTCAGAGTTTTTACCGTCATCATCATGGGGAGGTAACGTTGAAAAAGAGGAAGGTGGTGAAAACTACAAGTTACAATGTGTCGGCGAAGATTCTTGCACAGCAGTAGTTACAGACGCCGACACTGTAGTGGGACCTGAGGTAATTATAATTACTACTATATTAAGAAATATAAACTCACTCCTTGATACATTATATTAATCACAGAGTTTAAACTAGTACATGCATAATAAATTAAATTTTATGGAAAAGATAAAAGTTATAGTATGTGATTTGAGATCTTATGTGTTGACTTTGCTTCAACCGTACGGTCGGGTCGCCCATGCTGTCTTTAAATGCACGTGCTGCTGTTCGGTAATGAAAAAAATTCACATGAAGACAAAACAGAAGCTGTCTTTGTCTTTCTTTTGTAGACACGTAGAAGAATCGTATGTACAGGGTCATATAAGAGTAGCTCTGCATTAACATTTAATAAAAAATGGAATTAGTACACTATAATTAATAAATAGTTTGGATGATTTTGACTGATATGCAATGATCATGACCAGGACTTACAGTGTGAAGAGGACCAGAACAGTCCCGTCTCTGTTCTTGAGATACAACTTGGGGAAGATGACCAAGCATCAGAGACTTCTTTCAGTCAATGCCTTGATAACGTGGAAAGTGCGTTTACTTTTCCTTCATTTCAATCAAAGCAAGTTTGTTTCTTTTGTTATTTTTAGACATCTAAGTTTTGAAACAAACGATGTGTGTAATGGTTTTGGCAGGAACCAAGCAGAAGCTCATGCAAACGATTCAACGGTTTGAGAATTTGGCCAACATTAGTCCTTTCAATTTGGAGGAATGGGACGAGGAATCTTGCAAGGAAGAAAGTTGTGATGCAGAGATTGAAGAAGATGAAGATGACACTGATGAGGTTGAAGAGAAGGCAGCTGAGCTATGGGACCGAGTCAGAGAAAGACATGCTATTTGGATCCACGAAGAACATCTCATAATGGACTATTTCAGAGATGAACTGATGATGCAGAGAACAAACGAAACTCATCATCAACACTTTGAGGAGCAATTGGTGGGAGAGGCAAAAGGATGGTTAGAGGGAGAAAGAGTATCAGAGCTTGAATGCGGAACAGGTGAGCAGAGGAGACAGGCATGTGCTAGAGAGATTGAAAGACTGGAGTGGAATGAGAAACGGATGAAGGAGGAGCTTGAAGAGGTTGCTACGCAGATTGAGGATGGACTCTTCAGCCTGTTAGTGAATGAAACTTTAAATGCACTCTTCTGAGTAATAACCTGAACAAATCAACAAGCGTTAGCCTCCGACATGCGTTGTCAACCTGATTCTAAAGCACAACAAACCTGTGAAAGGAGATAGATGCAGCTCAACAACACTCATTCAGGTAACTTGAAGTTCAAGCTTAGCTAGAAATCAGCAGGCAGAAACAGTTTTGATTAGGGCTTTGAGTTTAAGCCCCACTTTTCTTTGATCTACTTTTGTAAGAATAAAACAAACGAATAATACAAAATGTACATTGAACTCTAAAGCATATGGCTGTTTCTGCAAACACAGCTCAGAGGCTGTTTTTTTTTCTCAATTTCTCAAGATGTTATTAATATTACAGACATAAACAGATATTATCAGAGATTCAATAACAAAAACAAAGCAAGACAAATACAAGCATTTCGATGAGTTTCTGTTCTTTAGAACTCTCCTTACTGAGGATTGAACTTGACTGTTTCACGATATATAAGCTCCTTGATGTTCTCTTCTGACAAAGAAGGTTGTTCGAAATCGAAATTGAACGGCCTCACACACACCGGTTCCTCGTTTATATCGTGCAGCGGGGCCAAATACGGGTGGCACAAAGCCTCATCAACTACAACAATAACCATGTTTAAGAAACGCAGTGATAAGAAGCAGACGTATATATGGATACAAGACTCACCTGTGATGCGTCTGCTAGGATCAAAGACGAGCATTTTCTCCAGCAAATCTGCTGCGCCAGCTGACATGTTCGGGAACCTAGCAGCAAAGTTCTGTCTCGGGTACTGTGGAAGCTGTTTAACGTATCTCCTTGCGTTGTCACTCCTTAAGAACCCCAAGCTTGAATCATCAGGTGATCCTATAAGCTGTGCTTTCACAGAGATTCATGAACAAAAAAATGCAGTTGATACCCAAAAGAAACAAGGCTAAGTGACTCTATGTGGTTTACCTCAGTGATAAGCCTAAGCTGATGAACATAATCTTTACCGGGAAACAAGGGCTCTCTTGTCATTGTTTCACCGAGAATACAACCGACGGACCAAATATCGATGGCTGCGGTGTACTCGGAGCAGTTAAGGAGCAACTCTGGAGCACGGTACCAGCGTGTAACAACGTACTCAGTCATGAAGTCGGTCTCGGATTTGGTCCTCGCAAGCCCGAAATCACCAAGCTTTAGATCACAGTTTGCATTGAGGAGCAAATTGCTGGGCTTTAAATCACGGTGTAACACATTGGCTGAGTGCACATACTTGAGCCCACGTAACAACTGATACAAGAAGAACTGCACATAGGAAAAAAATCACTGAAACTAGTTCTGAAATAGTCAAACCAACAAACCGAATAAAACTACCTTATAAGTATGAAACAATACTAAATCGAACTGTTACTTAGACCAATCTTAGTTTCCAACACAAGAACATATCAATCTCTAGCTTCCTGAACCAATCATCTTCTACATAAAAGGGGAAACATACCCGACAATGATCATCAGTTAAGGGTTGGTTAGAGCGTATAATCTGGTGGAGATCAGTGTCCATAAGCTCATAAACAATGTAAACATCGTTGAAGTTCTCTCTCAGGGGTGGTCTTATTATATCCTTAACAGCAATAACCTGCGCCAAAAAACAAAAATAAAAGATATATAGCTATTTTGTTTCTCACAAGAAATGATAATTGAAAAGAAGATGATAGATATAATAATAATAATGACATTCTCGTGATCCATGTGCTTGAGGAGCTTAATCTCTCTCAAAGTCCTTTTGGCGTCGATGATGTTGTCAAAAGCGTTGCCGATCTTCTTGATCGCTACTTCCTCTCCCGTCTCTGAGTTTGTAGCAGCACTGAACACCATAGAGATATCAAAAAAGAGAAACAACACTTTCAAAACCCTAATTCGAGTATGAATAAACCTTTGATTGCTAATAGTAAAATCAAAATCAAACGAGAATCTGAGAGATCGGGAGGAATCGAAGAGGAGATCTCACCAGACGATGCCGTAAGCGCCTCTGCCGATGGGGCGAAGAGGAGGAACATACTTTCTACTCACTTCGAAGATGTTTCCATAAACATTGTACTGAACGTAGCTACCTCCGTGAGTAGCCAATCCTTTCGTGCTCTGATCGCTTGAACCACCGAAACAGTTCTCCGCCGCCATAGCTAAAATCGAATTGAATCGGACCCAAGCACACGCTCGCTGAAACTGAGGGAGAGAGAGAGAGGGAGAGGCTATAAGGGAAGGAGATGTGTTGACATTTCTACGAATACGTGTGGACCTTCTTTTTTTGAATCCAAAGGTCTCTCGGGCGACCCGTGACCCTAAACGGGTTTTAGTCTTCTTCTTCTTCCTTTTTTTTTTCCTTAAGTCAACTTCTTTTTTTTTTTATTCTTTTCCAGGTATAGGTGGGCTGGAAATTGGAATTGTAGCCTATGATTACGCTCCCATTATTCTATATTTTTATATAATTTAACAAGTAAATTACTTCATGTGGGAATGTTCATATTGCCAATCAATCAATACTATTAAAACATGAGAACTTTTTATCGACTATGTTTTGGATTATCAAAAAAGTTACAGTCCAACTAATATATTTGACTTATTTTATCCTAAATAATAATTATCGCAAATCTAACTACTTCCTTATTATTTTGACAACAATTTCGTGGTTAAATAATTAACTGATCCAATGAAATTAATATCAACGTGCACTTCTATAATGATTTCTACAAAATCATTGTCTTCCATATAATACATTCGTAGTTTTTGAACCCACCCAAATGTCTGTGACCTTTTATGAGTTGATTCTATGAAATAGATATCGACGTCCACTTCTTGCAAGTAGATAAAATCATTGTCTTCCATATAATTCATTCGTATAATATTTCTCATATATAACATATATAACATACTTAGTGTAATTATATATAACATAATTAATCATATTAATCATATTAATGGTCCAACCATTACATTTATTTAATTTCTTAATATTTCTCTTATAACCAACTTAATTATTATTAAATATATACTATACCTAACCAATTATTTTAATATTTTCAAAACAAGATCTTTAAAAATATATTCTTAAGTATATTTTACTAAGATTACATCTTCATAATATGTTTTAATATATTTTATTTAAAATGTAAATACACATTTTTTTTTAATATTTACTTTTAAATCATAAAAATCATAATTAATGACTAACTGTAGTTAAAAACGATTTTTAATTCATTTCTTATTCATATACTAAGAAATAAAATTCTATAGTATTTATATATATATAATTTATATTCATAATTAAATTCCCACATCAAGTAATAAATATAAAGTAACTTAATCCATCTATTAACTATTTTCTAAATTATAAAATAACATAATAAAATAAATGCATGAGTTTTACAACATATTTCAACTTATTAAAACAAATATTAAAGTATGATATATAAAATAATAAATAATTTCATAAGTTAATATATATATGTATATATTAAATATTTTTAAATTTTTAATTTATTTATCAAGTACAAGGCGGATTGAATAACAATAGTTAATTTTTTTAATAATGCTAACCAAAAATTATAATAATAAAATAAATTTTACCAGTATAAAAGATTACAACAAAATTGCGGGTTTAATAGAATTTTTAAATAGAGTTTAACTAGATTAAATATAGAGTCATCGATGTTATCGGTTTAGCTGCGGGTCCGGACCGGGTTATAGAATATTGAATCTAACACTTCATATGTAACATTTAAAAGTATGTACGCAATCAAAATTGCGGGTTTAATAGAACTTCTAAATATAGTTTAACCAGACTACATATAGAGTCATGGATGTTATCAGTTTAACTGCGGATCCGGACCGGGTTACAAAACACTTCATGTGTAACATTTAAAAGTATGTACGCAATCAAAAAAAATATCACTCGAAAACAATCCCGTCCTTTTAAAGGCGGGTCAAAATCATCAAAATGCAAACTTTTAAGATTGATAATAATCTTAAACATTTAACAAACGCAAAAGATCAATTCATAGGATGATGGAAAAAAAAAATCTTGTCCGCCCTTTAAAAGGACGGGTCAAACTCTAGTCAATACTATTAAAACAAGAACAATTTTTATCGACTATTTTTTGGACTACAAAAAAGTTACAACAGTCCAACTAAAATAAATCCATTAGTTATTATCATATAATTTTTTTAATGTAACAAATATCTATTAATAAAGATACATCTACTGGACATGCAACAGATTCCTATATATGTGCCAAAAAATCAATTTAATTAATATAAATATATCTATTAAAAATTTGACGTGACATTTCATATACATTGCATTTTTTTAAAAAATACTATTAATATAATTTAATCTATTATTTTATTTATTTAACCTCCTATTTTTTCTCTTGCAACTAACTTAATTATTATTAAATATATACCATATTTAATCTATTATTTTAATATTTTCAAAATAAGATCTTTAAAAATATATTCTTAAGTATCTTTTACTAAGATTACATCTTAATAATATTTTTAATATCTTTTATTTAAAATATAAATATATATTTCTTTTTAATATTTACTTTTAAATCATAAAAGTCATAATTAATAACTAACTGTAGTTAAAAACAATTTTTAATTCATTTTTTATTTATATACTAAGAAATAAAATTCTATAGTACGATATATAAACTAATAAATTCTATAAAGTAACTTAATCCATCTATTAACTATTTTCTAAATTATAAAATAACATAATAAAATATATTTCATGAATTTTATAACTTAAAGTACTGTATATAAACTAATAAATAATTTCATAAGTTAATATATATATATATATATTTATATTAAATATTTTTAAAATTTTAATTTATTTATCAAGTGTAAGGCGGGTTGAATGACAATAGTTAATTTATATAATAATGCTAATCAAATATTATAATAATAAAATAATTTACCAGTATAAAAAATTACAAAAAAATACGGGTTTAATAAAACTTTTAAATAAAGTTTAACCAGATTACATATACAGTCATCGATGTTATCGGTTTAGCTGCAGATCTGGACCGGGTTACAGAACATTGAATATAACACTTTATGTGTAACATTTAAAAGTATGTACGCAATCAAAATTGCGGGTTTGATAGAACTTTTAAATAGAGTTTAACCATATTACATATAGAATCATCGATGTTATCGGTTTAACTACGGATCCGAACCAGGTTACAGAATACTGAATATAACACTTCATGTGGAATATTTAAAAGTATGTACGCAATCAAAAATAAAAAAATTATATCATTCGAAAACAATCCCGCTTTTTTAAAGGCGGGTCAAAATCATCAAAATGCAAACTTTTAAGATTGATAATAATCTCAAACATTTAACAAAAGTAGAAGATCAATACATCGGATGATGGAAAAAAAAATCTAAGGGCGGGTCAAACTCTAGTAATGTTTAAAAAAGAACTCAAAACTTCTATCCAAGTCTGTCATTTGAATACGACCTGGTCTGGTTTAGAGGTATACAAGTCCAAGTCGTTTTTTTCGTCAATGGTTGCCTAACTATTTGATATATAACTTGTGTTTCCTTTATTCCCTACTGACTTGTGAAACAACAGCTGTAACACCACACCCCGCTATATTTTAGCACCTGCTTACTCGGTCTTTACACCATATTCCGTGCGATAGTCGATATCTTATTCTTTTTAAGGTTCCAAAATCTTATTTACTGATCATACACCTATTAAGTAATATTTTCTTGTATTTTAGTTTCATTTATACGATATTGTTGAATTACTTTTCAATGGATAAACCATCATTTTGCTATACAACTCAAACACATTATAGTTTTGGAGTTCTTTTTGATATGCGATCGAAAAGGTGATTGCATTTTAGTGAAGCATATAGTCAAATTATTTTTCTTAAACAATATCATATATATCACTATATACCACAAACCAAAATATTACAACGACTATTTAATAAAATGACATTTTTTATTAACAGACAAACCCCACAAAAATCTGATATAGGCGATGATATTAATTTGACAATGAATCTGATCGATGCAGATACAAGTTAAAGTACTTTTTTTCTTTTTGAAACCACAAGTTAAAGTACTTCATGTGGGAATGTACATACTGCCAAGAACTAAAAGCTCAAAACATTTCTCCAGTAGTTTCAGTACGACTTGGTGTTTGCTAATACGTAAACATTTAAGGTTTGAGGTTTTCTTTTTGAGTATTATTATAAGTTTAACAGTTTTACTTGATTTTTTTGAAAAAAATCAATTACTTAATTTTAGACAATTAGGTTTTCTTTTTAAGGTTTGAATTTTTATTTTTGAGTATTATAAGTTTAACAATTTCACTTAATTTTTTAATTTAGACAATTTTAAAATTTATTTGAATATTTTTAGTTTTTTTTAAAAAATATGATTTTTTAAAATATTTAATTTTGTACCTTTTATTTAATTTTCTGATTTTATTAGTTTTAATTATTTTAATTATTTTATTAGAAAACTGACACATCATCAATTTTTATCTGTAAACGAACAGTTCCGATCGATTTTTGACTTTATGAAAAAATAAGCAAAGTTGAAAGTTTTTGTGATAATGATGTCAAACTAAAGGTTAAAAATGGTAGTGAATTTTTTTTCTAGTGAAAAAGTTAGAGGTTTAAAATATCAGTCAATGTCATTTTAATGGTTTTTATGCGATTTTCTCTTTTAATATTTAAAAGTTCAAAAGTCTTATTTACTGATTATATAACTGTTAACTATTAAGTAACATTTTCCTATATCTTAATTTCATTTATACGATATTATGAAGCATTTTTCAATAGATCACACATCATTTTACTATACAATTTAAACACATTTAGTTTTGAATTTTTTTTCTATATATGTTATCGAAAAGGTGATTATATTTTGGTGAAATACATAATCAAATCAATTTTCTTAAACAATGTCATCTATGTTACTCTTTCCGACAAACAAGAATGTTACAACCAGTATATAATAAAATGACATTTTCATTCACTAACAAACCCCACAAAAATGTGATACATGTGATGATACTAATGTGACAGTCTGATGAATATACAAGTTAAATGACTTCATGTAGACTTGGGCACGGATCAGATATCCGGGTTTTTGAAGGTATTTGTGATTTGCTTCGAATGTTACGGATATCTAATTTTTCGATTTGCTTTGTTTCGGAAAAATACGGATATTCGGAAAAACGGATATCCGAAAAATAAATAGATATTTGCGGATACTTACGGATATCTCATTTGTTTTGATTAATACAACTAATCTTAAAAATTCGATACAAATTTGTTTTGTAAAATATTATTTTTTGCATGATAGAAAAAATAAAAATTAAAAGATATAGTGAATCTACATATTTTGTAAAATTTTAAACTTAATTAACAATTATAATAACACAAAACTTAAGAAAAAATTATAATTGTCATAAATGATTTTCTCTTCCTTTTATGTAATACTTTTATATAAGTAACTAGGGTAAACCCGCCCTACGGGCGGGCAAATAAATAAACTAATAATACAAATATATTTTAAAAGTTTGATTTGTTTTAACTAAAAATAGCTTTGACATTTATAAATTCCTTACAACATTTAACTATTTATTTTACTATACATTTTTAAAATTTTTTTTTCTTTTTTGGTTTTATTTTATTATTTTATTTTTTATAGTTTAAATTATTTAAAATGTTTAAGTCGCATAAATTTTCTTAAAATTGCAGTTGATTGGGTTAAGTACAGTGAAGTTATTTTTGTTCTTAGTTATATATTTGTTTCATGAATTGTTTTTATACATTGTTTCTTAAAACTAATGATATACACAATAGAAAGTAAGTAACTTATTCATTATAACTAAAACTATTTGAGGATTATATTTTCTATATATACATGTTTGTTAGAATCTTATCGGTATTATTATTATATATCAACATAATTGATTAGAATTTTGAAATAAATATAACTGACTTTTTGTTACAAAAATAAATATTTACTGACTAACTTATGAAATATAATCCTTGGAAAGAAGAATTTTATTATATATGTAATTATATTGATTATAGTTTATTGTTGGATAAAGTATTTCTTTTGTTTATTAGTTGTTTATATAAATTGACTATGATAATTATTTAGCATACATGTAGTAGATGTATATGCGCACCACTTGCAAGGAAGAGATCAAATTGACATTTCAAACAACATTAAACACTAAACTAATCGCAGCTGAAACTAACATAAAAGTAACATTTGGGAAGTGGACATATAATTCTTTGGGAAGTGGACATATTTACTCTGTCCGAAGCACTTGAATTCAAAGTAACCCAATGTTTATGCACTTGATCACTCTATGATAATTTCAGTGAGTTTGTTAAGAAGAAGGAATAAGCCAGGATGGTGAAGATGACATTGATCGCTCGTGTTGCTGATGCATTGCCTCTAGCTGAGTTGCCAGATTCAGACATGTCTAGTCTCTGTTTAAGAATCATTCCAGGGGTGACAACGAAGCTTCAAGAATGTCCGTTGAGAATGGCCCCTATGTCTTACAGCATCGAAAACATGTGTTTTATATTTGTCTCGCAGAAGCTGTGTTGGTGAAAATCTGGAACGCAAGCATCTCCATCTATTCTTTCTCCTGTGATCAATCAAGAGCACATAAATATCTAGCTGAGTACATTAGTTGTACTCAGGAGAGCTAGAAAGTTGCTTGTATACCAGCTTCCGTAGTGATCATTGTTTGCTGCTCCTATCGAATAACAACATTTGTCCCCAAGTCTAACATAAATCTCAGAGAAGCAACAGTCCAGGAAACTCATTCTCTGTACTAATAAGAAACTGATGATCAGTAACCTGATTTTTTATATCCATATCGTCAAACTCGTGAACGCAACATATTCCATTATCAGCAAACACACCCGCCTGTTATAGAGTAAGATGACATTAGTCAGATATCCTATGTTACTTGGAAGTTTCATTGCAAGGAACCATTTATCAATGCAAAATTCACCCATTTCAGGTACTTTAGCAACAATTGCAATCAACCAAGCTGCAGAAGATGACTTTCTAGATGTATATACATATCTTAGTACTATGCCTATGGTGTACATGCATCAACAAAGCAATACCGAGAGACACATATTCAAGAAAATATAAAACAGTAGCAATTAATATAACAATGAGAACCAATTACCTTAGGAATTGGTATTTAGAAAGCTGGGATCCTCAACTATACATACCTTTGTTGTCACCTCTAAGGTTGATGCCTTCATGAATGGTCTTATGCACACCACTTGAACGCATAAGTAAAACTGCATGCTATGTCTTTATGTCCAAATATGATTACTAAATTGTTGAAGTAATCATTAACTGTTGTGAATGTTGTAGGGCCTCAGCTCTTGATCTGAGCTTCAAGTAGTCTTCGTATTTCTCCAGTCACCTAAGAGAATAAATTAAGGACAATCTTAAAGTTGAGGTTAATCATTGACAATTCATATCTATATATAATTATATATAGAGAGAGGGTAATCCATACAAGTTTTAAGCTTATCTTTGGATCCATTGTTGCATAACTATGTTTTCTATATTTTCTCAACAGTCTTAGCCATTCCACTAATTCATACAAACAAATGATCACTTAACAGAATCCCAATGTATATCTACCAAAGTCACTGATCATATATCATTGCAACTCATCCGAAAGCCTCAGAACTCATTAGTCATAAATACCTCATTCTTATCGTTTACCATTGTTGTTGACATTCTTTTTGTGTAGCATAGTTGATGCAGACAGATGAAGAATGCAGGATATGAAACATTAACATCTGCGTTATCATTGTACTCTGGATTTCCCTTCCGCTTTGAATCAAAGCTTTTGATGCTATCTAATTTGAGCAACAGCCTCATGAGAAGCTATGCAGCCATGTCAGCCTCCTCCACTGCAACTTCCATCCTTCCATTTACAGAAACTTCGAAAGCAATAACCTAATTTTTGCAAAAAGAAATCAACTTAAACCACTCCTGCATTCCCTTTTTTCGTACAAAAACAAATAAAAAAATAGATTGAAGGTCTTATAAATTCACCATGTCCGAGAGCCTATCGACCCCCCATGTGGCCATGTGAGATGTTGAACTGTAGAAATTGCTTTTGATATCTCTCTCTTTACACTCTCCGTCACTTGCTCCATGGCTATCCATCTTGATCTGCCTGCCGCTTGCTCCGTCGTTCTCCGCCGCTTGCTCCGTCGTTCTCCGCCGCTTGCTCCGTCGCTCTCCGCCAACCTGCGCCGCTCTCCTTGTTAGCTGGACGAAGTCAATTGAAACTTGACGATACTGGTTAGCTCGGTCAACCGAATGGCTATGGTTCTAGTCACATCTGTTTGAAAGCTGAATAGAAAAAAAATAAGCAAAAAAGTGAGGAGAGCAATGAGATTCGGGTGTACTCTGCATCACTATTGATAGTATTATAATTTGAGAATCGCACAGAAAGTGTGTAATGAATAAGTAGTGGAGGATTTGCAGAGCCTAAGACGGCGAAGGTTAGAGGTTGGAGAAGAAGTTGATGAGCCAAACATATTAGGGTTACGTGTTGACGTTTCAGAGGATTATAACAGAGGTTACGGGTTGTCGGAGATTTAAGAAGAGGATGAACTCTAAAATTTGCTGTGAAGTCAAGGAAGACGATAAGGTTTGATTGCCTTTGGGCTCGAATTTCTAAGTTAACAGAAAGCCCAAACACTGAACCCACAAATATTAACAACCATCGTAAATGAACCGCATCGTTTTATTAAAGTGGACAGGTGTCGAAGCCTCCTGCTTCTATTTGTTGCGCTGGCAGCATAAGAAGAGAGACACCTTTTCTTTATAATAATAATAGATAATGTGAATAGAATCTATCAAATCATATGTTAGAATAAATAATTATATAATTTTATACATTTAAAATTTAAATATAATCAAAATATACATATCTTCCCAAAATTTTAATGTTTGTTATTTGCTTCGATTTTAACGGATATTAAATTTTAGTATTTGCTTTGCTTCGAAAGCTTACGGATATCCGGATTTTCGGATCGAATAGCAACGGATAACGAATCGAATCAAATTTAACGGATAAAATGTCCAGACCTAACTTCATATGAGAATGTTCATATTGCTAAGAACTAAAAACTCAAAACTTTTCTTCAGTCAGTAGTTTTTTCAGTACGACTTGGTGATTGCTAATAGGTATACAAGTCAGTTGTCGGTCCCCTAGTCAATGGCTGCCAAACTATTCCACTACAAAACTTGTGTGACATTTTATTCCGTAATGACTCCTGAAAAATGACTATTGAGGAAAAGTGTCATTTTTATTAATTGAAAAACCCGTTTTGGTTATTTGATTTATTTGCGCATGAGATGAACCGTGCCTCTGTAGGTGTAGTTGGTTGATGATCTTTTTGTCTTTGGTGAATGTGTGGTTGCTTGGTTTGGCGTATGGCCGCTGTGTGGCTGGATTCCACATTAACTACTAGTAAAAGTGAAGATACAAGAGAGGCTCGTGCCTATATGTTTTTTCTTTACCTAATAATAATATTCGTAAGATACTGAACTGTAAAAGTGTCACGAATCCGTACAACAGACGATCTTAAACGGACTTAATCAGTCTTCTTGTCTTGTCCATCAATGGCTCGAAGCCTCTCTACAAGAGGAGGATGTGAGTAGTGATAAGCTGAGTACAATGGATCAGTGTTCATCGCTGATAAGTTCTCTTCCTGCATAAGTCCCAAACAAAAACAACCATTAAAACATATTGTCACAAACTTGAGAGTAAACAGTCTGTGTTTTTTTATTCTTTCTCGTCTTCTCTTCTCTGACCTGTAGCTTCACTAGGGCAGGACGTAGATCCTTTGCATAACCAAGATCCACTGCAAAAGCATCAGCCTGCAAACAAACGTTTGACTCAGATCTAGTGATGGTATTTAAAGAAAGAAAGAAACTTTGAATTAATCTTGAGGAATTGTAAGATTGGTACCTGAAACTCAAACGCTCGACTAACAAGGTTGAGGCCAAAGCTTACCAAGTGTTGAAGTGGTATTACAGTGTGCTGTCAGAATCAGAAAGGAGAGAATATATAAGATTGGTGGTTGTGTATTCCTTTCTGAAGTGGACTCTGTGAATTTAAAAAACCAGAAATAAACAAACCTGAAATATGATCAAACCAATGAGAACTGGTTGTGTATCAACTATCAAATCCAAAACTCCTGAAGAGATCAGTGGAGTTTCTGACAAGAGTGTATCCTCCAAACTGCAAGAAGGCAAGGATCTGCAGTAAAACAAAAAAAGAACATGTTTCAAAGGTGAATGAAGATATGGCTAACTAAGTTTTGGACACCCGTTGCTCACTTGAACTGCAATGAACGAGTATGTAGTGTGATTCAGCTTCCAGTGTCCCAGCTCGTGTGCAAGAACCGCCACAATTTCATCCTCATTCTGGCACTGCACATTAAGAAAAAGATAATATTATGTTTCAGAACAAAAATATGAATGTAAGCATAGCTCGCTTGAACGCATTGAGAGTCACAGTACCTGCTGAATCAATGTGTCATAAAGAACAATCCTTTTGTTCTTGAAGAAACCGTACATGTAAGCCTGTAAGATGTAACAAGAGAAACATGAGCTTCCTATAGATCACTAGAAAACGTATGTATGAATGAGATTTCAAGCCTCTAAAGATCCTCACATTACTATGGCTTGACCTTGTAGATCCATCGACAACAAACAGCTTCTTCAGAGGAAACGCAAGTTTCTCAATCTTCTCTCGGAGGTCTCCATCAGGAAGCTATAAAAAGGAAGATTTTTAGATTCCTGATGATTATAACAGAGTGACAAAAAGTATATGTCTGACTTTTTGTAAAATGACTGAAAGACACTCACAGGAGTGAACTTGTTGAAAAGCGGTGCAATCAAAACAGGGTATATAGTCATCATCACTAGAGACAGGATAAACATGAATGCCCACAGATATATTGCAAGGTAAGGACCTCCTTTCTGCCAACAACAAAATTAAAAAGAAGATAAAAAAACTTAACACAGAAGCTTAAAACTTGGAAGCTTACATTTATTAAGAGAACATGCATATATATAAGTAAAGCTTAGAATAAGATGAATCCAGAATCACAAAACCTGAACTATAACAATAATTGCGGCAAGGATAGGAGGGGCTAGTATGACAGAGAGAAGTATTCCTTTGATCATGTCCCTAATGAACATCCATATTGTTTGCTGCAACCATAAGTTATAAGAAACTTTATCCACAAGTAAAAAGGAAAAAGTTAAGACACAAAGGCAGTGTTGGCAATGATACCGACATACTTTGTTGAACCCATGCCGAGACTCAATCACAAATGTTGAATACAAAGAAAATGGTAAATCAGTGATCTGCATCAGAATTATCAAAGAAACCATATTAGTAGATACCTTTCGATCCTAAACATAAAAGACTATATGAAGGGGTTAGTTTGAACGACCTGTGACCATGCCATTAGACCAGCCAAGAAAGAAAGAGTGTGCAAGATTTCATTCTCTGGATCGAGTCCCACCATTGGTAGAAAACCTCCAGATATCTACAGGAAAAATGAAAAACCACACTGTTTATCGTAATACCAATATACTAAAAGAGTAGATGGTAAAGAGATATGTACCTTCCAAAACCAAGGTAAGAACCCAAAGAACAAAATGGCAGAGTCCATGAGTATAGTCACAAACTCATGAACAAAGTGAAAATGGCTGTAAAAGTGAAAACAACACTTAGTGATATAATAGCCTTACCAAGTACAAGAAATTAACGAAATCTAATTGAATAAAAAGAAACGAAACCTTTTGTCAAGACTGTAAGCTCGAGATTTCTCAAACTTCTCCTGGCTAATGACTCCAACCAAAGTCTTTGGGAGAGTGGGAAGGTTGAGAGCAGTGTGTTGCCTCAGATCCAAATATGTCTCAAAAACATACATCACTATCATAAAAACCTGAAAAAAGAAAAGAAGAAAGGATGAATTTCAAAATCATATACAATGCTACAACCAAATATAAAATTTTCTTCTTTTCTAGATTTGGATCAAGCAGATGAAAGTAGATCGAATGCTATGTCATATGTTTGAACTATTGCGACAAGCTATCTATGTCTACTTTTGGATCAACAAGTTTGTATGTTTAGCATATCATACAATAAAATACAACAATGTGAGCAGTGGAGGAGATTTGATACATCTATTCATGTTCACAAACGGATCCACAACACACAACAAAAAAAAAATAAGCCATTTGAAAAATCATATCTTTAAACCCTAAACCCTCAAAGGAAAAACACACACAAAAGACTCAAGGAAAAAAGTTAACTTTTCATTCTAAAACCCTAAACTTTGCTGAACAAGAAAAGAAAATAATATTCCGTAATACACTAACACGAAGGAGGAGATGAGGTTGACGAGACCTCACAGATGAAACGCACGTGTAGAACGATACGCAGTTAGATTAATAAGTAAAGAAAAGGGCCAAACATATAGAAACGAGAAGGAAGCAGAGATGATGACCAGACCAGACCAGACCAGAGCAGTCACAGGAATCTCAATACAGAGGAAAGAAAAAATAGAACGTTATGCGAGTGAAAGTGGAGAATAGAATGTGTGAGAGGATGATACGAAGCTTACCCACGACGGTTTCCATGTAAGGAATCGCCATGCCTGCTAAAACACGAACAGAGAGGACCTGAGCCGCGAACGAGTTGGTGGTCTCTTTGGGGGCTGTCGGGTGATACATTTAATTAAATTGTAAATGCAAAGAGGCATTTCGAAGTGATATGGGCTAAGACTTTAGGCCCATTTTGTAATAGCCCCTCTATTTTATTTCAAATCTCTTTCTGACCCAAAATTAATTATTTTTTTCAACGAGAAATCCTTATCAACAAGTCGACAGAAATTACAAAAAGTAGGCGACGCCGAGAGAGAGAGAGAGAGAGAGAGAGAGAGAGAGAGAGCTCTCACTACTTCCTTCTCTCCCTCTGCAAAACTACTTTATCCACACTTGGAGGAGCCTCCTCGGACCATGGCGTGCCCTTCTGCTTCTGCAGTCTTCTGCTTCCTCGTTTCACGGCCGTTTCCCATCTCTATCTGCTCCTTCCTACGCGCAGGTATCTCTGAGAAAAGTGGTGAAAGTGTCGGCGTCGGGAACAGTGCTGTGGAGAAATCGGAGGCGGAGAAAGTCGAGCGCCTCAAAAACGCGTAGCTGGAGAGAAGCATCCCGCTCTCAAAGACGAGTTCAACTACATCAACATTCACCAGGTAATCTCGGAGATTATCTTCTGTTGCCATTCGTGATGTTGTTGAAGTCTAATTCTCGGTGGATTTTTTTTTTTTTTTTAGTTTTATTGTGGGGGGGGGGGGGGAATGTGGAGCTTAGGTTCTTCAAAATGTCGTATCTAAAGAGCATTCTTGTTGTTTTGTATTAATTTCACATTATTATTTTTGGATTGGTTCTTCTTCTTCTTCTAGTGAAGAAGCTGTCTGAATATAATAAGCTTCTTGTCCTTGATAATAATGTTTGTCTGCTGAAATTTTTGGGTTCTTGTTCCATATGATCACATTTTTTGTAGACAAGATCATGGAAGTGCAATTTTAAAATTGTAAATGCATTCTCTTGTTTGATCTTTTTTTTGCTTTTGGACATCTTCTGTTGTGTGTGTTAGGTTCCAAAGGTTGAGAATATTGTGGTGAATTGTGGTATAGGAGATGCAGCGCAGAACGACAAAGGTTTTGGAGGCTGCAATGAAAGAAATAGCGCTTATCACAGGGCAGAAGCCTGTCAAGACACGAGCTAGAGCTTCCATTGCCACTTTCAAGATTAGGGAAGATCAACCTCTTGGCATCGCCCTCACTCTCAGAGGAGACGTCATCATCCTCTTCTTGAATCTTTTTATTTTGATAACAAAAAAGTTTCCTCTTTTTTCTTCTCAACATAGTATCTTCTAGTGTGACAGGTGATGTACTCTCCTTCTTGGATAGTCTGATCAATTTAGCACTTCCGAGAACAAGAGATTTCCAAGGTGTGAGTCCCAGTAGCTTCGATGGCAACGGTAACTACAGCATTGGTGTCAAAGACCAAAGCGTTTTCCCCGAAATAAGGTTTGATGCGATAGGGAAAGCAAGGGGAATTGGATGTATGCTTCAGCACAACGGCTAAGACGGACCAAGTAGGAAAGAAACTATTGGATCTGATGGGAATGCCTTTCAGGGAAGGAAGCAGCAGTGGGAACACAGGGGCGCCAGTGAGGAAGAAGAAACTTAAGTCTCATGACTCTCATCATTTTGATGCCAAAGGCAAAGGCAAGGGAAAGAGATGAACTTATATTAGAAGAGATGAGTCTTCCCCATTGTATTGTATTTGTTTTCATCGATTTATTGATTGCTCTTTTGTAATGTTGATTTGATAATATACTTTGATAATTTAATATCAGGAAAATGTAGATGAGGTAGAAATTGCAAAAGCAAAACATATTAAGGGGTGTTTTTCTAATTCAAGAAAGTGTTTGGGGAATAGTTGCAATTAATACAAATATATAATGGATGTAGCGAATGAGATGTCATCAGTTTTACTTTTACCTTGCTCCCTTCTCGTAGACTTGCTCAAATCAATCGATCTTCTCTCTCTTTTCCGCCATTCGATCAAAAATTCTGCAAGTGCAAATTTTCTTTCTGCAGATCGAAACCCAAACTGCCTTCTCCTCCTTGTTACTTTTTTTTTTACCGATGGATTGTAGAGTCCTTGTAGAACCCTAGCTGTCGTAGACCTCAGATTGGATTGGTTCACGAAACGATAATTTTTTTTTCAAATTTAGGGTTTTCGATTTGCGAGGGTTCTTTGGAGATTTTTACCATTTTTCTGGTGGAAATACAACTTAGTTGGTAAAACCTTAGTGTAGATATAGCTTGCTGATCATGACGCCTGAGTAGCTAAATCGTGTAGTTGGTTTAATTGATAGAGTGGGTAGAGATTAGGCACTCTTGTTATAGCAAACGTTAAGATTATAAGAAGATCTGCTTTTTTTTTTGTGTTGGGTGGGGTAATTTATATATTACCATAAGAGAAACTAGAGTGATTAGGCGTTGAGAAAGATATACTGGTGCCTTTTGACAAGTTAAGATCTTGTTGCTTCTACGATGAGTATACCTGATGAACAACAATTCCCCATTGATCAACTTGTTGGAATCAGTGACGAATCCAATAAGTGTGTGTTTTTATCTCTTCTGTCATCTTTACTTTGCTTTTCATATGTAATAGTTTTCTTTTGTTTCTCGTGTTGAATCAGGAAGCCAAGAATTTCATACACGAGAAACTTTCTTTTATCCTTGAGAGATAAAGATGTTTGTAAGAAGCTTCCAAATCTTCCCGCTGAATTTAATGATTTATTCTCCCGGTGAGACTCTCTTCTATGTTTGTTTCATAATTTATTTCTAGGACTTGTATAGATCTTCTGTGGTCATGCATATCTGGTTTGGAGAGAGAGACATGTTCTTGATCTGTCTACTACTCTTTATGTGTGCAGTGACTCCGAAGATCCTTCACCCGACCGACTGAGAACTTCTGGCGATTTTTCGGCTCATGCTTTGAGACGGAATGACTACAGTTCTTCGCCTCCTACTAGGGGTGAATTAGGTAGCAACTCCCGCGGTAACCATGGAAGATGGGAAGGGCGTTCTGGTGGATGGAATGATAAAGATTCCGATTCTTCACATTCAGACCGGGACACAGGTAGCCTCTTCTTTAAATGTTGCATCATGAAGAGCTGGACTAGCACTAGTAACCTTTGCTCTATTTTCGCCCTCAATCTACTCTTACAAATTACTTTTTTTTTTTCTGCAAAAGGTGTTCATTTTAATGATTTACAACTTTATCCAGGTGTCTAATCAATATGTGTAGTGTAGATTTCTACTATTTTACAAAAGTGAATTGCATGAAGACTGTTCTTTTTGAGTGAAGTCTTGAGAAGAAGACCATAGCGAAAAATTCTGGAATTTGGCTATTATAGTTGAAACTGAATTGTATATTTTGTTAGGAGAGCGTGGAAGGCGTCCTGGCTTGCCAGCTCGGAGGCCTTGGCAACCACCGGAGCATGATGGACTTCTTGGGAAAGGTTCTTTCCCTAAGGCTTCTGGATTTGGTGCGGGACCATCTGCCCCCAAACCTCAGTCTAATGACACGTATCAGCTGAGGAGAAGCAATGAACCTTACCATCCTCCTCGCCCATACAAGGTTAAGTTCCCACTTGTCTTTTGTAGCCAGCTTGAATAGTCTTGAGTTTTAATGATTGTTGAATGCTTCTCCACTATGTTACTGGGTGTCATCAGCTGGTGAGCTTGAGAAAAGAAAGATCAATTAGTTAAGACACAAATTCCTTAACCTTAGTCTCCTGTGTATTTGTAGGCGGAACCTTACGCTCGACGTGACACTAGAGACTCACTAAATGATGAGACGTTTGGTGCTTCTGATTCTACAAGTGAAGATAGAGCTGAAGAAGAGAGAAAAAGACGAGGTAAAAGGAATTTATTCACTTAAAACTCTCCAACAGTCTATACATGCGTTTTTGTGTCAATCTCTAAATGACGTTCTCAACAATCTGTCAGCTTCGTTTGAGTTGTTGAGGAAGGAACATCAAAAAGTATTCCAGGAAAGGCAAAAATCAAACCCAGACTTACGTAAAAACAACTTTGATTTTACTGAACTGCTTGGGGAGTCCAAAGATGAAAAAGAGCATGAAGTCAGTAACACTCCATCAGTTCCTGGTTCTAGTAACCGCTCTTTTCCCTCTCAAAGTAATGCGCCCAGACCGCTTGTACCTCCTGGTTTTGCAAGCATAGTTCTGGAAAAAAAGCAAGGGGATAAACCTCAAGTAAGTGGATATCTTTCTGTGATGCTTATCCATACCTAATATATGTGTTCCATGGAATTTTTATTTTTGTTTGCCTATTGATTTAAAACGTCTTGTATTCGCTGATCGGTACTTCAATTTACAAGACAATTTAAGTCCATCCACTATAGTTTACTGGTTATTACACCATTTGCAGGCTGAAACTTCTCAACATGAGCGTAGTCCGTTGAATCCCAAAGGCGTTAATATGGTGAATGGTACGTCGGGAAGTACGATAGGCTCAAGTGAGATGCTGGTAGAAGGTGAAGCCGTTCGTGTCTACTCCACTGACACAAGTGAAAAGGCTGTTAATATGCCTTCATTTGTAGGAATACCTACAAAAACAGTTAATAAGGACAAAAGTTTTGAAAATCTTTCCTCCATCTCAACTGCTGCTGAAGCTCAGGGATATCCTATAAAAAGTGAGCAGGCTACAGTGACGCTGGAACACAAGAAAAGCTTGGAGGATGGGCCATCAATTCTGGATAAGATATTCAACACCGCTATAAATTTGAATAGTGGTGATTCCTCTAATATTACTCAGGTGAGTTTGTTCATTCAATCAGTTTCAATTAGCTCATTTTCCCCTGAGACTGCTCCCATGATAGCTCTTGCATTTATGCTATCCTTGTTAATCTGTAATTTGATAAGCATCCAAATGGTGGATAATTATTTCTGGTTTAGTGTCCACCACCCAGTCGTAACTGAGGCTTTTTCCTATACGTGTATTAATCCTGAGGATGATAGATAAACATACTTTGTCTGTTCTCTTAGTGAGCATTCATTGGTCCATGTGCTATATATAAACAAAGTCGATTGCTTTTTCCTTATGGAAGGACGTTCACGTTATTTTCCCTTTGGAGTTCAAATAATCTCATTTGACCTGACAGATGTCTATATCCTTTGTAGAAAATTGTCGAAAAAGTTGAAGAGAAACGGAGCTCTCAGACTGTTAAATCCTCAAAGTTCGCACATCTGTTTCTTGAAGAAGGTATTCCCTGACTGTTATGCGAGAATAGTAACGTTTTTCCATAGACAACAATCCAACATCTCTCTCTTTTTAATCGATGCAGATAACAAGCCAGTCGAAGATCCCCCAGCTAGCAAGCCACCAGGAGGCTTACTGTCACTACTTCAAGGTGCAGATAAATTGCAAACCTTTGAGACAAAAGCTAAGGGTGAATATTCGATGGATTTTCCATATCAAGGCCATGCCACTAAAAACATTGATAAGCTAAGTAACACTTCCGCAAGTAAACCAGTAACAGTTGCTCCACCTGTTCTTACTTGTGAAGACCTTGAACAGTCTATTCTGTCAGAAGTTAGTGAAATCTATCCTCCTCCTCCTCCTCTACTGCCAGTTGACCAAGACTTTAGTGTTCCTTCAGTGACGAAGACCAAACAACGGAAAGCATCTGTTGATGACCAGGCTTCGCAGCACCTTCTTTCTTTATTACAGAGAAGTGCTGACCCAAAAAGTCAAGATACGGTCACAGAGACTAGACTACCACCATCTGTGAAAGCAAGTTGTGTCGGAGAAGCAGATCCGGGGAAGTCTTTGACTCTTGAGAATCTGTTTGGAAGTGCCTTCATGAATGAACTCCAGTCAATTGGAGAACCAGTCTCTGCAAGAGCTATGGTTACTGATGCTCCTGGGATCCCGCTACGATCAGACAGGTCTATGGATGAACTGAGCCAAAGAAATCAAATCAGACCTGACTGTCTCCCCCGAGGGCTACAAGGCCTTCCAGGAGATGGTAACTTCCTTGGCGTCTTCCATCCTTTGGATGCTCGACATGCTCATGTAAAACCTCAGCTCGATTTCATGGGCCAAGGAAGCATCATAGCTCAACATCAGGATCCTCCACCAAATCACCGGTTTCCACCAAACATGATTCACCAGCGTCCACCTTTCCAGCATTCAACAACTAGCGGGTTTCCGGAGTTTGATCGTCTTCCTCCACATATGATGCAGAAGATGCATATGCAAGACAACCTGCAACACCATCATCTAATGTTCCCCGGTGGTGGTCCACCACAGCATCACTCTCCTAATGTAAACAACCAAATGCAGGGTCTCATCCCCGAGTTAAATACATCACAAGGCTTTCCCTTTGCTCATCGCCAACCCAACAACGGTATGCCACCAGGTATAACAAAAAATTAACCGAAACCATTTCCTATTTCGTAACCTCTTTTTTTTTTCTTTTTTTTTTTTGTGTGTGGACTGGAATTTGCTATTCTCGGACCTCAGTCTTAATATCATCCAGCTTCACTTGAGAGTTGGTCTCTCAAAACCGATTTTCGATTTGTGTCTTTTCAGCTTCTCAAGTCAACAGAGTTGATCATCCAGCTTCACTTCAGGCACTCTTGGGGATTCACCAAAGGATGGACCCATCCAAGCAGTCACCAGCAATGGGTCAAGCTGGTGGTCCTAATCGTCAAGGCTCTATGGGTCATGAACTCGACCTTGGCTTTGGCTACAGGTAACTCTGCTACAGGAAACCTAAGAGGTGTGTCGTCTGAACAAAACGTTGCTTTGTGATGTGCAAGTAATCAAATTTATCATTTCTCTTGCTGCTTGTTGTATGTGGATGCTTTTAAATAAAACTTACAGTTTCACCTATCACTGAATCAAATTCGTACCAGTTTTGATGTGCCGCAAATACTATGCATCGATTCTATGGTCAAATCTTATGTTGAGAAAAAATGGCCATGTATTTTATTTTCATGTGATTATATTTGGCTAAGAAGAGTTTGATACCAATACATTAGATTTTCCAAAAAGCTAATATTCTCATACAGACACCTAGCGACTGGGTTTTCCAAAAAAGTGTTCGATCTGCAGACACCCTTGAGATGACGAACCACTTGTTTTACTGCCAATCTTGAATCTCTTACCACTTCCTGAGCTTGCATTGGCGTTCTATGCATTAAGAGAACAAATGACATTAGGCAAATGTTGGAAGTTACCAGATAAGCTCAGAAATTGTGGAAGTGTCTTTCTAAGTGCAGAGGTTTTGAGAAACATAATCTAAAGAACATACATCAGTTAAGTTTTAAATTCCTGATTAAGTGACATGGTGAGAGGAGAATCATTAAAGTTAATGGAAACAGATAGATAAGAGAGAGGAGCAAAAAAAAAAACTCACAGAAAATTGGGGTTTAGATCTCAACACTTTGATTCTTCCACCTTTACCATCAGGTCCAACAGAGATAAGATCATCCTTTCCTGAGACAGAACCTCCTGGTGAAGGAGCCACTCCTTGTTTACTCCATCTTCTGAGATTTTGATTTTTTCCACTTGACAACCAACTACTTTCTCCAGCACCTGCATTGTGTTTTGAACGATCTTCAAACCTTTACTACATTCAGAAACTGAGATGATGATGATGTACCATTGTTCCAAGTTGAGGTTGATGATGTTGGGTTTTCTCTGATGTTAAACTTTATGTCCTTGATCACCGGATCGTCACATTTCTCATAAACATTATTACCATCTTCACTCTTTTCATCTTTCATAACAGAATCCGAATGTCTGACTCCAGGAATTGCGGTTTCAGGAACATCATCATCATCTAACTCAATAACCAACTCTGGTTTGCCAGGGAAGGAGTCTCCTCTTCCCCTTAAGCATGACCCATGATTGGTGAAGCCATCATTCTTCTCAAACTTACCAAGCGGTGTAGAGATTTTCTCAACTATGTTGACTGATGGAGGCATTCTGAAAGAACCCAAGCTCTCGGTTGCAGGCTTGGAGACTTGTCTGTCACTGCAGTTCTTTGAAACAATGTTATCCCTTAGAGCTCTGTTCGCACTCTCTTCAGCTATCATCTCAAGTTCTCTCACTCGCTTCTGCCAATCGAAAAAAGAGATAAACATTGAGCTGAATAAAAAAAGAAAAAAAACAGCTAAAGATGAAATGCAAGACTATAAAACCTTTAGTCTATCCATCTTTTCCAAAGCTTTTTCAAGTTTTTCAGAAGATCGAGCTTCGCCTCTGCCCAGCTGATTGCACTTAGCTAGCAGCTCCTTATAACTCCTATTGGAGGAGGATAGATAAATAGACTAACAATGTTTGGTATTAAAAGACTTCAAAAGGGAAGCTATAACAAAACATATGAAATGTAGCCCTACCTGTTTCGGATAACCAAGGACTTGACTAGCGTGTCTATTGTGTCTTTTGTTTTTGCATTATTCCCCAACAAGGCTAGCTTCATAACATCATCTTCTTCCAAGCTTAGATCCGAAACTCTGGATGCAAAACAAGATTATAGACACACCAAAAGATCTGAAAACCGTTAAAAGAACAAATATAAAATATAATTTAACACACAGTTTAAGCGCGGCGAGCTCTTTGGCTAGAGCCATAGTTCTGTCTTGTAGCTTAGCACACTTGGAAGTAAGCTGCACACATTCCTGTAACCAAACATAACAATAAAAAACTGAACACAAACTTCTACTAATAAAAGAATGTTGTTGAGTATATAGTTTCTATACCTCTGACTTTACTTTAAGCAAGTGTTGGGTGGATGATATCTCTTGCAGAGCCTCCCACCTTTTTATTTTGTCTTCATTCAACTGTTCCTTGCATTTATGCAACTAAGAAGCAAAATAAAAAAAAAACACAAAAGATTATAACATAACCGTATGCTTTATCTTATTACAAGATTCTACTAATCAAATGGTATTGCATGTGATGTTTCTACTCATCCCTATTGTGCTTACCTGGTCGGAGACTTCAAGGTTGTCCTTTTGCTGCCCCTCCAGGGCCGAGGTAAGGTTCTGTATCTTCCCTTGGAGCCGCTTCACTTCTGCCCTCAACAAGATCGGATCTTCCTCAACATTGTGCGATGCAATCGAATCGATTTGATTCCCGGAAGATTGAAAGTAAAGCCGGAAAGGATCCTTTAGGTGGCACTTCTGCTTGCAAATCGGACAGTTTCGCTTGTTCGTCTTCGGACAGTACTCGAACCATTGCTGCAAACTAGGGTTTCACGAAAAGAAAATCGATTAGAAGCAAAAAAAAAAAAAAAAATTAATTAATTGATAGTTGCAGTAGTAGTACTAAACCATAGTTCGTGAAAGACGTGGCCACAGGCGGAGATCGATTGCAGATTCTCAGCCACCGGTTTGAGATCTTCGTAGCAGATTGAACATATTGCATTTGCCGCCGCGTTTTCGCCGGCCATCTGTCCGATCGTCAGTTCCGACAGTAACGCTTTGATTTTTGAGCAGACAGAAAAATATACTATTTAAGAAACAAAAAATTAATAACATAGGGCGCGGGAGAAAAAAAAAGGTTGAAATTTCTGAGCAAGCGCGAAAAAAAAAAAAGCTTTGGTAAGTGGTAACTGTTGTATTAAGGGGGGACTGAGGTTATTGTATGGGACGACGGGACATGAAACTATGAGAGGCCCAAGATGCTTGTTTAAGCCCAACGCTTTAAAAACTAACGGCCCATCATGCCAAACAGCTGCTATCAACTATAATATTTTTTCTTTCTCAAGCCAACTAAAAGCATTAGGATAAAACAGCACACAAAAAGAGTTTTTTTTTACAAGAGAAAATGTGTTTCAAGCACAAAGTGTTCTGTAGTGTAATGGAAGGAAAAGCGTTGGTAGATATAAAATTTTGTGGATATAAAATGGAATACATCATCGCATATCCCTTACATATTAAAAGAAAAACATTTGAAAAATTGTAACCTCAATTTTGTAATAATTAAAAAGACTCCAATATTTAGGTGTCATTCAATTAGATAGTCAATTACATTCAATTGAAAAATAAGTAGGTCTACATTCAATTTTTATATGTTGCTAGATACATTCATTGGTTAAACTATATGATATTATAATATGATATGATATTTACGATGGAAGCATTTATGATTGTTCCGCTAGATATAATTACTATTTTCTTTTTTTTCCTTAAATAAAACTTACGGAATTACCATAAATGACTAATATATATATGAAAATTAATGTTTCTAATAATAAAGATTTGATAACAATTTATATTTCCTCCATCATTTTTTCTTTAATTTTATATTATTAGAATAAATTAAACAATCGAATTAGCTACAAAATTAAAATTTAGATTTTTCCGTATATGTTATATTTTGAATTTTAAAAGATGACAATAAATGACTAAAACTATTAAAATTATTATGTTAAAAATTAATGATCAATGGTTTAACATTTTTATCATAAAAAGATACACATGATTTTAAAACCATATGAGTAAAATGTATCATTTAATAATATATATATAGAGAGAGATTAAACTATATCTTATATAATAAAGTAGACTTTTGTATCTCCATAGAGGGAAAAATGCCATGTGTCATCATCATTTAATTCTTTTTATATTGAGTCATTAAAATTATTTATATGCAAATTTATTTAATTAAGATGTTGAGACCCAATTCTAGAATTTTTGACAACCAAGCCCAATATTTTACATACTTCTTTTTTTTACTGTTATCGTGTATTCATATCTATGTTTCACCTGCAAAACTTATATAATAAAGTAGACTTTTTTATCTTCATAGGGGGAAAATGCCATGTGTCATCATCATTTAATTCTTTTTATATTGAGTCATTAAATTTATTTATATGCAAATTTATTTAATTAAGATGTTGAGATCCAATTCCAAAAATTTTGACAACCAAGCCCAATATTTTACATACTTCTTTTTTTACTGTTATCGTGTATTCATATCTATGTTCCACCTGCAAAACTTTTACTGCATTATAATGTTTCCGTGTCACTGAAACATGCTCATCAAGTCTGGCCATTAACTCTTTCATTGAAGATATCTCTCATGACGTTGATTTTAAAAAAAAAAATTCCTAATTTCATAGATGCTAATAAATAGGAATGCAAATAATCAAACTTTTCCTCCTTCACCAGATTTAACCTTCTGCTTTCTTACACACATATGCCGCCACAATGGTTTCATCCTACATCCTTCTTTCTAAGTTGAAGTTCGGTTGTTGCTTTCAGATGGTGGTTACACGTCTTTTTCGTCTCTGGAAAACATGCAATCTTAAGAAAGTATAGGAGTTATGGGAGTTCACGAATGCCATCAAGAAATCTTATAACGAATGCTAATAAAAATCTTACAAAAATGCAATTCATATAAAATATTCAACAACAAATAAAATATATTATTTTCAAATAAAAAAATAAAATACAATTTATAACGTTAAACTGTTAATCTTAAAACAACAGCAAAGTTATTGAAATTTAATATGTTTTACATCAGAGACTTTACTATTATATACAAAACATATTATTGAAAAACACAAACACAAAATATATTAACCTATAACCTATTACGATATAACATAATAAAAACATTAAATAATGTTCTTAACAAATAGAGATGACCACATAATTACAACATCCAAAAATATTTACTCAACAACAATAAATATCAAAAAATTTAAAAATTTAATACTAAGATTTAGGATTAAAAATACACTGTACCAACTTCGAATGTATCTTTACGATCAATATACATCTGATTGGTTAAATCGATATAGTCACAACTTCTTAATTTTGACAAATCCAGAGCGAGAAGAAACTAGCGGTTAATATAACACCTGTGATTATTTGAAATTATCATCATAAGCACCGCTCACAAAATATAATTCATAGAAATCAACCTAGAAAAGTCCAAAGCATCAAACTATTATAACACCTCCCCATCATCCCAATATACAAAACTAGGTCTGGGCATAAATCTCAAACCCGAACCCGATCCGAAGTAAGAATATCGGTTCAGTTATGGATCTAGCCAAAAACAAGATCCATTTCATTTATTTTGGGTTATCGGTTTGGTTCCATTTTAGCCGATAACTGAAGAGTAACCCAAGTTGAACCGAACAAATACAAAGCTAATAGTATAAAACGTGACAAAAAAAATCATCTTATTCCAAATGAGATGACGCAAAATAAAAAATGCAGTTTATATAACTAGCATAGATTTATCAATTTAAGTTTTTAGGCATCTTTACTATCATATCTAATTATTGATATATATATATATATATATATAATGTGAAAAGTAATATTTTCACAACATAATATATATATATATATATGTATATATACATATAAATATATATGTATAAACTCTAATTTAATATAATCATTGTAAGATGAAGTCCACATTTATAAATTTTCTAAATCATAATTTAAATTAATAAGTTTCAATTAAATAATAAACAATTCAGCTATTACACTTTCAAACTCTCATACATATATTTAAACTTAAATTTCTTTCATGGTAACTTTGCAAAGACTACAATCAAATTAATAAATTCCATAAAATCATATACATATTTTATTTTCTAAAATACTGTTGAGAAATGTTCTAAATAATAAAATTATAGTCAAATCATAACAATATTAGCAAAACCGGCGCGTAGCGCCGACAAACCCCTAGTCTATTTATCTCCTTAATATTAAAACAGAAGCAAAAAACAAGAGTAACCTTAAAATTGATACTTATTTACTTGACTGCCATAATGACGACGTGTCGCTCTGAGAATCCTTCTCAGCCCTGTTTTTAAAAAACCCTTTGTAAACTAGATATATTACAGCTTCTGCCACTGGTAAGTTAAGTCATATATATGTTAAGATAAAGTATAAAGCATGATCCGCTTATCTTTCGGATATTACTCGCCTCCCTCTAATAAATTCATTGTAAACCGATTGGTTAACACAAGAAGCCTGATTAGAGATTCATCTGTGTTATCAATTTAGAATTTTTTTTAAATCCAAATTCGAATAAATGACTTTGTTCTGTTTTTTATTTTTTTGTAAATCCAACATTAATTTGTTTTGTAGTTTTATATAATATACAGTGTCGAATTTTATTATATTGTTTTCAAATAATATTACTTACGTGCATGACATTAGAGATGAACCAAGATGTGTTTTTTTTGTATAATATACAGTTTCTAATTTCAAATTTAAATTTAAATTAAATTTCTTAAGTGCGTCACATTAGAGATGAACCAAGAACAGTTTTTTGTATAATAAATAGTTTCGAATTTAAAATTCAAAATAAATATTCAGACTTCACATAATTAGGGTCCCGTGATTTGTGCCAAATGAATATGTGACAATCAAGCGAATGCTTGGGTATAGAAACTTCATGTAATCAGTGTCCCGTGATTTGTACAATAATAACACTTTCTATATTCTAATCTCAGTGACTATACGTAATTATATAGGATTTGAATGAATTTTAATGATATTTATATAGGATCCGAAATTAGATATCCCTATAATCATTTCGTCACAATCACTTTATTCTCATGATTATGGTAGATTGCATGAGAATATTGGGCTAATCACACATTTATAGAAAGGACAACTATTTTACACGTATGTCATATCGAAATATACCATAATTGATATAAATTAAATATTGATGTAAATATTGATATCAAGATTGAGTGATTTATGAGTCGTATATTATTCATTAATTACTAAATGTGTACTGTTATGAGTATATATAGGAGTTTACATCTAGAGCAAATATGCATTTTAAAGTCAATATCATCTCTAAAACTCATGCTTAGTGCAAAGCGTAAACAATGAACAGCAGAATTCAGTTTTCATTGATTAATATGCAGTATGTATTCTTATTCATCTTTTTGTACAAGGCTCGAGTACTAACTTAGATTGAATACTAACTAAGATCCATTATTATACTATTTGCAGGTTCACACAGATCAAGTGTGTGGCCTATGGAACTATTGCTCAACATTTACATGGTTTCTAGACCTCTAATGATGCTTATGTTGTACTTTGTGTTTTACAGTTCTGGCGAATTGATTGGGGAGAAGGTAACTTATTGACTGATTTCTTACAGAGTGATTATGTATCATATATAAAATTAATTTGTTAATCAATCTAAAGAATTTTTTTTATATGCAAAGGTGGCTTCAGGAATGTGACTAACATTGAAGGGATTTCTAAAATTCTGTTCGACCCTGAAGATGTTCGAGAAATACAGGCCTTTGGGAAGAGGTAATGGCCATATAAAGGAGCACAAGTCTATCCGCTTTACAATATTAAATAATTTTTGATTAGTTTTTTTTTCTTTTATTTTATCTTATCAGGATTCCAAACACTCTTTTCTGAAGACATCTCTGTAGACATCTTCCAGAGCCTTATATTGTTATTTATACTATTTTCCAGCAGTTTATTTCTTTTCTATTAAACATTTTTATTTTATCTTATCATTGAGTATTTCTTTGAATTAAGCTTTGTTCACCCGTCAAGTTACGTGAAGAAAGATTCAATTGTTTCCTCAATTTTATTTTTTGCTCAATCAATCGTTTAGTTATTATTATATTAAGGTGATTTCAAATTGACAAACTGATCGTACTATCACAAAAGCATCTCCTTAATATTCTACCTGCCTATTTTTTTACAGCAAACTATATTATCATTACTTGATGAACGAAGTATATTTGATTGGTTTCTAAGTTCCATTAGTACCTGTAATAATCAGTGACCACCAATTAGATTGTTGGGAAGCATGACCGTCAAGCACAAAAATGATGTCGTTTCAGGAGAAGATTCCGAGGAGTCCCAAATCGACTCTACAGAGGAGACGCGCGAGCTGGATCGGGTAATGGTCAACCACCCCACAACATCGTTCAAGGAAGTCGTCTCCGCTGTCATCCAGACCCAGTACCGAGATCCACCATGATCTGCAACAATTTTGATCGCCTGTAAATAAATTGAGAATCAAACCAAAAGAAGACAAATAAGGAATAATCAAATCTCACTTGTACTAATCGGTGAGAGTACAGCATTTATCTTCTTTGAAAACTGGTAAAATTAATATTTATGTTCTATCGATTGAAGAACAACGACAACCCTAATCCTCTTTTGTATTTTTTGTATTAAACCGAAAAATATGAGGATGACGATATGCTTTTTCTCTATTCAAATGCCGTGAAACAATAATGAGACATTTGTTTTCGCACATGTCAGTTATTGGGTTTTGTTTATGAAGCCCATCAGTTCAAACATGACTTTGGGCTCATCACAATGTTTATAGTTTTACAAATAATCGTTTTCACTTTGGTCCATATATTTCATGTTTATTTTTGAAAATTGTAAAATCTGTAATTTATTATATACTTTAAATTATTTTTCATTATAATTTATGTTACACTTAACATTTATTAATTCTTTACCCCAAAACTTATTTTAATATTGTAAATGTCTTTTAATAATGGTCGTTTCTAATAAACTGATTATTAAAATCTAAACCAAAATCTAAATTAAAATTTTAAAGTCAAATGTAATATTATTCTTTTTTAATTGTATAGTTTCACTCCGCGCAGGGCGGGTATATTTTTATATGCTAAAAATGTCACTTTGAAGATTTAAAGTGATAGCAAAAAAACTTCAAGGTTTAAAGTGTTAGAAAGTTCGAAAGTGACACTTTCGATGTTTAAAATGCAATTTTCTCTCTCTCTCTCTCTCTCTCTCTCTCTCTATATATATATATATATATATATATAATAATTATTGGTTTGACTTATCTTAATTATTCTTAACATGTACGGTCCACCAAAATGAGGTCCAACTAGGACTGTTCAATATGGTAAAACCGAACGGTTCTGGACCGAACCAGAATAGATAATTTAGTTTATTTTTACTATATACTATATAAACCAAATGGATATAATTTTATAAAAATCGTAGGATTTGGATATGGTCTGATTTATAACAAAAACAGATCAAAAGTAGAAACATGTGTATCTATTTTATAATGACACATGAAAATATGTTTTTATATAAGTTATTTTTTTGTTAATAACCATTACCATATTTTTATAGTAATAGAGAAGCCCTAATATCTAAAACACATCAACTATATAATTACATAACAATACATCGCAATCGAGGATTCTTATATCTTCTTAGTCTTTTAAAAAATATTTTTTCTTTATTTTAGCATTGACTAAATTGAAGTGAATGTTATAAATTTGATGGACAACAATTAGTGGAAATTATTCACAATTGTTTTTCTTATCTATAAACGAACAGAGTTTTGTATTCAATCGAAGAATCATGACTTTGATGAACACTAAATATGAAAGAGTGAAAAAACTTTTCTTTCATGCTTATGTTTTGTTTATTATTTTTATTTTGAAAATTCCAAACTTTATTTTAGTTCAGATTTGATTATTTTATTTGATGGTAGAATCGTTATTCTTTTTTTTTTCATTTATACGAACATATAATATTTTTTAATAAGTGACTGCATTGACAACATGACTCTAAAATTAATATAATATTACATCAAACTAAATAATTATGTTTTTGGTATAAAACCGAATAAATCGAAAACCGATAGTATATAAACTGAACCTAAGTAAATATGATTTAGAGTGGTAGTTATATTTTACTAACCGAAATACCAGAAAACCGAAAAAACAAAACCGAAATCTGGATTAAACATCTCTAGGTCCAACAAATAAAGTCAATAAAAAGTGTTTTCAAAAAAGCCACCGATAAACAAAAAAATGTGGTTCGTAAATGTTTGATACGACGTAACTAATTAGATGCATTCCTTTACAATTCTATTTAGTATATACTTTTTGATTTAATTATAGCTTCACATTGTATTATTCATATTACGATTAACACATCTGTGAAACTACGATTTATTACTTTGATTTATTATTTTTACATGTGTTTACATACTACACAACATATTAAAAATATGGGTATTTATTAATTTTATTCCAAATATCTACAAAATGTTAAAATACACAATAATTTTAAATCAAATATTCAATTGTATAGTTGCAAGACCAATATTAACTTTATTAGGATTTGCATTGTACTGAACTTATTTGGTATTGATAAATTTATTATTTTACTGCTTCTAAATAGGTGGATTTTATTCTGTGGTTTAAATCTGTTTTGTTGTTTTCCATTATGAGTTCACATTTTCTTATTTTGGTGTTTTTCATTCTGTTATCTTTTAATTTTAAACTTTAATTTATAATATATTTTTCCCATAATTACTTCTTAAATCAAATAAACTTGAAATTATATATATAAATGACATTTATAATTGACCGAACAAGTATAATTATTGGCTGACCGATTATATTACATTTATTAAAATTTAATACTTCTACATTTATAAAATACATAATGTTGGAAAATACAATTTCAAACTTTAATATCACATTTATTAAAATTTAATATCACATTTATAAAATATATAATGTTGGAAAATAAAATTTCAAACTTTAATTTTTTTCTAAAAAGGCTTATCTCACCCCGCGCAGGGCCTAGTATAAAGTATGGTATACTCTCTCGTGGTGATGCCACATAGGATAGGATGTCAGGTCACAAACTCAACTCACTTAGACGTGACACGTGTCCACGGAGTGTGAAACTCGCCGTTTAAACTTTTCCCTTCGCGACGGCAACGCGGTGACGTTTGCTCTTCTTCTCAATCATCTGAAACGGCCCCAATTATGGCTTTGTGTTTAATTCAATTGATTCACTCGCCACAATGAGGTCTTCAATGCGTCTTTACATCTGAGAGTCTGTTGAGAGTATTTCTCTCCTCTCTTCATATCTCTTATAGTTTACTAAGTCACGGTGTTATGGCTAATTCGAAGATTTTTCTGAGCTCAATGCAGGCCGGTGTAGGAACTTCGTTGTAACAAGGCTCCTTCTCTGGGAAGGTCGCCGCAATGTTAAGAAAGGTGGAGAGTTGATGGATGTCGATCTGGTCATGATAATGGAAAGGTAACTCGGTAATTTCTTTTCTCAATTCTTGATTCCTATTTTGCTTGATGTTGTATTTTGAAATTGAATCTTTTTGTTTTAATACTGTTTTGGTTCAAATGATTCATTACCCATTATCCTCTTTGTATCCGTTCTTACAATGCTACTTCTTTCTTAGTGTTTATTTCGTTGATTTTGCTAAGATTTTAATGTTCAGGTTGTTATGGTCTCTCGGTGATACTGGACATTATAGATCTCTGATATCATTCAGGACTCGAGGGGTTTCCGAACCTTGCTATTTTTGTTGTCCTTATGATACTTTGTCTCTTGCATCTGTATACATCTGAGAATGTCTCACGGGTTACTTTTTTTTGTTCAGTCAACTCTGCTCCAGGGGTCAATCAGCGTGAAAGCAAAGACCTTATCCTGACGGAGTTTTCCGCTTCTACAATTACGACCAGCTCATGTTTATGGCCAGTCAGTCCTGAATTCCTTGGCAGTGTCAGAACTTAATTCATATGTTCTCAACTTCCAACCGCAGTAAAATTCTTGAGTCAGTCCCTTCCATGACATATTTTCTTACTTATATTTTACTAACTCATATCTGTTTTCTTTTAAAAAGGTACAGGTCTCGGATACGTCTGACTCTGATGTGTTCGTTCTTCTCATGAAGACATGGAATTTTACATCCAATTTATACCTCTCAAGGGTCACAAAACCTGAGGGTCTGTGTTAGGAAAGAGTGTGCTAGAAGAAGCTGTTGGATTGGGAAAAAAAGATAAAGGGAGATAGAACCAGTGAAGAGAGTCAGTCAGTTCAATGGAATAGTTTTGTGGTGACAAAGCCAGGACATGCTGCTCTCTTGACCAAATTGTTATACACAACAAATGTAAGATTCTGATAATTCTCAATTACTAATTTTTTTTGTCGTCATGAAGAATGCTTTTCAGGACTCCTCACAATGACTTCGTTGGGAAGTGTCGTGTAACCCTCAAATTAATATACTTTCCTAATTGCAGGTTTGAGATTTAGTTTCAATTATAAGCATACCAATAATGGTTTGAACAAATTTATTCTAAGTATTGACAGATGATCAGCGAAACAACAGATCACATGTGAGAACTGATACAGAGAGAAATGTAACACCAATGCATTTTTGGAGGCTCTCCTTCTGCACATCTCAACCTTGGCGACTGGTATCATTCCTCAGCTCCTGCAAATATATTTGTATCGGAGTATATTACATCACTCTTCTTCCCAAAAAATGTCTTTTGTTTAAGAAATGTCCTTAGTAATCTTCGCTTCTGTTTTATCTCTCAAGATTACTTTGTTTTATGAATGCTTTTCCATTTTTAGAGTGAAAGCTATTAGCACAAGTTGTGAAATGTTTTTTTAGATGACATGTATTTAGATGACTATCAAACTCCATTACAAGTTTATTTTACAATACAATGAAGCAGATTTAGTGTCACTTTTTAGTATTATAGCAAATGTTACTTGGAAACACAGGTGGTGAATATTACAGAGCTTTATCACGTTGTCACCGTTTGAAAATGTGATTTCGCCAATTTGTTTTTCACATATCATTCAAAATTGTACGTCTTCATGGCTTTTAGAAGTGATTACACTATATATGTATTGGCGACCTAAAGTGATTAAATCTATTAGAAACTAGATATAATTTGCAATTTTTAATTGTTTAAAAATCTTAAATCTATTTTAGTTTTTTTTCCAAACAATTATGCAGTAATTTGTTATTCATCTGATATACCAAACACGCCATATATTTAACTAACTATCGAATTAATAAATAATGTAAAAAAAATAATCTGGCACTTTTAGTTAAATAAAACTTATGAAATTAACTAATATGATTAACGTATATATGAAAAATAATTATTATGGATAATGAATACTTGCGAAAATTTAAAGCTTGCGAAAAATTTAGGTTAAGAAGGAGAGGATGTCGAGGAACCACAAGGCGGCGCCTGAGTATGCAAATTCTAAAACTGCGGTGTGGTGGGACATGGACACGTGTCCGGTTCCAGATGGTTATGATGCCGGTCGTGTCCGTCCGAGTATAGAAGGGGCGTTGAAGGAGTTGGGATACTATGGTCCTGTAACCATCACTGCCATGGGAAACCTGAAGGAAGCACCTCCCCACCTCCTGCAAAGGCTCTCTTCCACTGGAATCCTTGTTCAACACGCCATCCCCGGTATAGTTTTAAATAATTAATCCTCTGGAATATTTTTAATTTTTTTTTTTCAAACGTGTCCCTTGCGTGCTTTCACAGATTGGGTAGCTACACTAATCTTCAGTGATGTGATGGAATTCAAAAGAAATAATCCACCACCAGCTACAATAATGCTCATATCCGATAAGGTGGACAGGGAATTGTCTTTCCGTCTTTGCCGGAATCAACAAATTCAAAGGGGATACAACCTTGTTCGGGCACGTTCATTTTGTGGGAATCCGTCACGTCTGTACCATACTGCTGATTGGCGCTGGAAAACCATACTGGAGGAGGCGGCAGATTCAGTGTCTCAGGACACAACAACAAGTTCTGTTCTTCGGAAATGCAGTTCGTCGGTCGATTCCTCTGCCTTGTCGTCTTTTGTTTGCAGAGCATGCAAATTTACTGGCCTAAGCGTTGCAAGTTTCACCAGTCATCTCTCCACTGAAGAACATGAACCTTATCCTCATCTTCTTGTATCAAATACATTTTTTTCATTGTCTAACTATTTCCTGTTTCTCTCAACAGAAGATGGAGAAATTTAGTGTGCCAGACTTCTTACCTTTCTTTACGACCAAGGCAAGTTTTAACCAATACCTAGTCTTAAATGTTTTTCTTTTTAGGTTTTAATAGTTCAGACCCCAAGTGTGCATGACAATTGTTGGTTTATTGACGTTTTTAGATGAACGACCAAGCGGCGCCTGAGTATGTGTATTCTAAAACGGTTTTGTTCTTTATCCTCTCCTTAATTTTATTTATTTTTATAATAAAAACTTTAAAGAGTTTGGTTTCTTCAACTGTCCCTTGCCTTCTTTATTCGTACAGAGAGGGGGGGTACCCTCATATATTTATAGTGGTTTGACGACTTCCACATGGCTTGATCATCCACCACCAGCTACAATAATGGTCATATCTGATGAAGTGGAAAAATTCTCTCTCTTCCTTTCTCGGGCTCAACAAAGGAGTTACTACAACCTTGTTCTGGCACGTACATATACTCCTCAGAGTATGTCACAACTGTACCATACTGCAGAGTGGCTCTGGCAAACCCTACTGGCTAGGTCTCACGAGACAACAAGTTGTGTTCTTCGCAAGTGCACTGCTTCGGGTGCCTCTTCCTCCTCGTCGTTTCTTTGCAAAACATGCCACTTTACTGCCCTAAGCGTTTCAGATTTCTTCAGCCATCTCTCCTCTGAAGAACATAAACGAAAGGTAAATTCATCCCTCATCATCTCTCTTGCTTGCTTGCTTGATTGATTTTGTATCAGTTTGCTTTTTTCATTGTCTAACTATTTGAGAGTTCTCAACAGGAGATTCTTATTATCAAGCCTATTCCCCACGACGACGAGGACAGTGACGAGGAATCAATGGCAAAGGCAAGTTTTAAAAGATAAAAATTTGTTTTCACAGTCCAAGCATTATGTCTCCAAAATACTCATTAGTTTCTTCTAAACACATGTTGCAGATTAATCCAAAGAGAAAACGTCCGAGGAGGAAAGCATTCCGGACGACTCATGTACTTCTTCTTAATAGGCGTCCCTCCCGGCGTGGCCGGCCATGATGATGTTAAAGCCTTCAACAACGAGTAATTGTTGCACGAGTGTGATTAGATCGTTTTTTTGGTTTTATTTATTTACCGTTTCTGTTTTTTTTTGTGTTCTGAGAGCAAGATTATCCGTGGTCTCGAGGTCGTCCCTTAGCGGGAGAATGGACCATGAAATGCGGAGACCAAGGAAAAAAGAGAAGGGGAAAACCTTTAATTAAGAGACGTCCCTTACTCTTTCCCAACTAAAAAAAATATAAGGGATTCTTTCTCTCGAGGAAAAAAGATAAGGGACTTACCTCGGAACCACGGATAATCTTGTCCGAGGACTCGTTTGAAGTAATTTTTAATTGGTTTGTAATGGGTAGTATTTGCATTTTTATTGTAAATCCGACCAGATTGGATTCTAGTGAACCGTTTTGGATTAAGCCAGATAAGTTTGAGAAAAAAAAGAATAATGAATACTTGATAATGATTTTTGTATCTTAATTTTTTTTATTATTTTATATTATTAAACGATATTAAACAATCATATTAACTATATAATAAAAACATTTAAATTTTTTCTTATATGTTATATTTTGAATTTTCAAAAATGTTTATAAATTATTAGAAATTTAAAGATCTCACTTTGAAAATTTTGTGATCAATAGCTTAATTTATTTTGTTATAGTAATATATAAATAATCATAAAATTGTATTAATATGACTTTTTATTTAATAAATATTCAAATTAAATAATACAAAAATATGATTCAACCACAAACCTATTTGAATGTAGCAGACAACAGCGGGGCTCGAAAATTGATGTGTATTCGAATAATAGGAGCTAGTAATCGCCGCTATATATATATATATCCCCTATATACTAAAGGAGAAACATTTGAAAAATTGTAACCTCAATTTTGTAATAATTAAAAAGATTATATGCTTAGGTGTCACTCAATTAGGTAGTCAATTACATTCAATTGAAAAATAAGTAGGTCCACGTTCAATTTTTATATGTCGCTAGATACATTCGTTGGTCAAACTATATGATATGATGATATGATATGATATTTACGATAGAAGCATTTATAATTGTTCTGCTAGATATAATTATTATTATTTTTTTCTCCTTAAATAAAACCTACGGAATTACCATAAATGACTAATATATATATGAAAATTAATGTTTCTAATAATAAAGATTTGATAACAATTTATATTTCATCCATCATTTTTTGTTTAATTTTATATTATTAGAATAAATTAAACAATCGAATTAACTATAAAATTAAAATTTAGATCTTTTCGTATATGTTATATTTTGAATTTTAAAAGATGACAATAAATGACTAAAACTATTAAAATTATCATGTTAAAAGATAATGATCAATGGTTTAAAACTTTTATTATAAAAAGATACACATGATTTTAAAACCATATGAGTAAAAAGTATCATTTAATAATAAAACAAATATATAGATTAAACTATATACCATATAAGATTACATAAATATTTTAATTTCAAAACTTTCAATGAACTTTCAAGAACATTTATAAATTATAAACTTATTAAATTTTTAACATTGAAAATTTTGTTATCAATGATTTAAATATTTTGTTATAAAACGATATGAATGATCATAGAACCGTATGATTATGAAATTTTATTTAATAAATAACTATATAAAATATACTATTCTTAGAAAAATAGGTTGGTCCATCTTAACTTATATTACACTTAAACTAACCATCGAATTGATAATAATGTAGAAAAAACAATCCTGCACTTCCTTAAATAATAGCTATAAAATTACGTAATATGATTAATGTATATATGAAATTAATTATTATGAATAATTAATATTTGATAACAATTTTTGTATCTTAATTATTTTTTCTATTTTATATTATTAAAAGATATTAAACAGTCACATTAACTATATAATAAAAAAAATTAGAATTTTTCTTATATGTTATATTTTAAATTTTTCAAAACGTTTATAAATTATTAGAAATTTGAAGATCTCACTTTGAAAATTTTGTGATCAATAGCTTAATTTGTTTTGTTATAATAAGATACAAATAATCATAAAATTCTATTAATATGAATTTTATTTAATAAATATTCAAATTAAATAATATATATATATATATATATATACTAACAATTTAAATCAACAAAATTGACTGCATCAATTTTAGTCGTTGAATTGAAACCTTTCAAAACTATGTGGAAGACTAAAGTTAAAGTAATTCAATTTTGGAAATAATAAGATGATGGTTCTAAAATTATTAAAATGATTCTCAATGATGTGAAAGTTAAATATTAAAAAATTATAGAACATGTTTTGTAATAAAAATGACTTATTGACCACATTACAGTTTTTATAGATATAAACATGGTTATAAAAAGTTTAAGCCCAAATCGATCAGACTCATCATAAATTCAAAATAGATTTCGGTCCACAATTACAATTACAAATGTTCAGCCCAACATATCCTCATATATTAAAGGCCAAACATTCTAAGAAATGTGTTTACATTATAATGGACACTAGATTTTGACCCGCGCTTTACAAGCGCGGGTTTATTTTCTTTTATCCTTTTTTAAATTGACAAATATTTAATAAATGTCATATTTTCATATATTTGTTTTTTTATAAAAGACTTAAGCTTTTTATCTTTCTTTATCGTATTTCATTTTAAATGAATATAGGTCTGATCATAATATCCGGACCCGAAGAACCAATCCAAAACCGACCCAAAAATCAGGGTCCCGAACCCGATCAGACCCGGGGTAAATATCCGAATGAATTCTAAATTGCTATATCCGAAGAACCAATCCGAACCCGATCCGAACCGAGAACCAAATGAGTACCCGAAGATACCCGAAATGTGAATATATATCTAAAAATATATGTTATAATTATATTTATAATTATTTTAATATTTTAAATTAATATCATAAGTTAACTATAGTAGTCATTTTTAGTACTTTTGAGTATTTTTGGATAAAATATGATAGTTTGGATAAAAGTTTACCCAAAAAAAACTGTATAGAATGTATATTTTTGGTTCTTTTTGGTTACTTTTGAGTAATTTGGATACAAAAATTTGAACTGAATCGGATTCTTTGGTTACTTTGAGTATAAATAACCGAACCCGTTTTAGATATTTGGTTATTTTTCAGGTTCTTATGCATGAGAACCGAACCTACCCGGACTCGGAAAGGTCCGACTCGAACCCGATCCGAAAAAAATAAAAATTGAATCTGATTTGTTAATCGGCGCAAATGGCCCAAAAGAGATGATGTGAGCAATGAGCTGGATTTTTTAAAAAATTGACCCAATATAGATGCGTTATTAATATTACTTGATTGTCCTTAATAAAATATGCAATGTTATTAAAGAAAGGGGTATTTTTAGTAAAAAAAGCCAATAGAATCCTGCTTTAATAGTATAGATGTGGCAGTCTCACAATGATTTGAGAATGAACATTTACACTCTCATAAAATGTTTTCACACTCTACGTAAATGTGTTCAAACTATGTATTTTATATTTTGTTTTTAATATCAAATTCACATGTAAGGTTCCAAAAAAAATATGACTTTAAAATCCAATTCTGCAATAGGAAATTAAGACATGATAAAAAACAATCCAAAACCAACTAATATCCAAATTAGGGTTCTTCAATATGCTAAAACCGAAGAGTACCGAACCGAATAGAAATAGATAATATGTTTTTTTTGGTATATACCATCGTAACCAAATGTATGTGATTTTATAAAAACCGTAGGATTTGGATATGGTTTGATTTATAACCGATTAAACTAAAACATGTAAATATGTATATATTTATAATGACGCATGAATATCTATTTGTTATATGAGTTGAACTATAATTATAATTTGTAGATCACTTGAATCACTTGAATTATAATTAAATAATAATTTACTGCAACTAAGGCTTCTTATTTTCTTAGTCTTTTTTGATCCTTTTTCTTTATTTTAACAATAACTAAATTGGAGTAAAGAATATAAATTTGATGGACAACAATTAGTTGAAATTCTTTACAATTTTTTTTATCTTTAAACAAATAGAATTGTGTTCAATCGAAGACATATTAATTTGATGAACACTAAATATGGAAGAATAGAAAAACTTTTATTTCATGCTTTTGTTTTGTTTTTTATTTGTTATTTTTAAAATTTAGAGCTTTGATATTAATCTAAATTTGATTATTTTATTAGATGATATAAGCATTTTTTTGTTTTGTATTCTTTTATTTAAATATATAATATTTTTAATAAATGACTTTTTGACAACATGACTCTAAAATTCGTATAATATACAGTATGATTTCAAACTAAATAATTATGTTTTTGGTATAAAATCGAATAAACTGAAAACCGACGATATATAAACCAAATCGAACCGAAGTAAAATATGGATTTAGAATAGTAATTATATTTTACTAACCAAAATACCAAAAACATCGAAACCAGACCAAAACCAACTCGATATCCGGATTGAACACCCTTAATCCAAATGAACTTTAACTATTGTTTCATTCTCCAAAACATAATAAAAATAACAGCTTCGTTTCCGTGCAAGGCGCGGATATGGCAGATTTTATGGGCCTGATTTTTAAGCCCATTTAGTACCGACAGATTCGAAACTAAACCCCGATTTTAGACAAGATCAAAATTAAATTGAAAGAAATGAAAGAAAAAAAACACTCTTGCTTCCAAATCGAAATAGCCATTGTCATGTGTGTTGAGATCTCACTCCACACCATCTCATCATCAGATCTGAACTCTCTCCAGAAATTCTCTAATCTGTATGTGCATTGAATTCAACTCAGCTCTCAATTCCAATACATCTCTCTCTCTCTCTCTCTCTCTCTCTCTCTCTCTCTCTCATGGCGCAGCAACAGTTCCTTCACCAGCGCCCAATCAAAAACCCTTTCTCTTCATCTCCTCTTTCAAACTCTTCACTCTCTAACCGCCCAATCTCCCTCCTCAGCCGCAACGGTCTCCTCCTCCTCCTCGCACTCCTCGTCATCCTCGGCGTGTTCCTACCCTGGGCTGGATCTCCCTTATTCCCATTCCCAAACACATTCTCTTCCTCTTCCCACTCCAAATGGCGCGACTACTCCCTCGCTCAAGCCGTTAGTTTCGTCGCTAAGAACGGCACAGTGATCGTCTGCGCAGTGAGCTATCCATACTTGCCTTTCCTCAACAACTGGCTGATCAGCGTCTCCAGGCAGAATCATCAAGACAAAGTCCTCGTGATCGCCGAGGATTACGCTACTCTCTACAAGGTTAACGAGAAGTGGCCTGGTCACGCCGTTCTCATCCCTCCCGCCCTCGATTCTCAAACCGCTCACAAATTCGGTTCCCAGGTACATCTATTATTAGCAAGGAAGAGATGGTTAACTTGTGAATTTGAATGATCATTATCTGAATCTATTTAGGGTTTCTTCAATTTCACATCGAGGAGGCCGCAGCATCTGTTGCAAATTGTGGAGCTAGGTTACAGTGTTATGTACAACGATGTTGATATGGTCTGGCTCCAAGATCCCTTCAACTATTTGCAAGGAAGACATGATGCTTACTTCGAGGATGACATGACTGCTGTATGTTATCAATCTTCTCCTTTCACACACTATTCAGACTGATTATTTACTTATTTACCTTTCTTTGGTGGCAGATTAAGCCCTTGGATCATTCTCATGATTTACCACCTCCTGGTAAAAAAGGAAGGCCTTATATTTGTAGCTGCATGATCTTCTTGCGCCCCACTACTGGCGCTAAGCTTCTGTTGAAGAAGTGGATTGAGGAAATGCGAGACCAACCTTGGTCCAGAGAAAAGAAAGCTAACGATCAGCCTGCTTTTAACTGGGCTCTTATGAAAACAGCTCATCAGGTGTGTATTCTTTCCTACGAGTATCTTACTCTTTAACTGGTCTCAAGCTCTTTAATTGGGGATCTTTGGGGTGTTGTGCAGGTGGATCTGTACTTGCTTCCTCAGGCAGCATTCCCAACAGGAGGATTGTACTTCAAGAACAAGACATGGGTTAAGGAGACAAAGGGGAAGCATGTGATAATCCACAATAACTACATTCTTGGTTTTGAAAAGAAGACTAAACGTTTCCGTGACTATGGTCTATGGTTAGTGGATGATCATGCTCTTGAGTCCCCATTAGGAAAATTAGAGTAAATTCACATGCCACAAAAAAAAAAGATTGTTTTGTTTTGGTCGCACCCACCCTCTTTTATTGTTTCAGGCTGTGGAAAGAAAGATAACAAGTAACTTTATGTAGGAGTCTTTTAAAGCTGTGAGAGGGTTATATCCATTTAAGTAATGTTATGTCAAAATGCTATAATTGACATTGAGTCGGGTTATTCTATTCGATTACTTCATTCAAGTCATATAAACTAATAAACACGTATACAGTGGACGACAAATACGTTACGTACTCCTATAACTGACTTTTTTTTTTGTTTGATCAAGGTATAATTGCATTTAGTCTGGCATTTCTATGATTACTTCATTCAAGTCTGGCAATGGCACTTGCAGTTGTCAAATATAACTGATGTTGCAGTGAGAATAATAAAATCCTGATCAATGGTTTTTATACGTTTTAGCGGCTAAATTAGTAAACAAAAGTATTTTACTGATATTATCTGACTGGCTGAGAATGGGGAGTGGAGCAAAAGTTGCTCATACATTAATGTGAAGCCTCCGCTTCATAATTTGCCATTCAAGAGAATTAACAATTGTGTATCATCTGCTATAAATGTCATTATAAAAAATAATGAGACACAAGTGGTTCAGTTTATAGAGCAAAAACAATGAACTGCTAGTAACAATAAAAATACTCCATGTTTCGATTGTTTAAAGTGTAACAGGTGGTCTTTAATGTTATTATACCACAAAACTTTAGTTTTATATGAATCAATGTTTACACTTTTATTTAACCATAGTTTCATACATAGAATAATACTAGCTGATTTTCCCGTGCTCATGCACGGACATAAATATTTATAAATTTTATGCATAATTTATATTAATAATATTACATTACTTTAACTAAACATATGATTTTAGATATGTTATATCTAGTCGATTTAGTTATCATTTAGGTATATTGGATTGTATTTATTTCTCTGAATTCAACTATAATATTTTTTATTCTAAATATATTAAAAATTTGATTAATTTTCTTATTTACATTTAGGTTGGTTGTTGTCTTCCTTAATTTTAATATAATCTATTATTTTAGATTTAAGGTTGATTAGTTTATGTTACTTAATTATTTTATGTAATCATCTAAGAAATTAGATAGATATATCAAAATATTTATATTACTTTGAAAATATATATTTTGTATTGTTTAATATTATGTTTTAAAATAAACAATATTTCTTTTTAATATCAAAATTATCTTTCTGAAATTTGTTTTTATGAAATCACATTATATACAAATGTATATATTTTTCATATAATTAACAATAGATATAAAGTAAGTATTTTATTACTTCAAAAGTTATATCCAAATGTTTTCCCCTCGGAATCATTGTTTACTAATATGGATCATTTATTCTGGAGAGTTCTACCCAAGATGAATGATCATCAGTTTGCATGGATACTATGGTATATCTGGAAAGCAAGGAACAACAAGGTTTTTAGTAACCTGGATGTGGATGCCAGGGATACACTAACGTTGGCTGAAACGGAATCTACTATGTGGGCTGCGGCCCAAGATTTGACTATCCGACAATCCATACCACCGCAAGTACATCCGCCTCCCTCAATTCCAGGGAGATGGTGCTTCGTAGATGGTTCGTGGAAGGATAAGGACTCTTTCTCGGGACAAGGTTGGTTCAGTACTCTGGAGGATTATGAGGGCTTAATGGGGGCACGAAATGTTCGGGCAAATATGTCTCCCCTGCACGCGGAGGTGGAAGCATTGATTTGGTGTTGTGGGCACAGGGTCAGGCCTTCCGGAAATATGGAACTGAGGTTTAGTCCAATAGTTCGGATTGGTACCTGAAACAAAGAGTGAACCTTTTTATGAGTTTTATAAGTTTATGATGCAAACAGAAGCAAACATGAATATGAATCAGAATGATAATAAGAATAAAAGCAAATAGAAAAGGGATAGATTGATGGAGATGGGATCTTTGTTGCTGGACTGAAGTCACTCTCAACAAGATCAATGGATGGAAGATGGATAGATATGAGATTTGCTTGCTGGACTTAAGTCTCTCTCAAGCAAGATCAGTGGGTGGAATGGAATGATGGACGCCACAAAGCTCTGTGAAAGGGGGCTTTGATAAGTCAGGTTGCTCAAGAGCTGCTTCTCACAACACTCAAAAGACTTAGATAATAGTTTTAAGAAAACTAGAAAAAACTGCATTTTCATTCATAAAATTCAAGGGTGATTATTACAAAGACAACTACTGAGCTTATATAGGCTCGACCTTAGGACTCTCTAACAGTCTAAAAATGACTAAAGGAAAGAAATAAACTTGAAATAAAAATCTTGGAAGCAAAGGCTTTGATGGTTCCATGTAATCTTCCTTTAGCTTGATTTATGCCTTCTTCCAAATGAGATGATCTTGTATCTTGATATCTTCTTGAACCTGGATGGTTTAAGGGGATAAGTGAGCTTCATGGGAATCTTCTTGATAGCTTGGAAGGTGCTGAGGTCGTGCATAAACTCAGGGAAAAAGAGCTGTTGGAGTTTGAATGCAAGAATCTCCAAATAAGGCAGCTTGGTGTTAATGGGGATCCTCCTGATCCTATGATGGCTGGTGCATGGTATGAACTTGTAGAAATCCTCTTGAATGACTATAATGTCTTCTGGAAGTCTTGGATTGATCTTATTGTCTTCTGGTCGGAGTTGGTTTGGTTGGAAATGATCAAACCGAAAGATTGTCTAATCTTTCCATAAATAGCTCCGGTTTGATTTAAGTGAACTTTCATTGAACCAACTGATCTCCTGGGTTCTGGTGTAGCTAAGGACTTCTTGAATACCTCCTGATTGGTTGAAATGATCTCCTGGACGCCAATGTCTGGTTTGAAGCTGATTGAACCGGTTAGCTTCCAATTGAGGCAGGTGTAGAACTGGTTTGACCGGTTTTGGAGAATGGATCATAACTTCATAATTATGTGGCCATTTCTCCTGATATTGGGCTTCCTGGAAATATGAGAGACTCCTCTTGAATCCTATGATTGGCTTTGGTTCAGGCCGCTTCTTCATTGGGCTTGAATCTCCTTCAAAAGTCGGGTACTCGCAGATAGATGGGCTGGAGAACCTCCAGTTTGTAAAATCCATAACTCCTTGGTCCGGTAAGCTTTTCTGGAAATTCCAATTGGGCTGGACTCCTTCTGGAGTGTAGAGTCCATTAAAATTTGTTTCACTCCAAAACTCCTTTTGGTTGTCGAGATATACGCCGTGGACTGGACCTATGTCGCTGGTACCTCCAAAGTGGCCGGTTTGGACTGCTTGGTTGACCTCTGGTTCAACCACTGGTTTGATGACCACATCATCCCCTCCCCCTTGTGAAGGTTTTGACCTCAAAACTGGATAACCTGATACACCACAATAGAGCAAGTCAGGTTTCATTCTCTTTTGGGAGTTTAGAACCTTACCTTGATACAATTTTGGTTTGGTAATGGGTTGTGCATCTGGTGGCTCTTCTTTAAAAAGATGGGAAATGATCACGCCTCTGGCCTGGATAGTGTCATTTCTTCTCTTCTGGAGTTGATGGTACTTCACACTAGTGGTAACCTCATGGTTGATCATCTTTGGGACTGATTCTCCAAGTAATAAAAGATTATCCGGTGTGATTTCTTTTAAGCTTTCTTCTTTGCAACCTGAAAAATTCTCAACATTCTGGACAAAGACAAAGTGAATTATATCTGATACTGGAGTTTCATAAACAGAATGTGATATGGTCGAATTTACCATAGGTGCATCAGCATGATGATGAATTAAATTCTTCTTTGGACAGCTTTGGATTGATGGCTGCCTTTCTTGCACCCTCTTATCTTGTTTGGTGTGATCTTCTTCTTGTCTTGTATCTGAAAAACAATTTCTTGGCAAAGACAAATGCATTATATCTGTGGTTGAAGATTTAAAAACAGAATATTTAAAATTCATACTTACTTTGATTGCATCAAAAAGTTGAAGTATGATTTTCTCTTTGTTGCCAGCTTCTCCTTCATTCTGTTTTGCACATGTAATGCTGATGGTGTGCCTTTCTAGGGACGTGGGATCTCTTCCTCTAGGCTCTCTTTCTTTTGTTATTCCTGGATCAAAATTCCTTGGCAAAAACAAGTGCATTATACCAGAATTTTGAACCAATAAATCAGATTGAATAAAACTATCACTTTTTATAGATAAATCTGTTTTCTTTTCTAGTGATGTTTGTATCAATGCTTGCTTAGTGGGGCAAGTCACAGCAAAGTGTCCTATTTTATGACATCTATAACATGTCTGATCTTTTAAATTTTTAAAGTTAGAAGACTTACCTTGGGTTGATGCCTCTTCTTTCTTTTGGTTTGGAATCTCCATTTTTCTTGGAAATAAATCATGGACAACTCTTGATTCCAACAAGGGTGTGGGGGTCATGTCTTTCTGGACCTCAAGACCTGTCTTAATATCCTTGGACAAAGACAAGTGACTCATACCAGTGGGAGATGATATATAAACCAATTTATCAAGTATAGGACTTACCATAGCCTTTGCTTGAAGTACTTGTTTGTTAAGCTCTTCTTTGGGTCTGCTCAAGGTGTCTTGGCTGACGTTTTTACTCACCTCCATAACCTTTAGGATGTCACTTTTCTGGCCTAAGCAATGGACAATGGCGTGCCACTGGTTTGGCTGAAAGTTGGTTTGTTGAGGCAAGCTTCCTTGACCCTCTTTTTGGACAGCTTCTCTTGCTTCTTGGGAACCATGAGTTGGATACCTCCTTGGGTACTTCCCCTTGATTTGAGATGTTGTAAAACCTGGTGCAAACTCATACCTCATGGCTTTCTTAAGTGCTCCCCACGTTTTGATAGTTGGCTCCTTGTAAAACCATCTATCATCTACTTCTTGAACCCACCATTTAAAGGCATCTCCTTTTAGATGTTCAATGGCATAAGCTAGCCTTTCTTCCTTCAAGATGTTGTTGTAGTGAAACCATTCATCAAGGTTCCTCTCCCATCTAAGATAACCTCTTTTTCCTGAAAATTTAAAGAGTTCAACTTTATTAGCAAAAGAGTTATAATCAAAATGAGAATTAACAACATTAAGTTTGGGGGTTTTAGAATTTGGATTTTTATTGATCCTTGAAGGATCTGGTGGTTTGGGCTCGACATAGACAGCCTCTGGTGCATCTCCAAATCTTCTTTCTCCTGGCTGTGGACGTTGGCCTTGTGCCTTTCTTCTTTTCCTCAACTGAGCAATCTGTTCAACCTCTTGCAAAGCTGTCAAATGTTGGTTCTTCTTTGCCATCTGACTTTGGCTGTGTGTTTCTCCTACCATGGCTTCCTGAAACACTCTCAAAGATCAAGTGAAGAATAGGGAAGTTCTGGTTGAACCAAAATAAACCAAATGCAAGCTAACTAAAACTAAACCGAGAAAAATATGGCAATGTAAACCGAAGTTAAATAAAATATGCAAAATGATTTTTCTTTTGGTTTTCTGGATGCAAGCTCGAAATGGACAAGTAGAAATGGTATGAAATGATAACTAGGATGATTTTTTTTGAATTTTCAGATTTTTTTTTATGCAATGCAAAAAGAAATGGAAACAACTTAAATGCAGATTTTTTTTTTGACCCCTTTTAAGAAAAATGGAAACAAATAGCTAAATGAATGCAAACAATTTTTTCTTTTGTTTTTATGATTGAAATGAATCAAACTTAACAACTGGTCGTCTCCTACCTCACACTTTTTATGGTTTTCAATTTTATAATGAACAAAGAACACAAAATGCAAAAACTGTTTTTTTTTTATTTAAGATGAAAACAAATGCAAACAAATGAATGATGCAAGGACAGAATGGACCTGATTCAGGAGCTTTGAGCTCTGATACCAAAATGTTGTGGGCACAGGGTCAGGCCTTCCGGAAATATGGAACTGAGGTTTAGTCCAATAGTTCGGATTGGTACCTGAAACAAAGAGTGAACCTTTTTATGAGTTTTATAAGTTTATGATGCAAACAGAAGCAAACATGAATATGAATCAGAATGATAATAAGAATAAAAGCAAATAGAAAAGGGATAGATTGATGGAGATGGGATCTTTGTTGCTGGACTGAAGTCACTCTCAACAAGATCAATGGATGGAAGATGGATAGATATGAGATTTGCTTGCTGGACTTAAGTCTCTCTCAAGCAAGATCAGTGGGTGGAATGGAATGATGGACGCCACAAAGCTCTGTGAAAGGGGGCTTTGATAAGTCAGGTTGCTCAAGAGCTGCTTTTCACAACACTCAAAAGACTTAGATAATAGTTTTAAGAAAACTAGAAAAAACTGCATTTTCATTCATAAAATTCAAGGGTGATTATTACAAAGACAACTACTGAGCTTATATAGGCTCGACCTTAGGACTCTCTAACAGTCTAAAAATGACTAAAGGAAAGAAATAAACTTGAAATAAAAATCTTGGAAGCAAAGGCTTTGATGGTTCCATGTAATCTTCCTTTAGCTTGATTTATGCCTTCTTCCAAATGAGATGATCTTGTATCTTGATATCTTCTTGAACCTGGATGGTTTAAGGGGATAAGTGAGCTTCATGGGAATCTTCTTGATAGCTTGGAAGGTGCTGAGGTCGTGCATAAACTCAGGGAAAAAGAGCTGTTGGAGTTTGAATGCAAGAATCTCCAAATAAGGCAGCTTGGTGTTAATGGGGATCCTCCTGATCCTATGATGGCTGGTGCATGGTATGAACTTGTAGAAATCCTCTTGAATGACTATAATGTCTTCTGGAAGTCTTGGATTGATCTTATTGTCTTCTGGTCGGAGTTGGTTTGGTTGGAAATGATCAAACCGAAAGATTGTCCAATCTTTCCATAAATAGCTCCGGTTTGATTTAAGTGAACTTTCATTGAACCAACTGATCTCCTGGGTTCTGGTGTAGCTAAGGACTTCTTGAATACCTCCTGATTGGTTGAAATGATCTCCTGGACGCCAATGTCTGGTTTGAAGCTGATTGAACCGGTTAGCTTCCAATTGAGGCAGGTGTAGAACTGGTTTGACCGGTTTTGGAGAATGGATCATAACTTCATAATTATGTGGCCATTTCTCCTGATATTGGGCTTCCTGGAAATATGAGAGACTCCTCTTGAATCCTATGATTGGCTTTGGTTCAGGCCGCTTCTTCATTGGGCTTGAATCTCCTTCAAAAGTCGGGTACTCGCAGATAGATGGGCTGGAGAACCTCCAGTTTGTAAAATCCATAACTCCTTGGTCCGGTAAGCTTTTCTGGAAATTCCAATTGGGCTGGACTCCTTCTGGAGTGTAGAGTCCATTAAAATTTGTTTCACTCCAAAACTCCTTTTGGTTGTCGAGATATACGCCGTGGACTGGACCTATGTCGCTGGTACCTCCAAAGTGGCCGGTTTGGACTGCTTGGTTGACCTCTGGTTCAACCACTGGTTTGATGACCACATCATTTGGGCAATGGAATGTATGAGGAATTTACGTCAGTTTCAGGTTACGTTTGCAACGGATTGTTCTCAGTTGGTGAAGATGGTTTCAGAACCAGAAGAGTGGCCGGCGTTTGCAAGTTATCTGGAGGATATTAAGAGTCTACAAAGTAGTTTCCATAGCTCACAGCTCATTCATGTACCAAGGACGGCAAATACAAAGGCGGATCGTTTAGCACGCAGTGCCAGACAACAATCGTCTTTTGTCATTCACATGGATGCCGAGCTACCAGTTTGGTGTACAGAGTCAATATGAGTCTGTATGTTTGATGATAAAAAAAAAAAAATTACTTCAAAAGTATATTTTATGTTTTTTTTTTTTAAATAGAATATTACTATAATGTGAAATTTCCTTTTTAATGAAATCATATTATATATACATATATTTTTGTTTTTAAATTCGATTTTTAAATTTTTTTTTTCCTTTTTAATATATATGTTATATGAAGAATTTAAAAAAGAAAACTACAAAAATAATAATATTTAAATGTAATATTTTTAATTCATTAAAGTTATCCGTGTAATCAACTATCGTGAGAAATAACGTGAGTGTGACACATAGGAAATTGACTTCTCAAATTATATTATAGATAGATAGATATATAATTTGTATTGTTTAAAATTATGTTTTAAAATAAATAATATTTCTTTTTCTAATATCAAGATTATCTTTCTGAAATTTATTTTTATGAATCACATTATATGCAAATATATTTTTCATCTAAGAAACATTAGATATAAAGTAAGTATTTATTACTTCAAAATTATAATTTATGTTATTTAAAAATATTTTTAAAATAGAATACTATTATCTTGTGAAATTTTCTTTTTTAATGAAATCATATTATATATACATATATTTTCGTTTTTAAATTTGATTTTTAAAATTTACAAATTTTCCTTTTTAATATATATGTTATATGGCCGACAAAAATATATATGTTGTATGGAAAATTTCAAAAGGGAAATTTAAAAAATAATAGGTATTAAATGTAATATTTTTAATTCATTAAGGGTATCAATGTAATCAACCATCGTGAGAGTTAACGTAAGCGCGACACATAGGAAACTGACTTCTCAAATAATATTATAGAGATATTCAGTTTATTGTGTTCTAGATAAAACAATAAATAATAATAAAAATGTTAATTAATATGATTACATTAAGTAAATAACATTTTATATTTAATAAAAGTACTATAATAATATTTTCACACTAAATTGGATTCAATATTGATATTTAATTTAAATATAATATTATTTATAATTAAGTGAAATTTTTTTTTATAAACTAATATTTTCACACTAATATAAATTCACATATGTATGATTTATGTATTTAAATTTTTACTTATTTGATGAAAATTTATTTGAAACAACTATATGTACTTATAAACAATAAATATTAATCATGGACAAAGATTTGATATAATATTCTTGAAAGTTTTGATGGTTTAATGGGCAATGAAATGTATGACGAATTTAAGATAGTATCACGCCAAGTTTACTATTGATTGTTTTCTATTGGTGAAGATGATTTCAGAACCAGAAGAATGACCTAGTTTTACAAATTATTTAAAAGATATTAAAAAATTAAAAAAAAGTTTCAATCACTCAAAACTTATTTATATCCTTCAGATATATAATACAAGGGCATATAGTCTTACACGGGCCAAGCAATAATCGTCTTTTGTCGTTTATATAGATGCCGAATTCCTGTTGTTGTTTGCAGAATCTTAGATGCGTCTCCATATATTGATGTAAAAAACAATCAATATTAATTTATAATATTATGAAATTTTGAACCATTTTTTACACACTTTCACAATTCAAATATATGTTTTGAACGGCTAAATCTACATTTACTGTTTGATTCGTTTGAATCACTCTTGTTCTGCTCTATCCGTTTGATCTGTTAGATTTGCAATGCTTGATCTATATATCTATTCAGAGCCTAAAAATATATATCTAGAAAGATAAAAATCTTTAAACTATTTATAGAAAAATCTGACACATATATACGAAGAACTGGAATGATACTAATTGACAACGAGGTTTGTAAAGTTCTTTAAAAAAATCCAAAATTAAGACTGACAGCTAGCATATGATATGAGGGTCCACTTTGCTTGTTAATATATATCTTTCTTTTTGGGTCAAAATTAATAATATATTTTATTTATTTATTTTAACACTAATATATATAAAAATCATCCATACTTCAGAAACATGTGACTGATTTTACGATTGATAGGCTTTTTGAGGATGGTGCTTATGTAAGATATACCGAAAATGCAAATCAGAAATGAAAATTATCAGACCAGCGCCTATAAATAAGTGTTTCTGACGCCTAAATAGTAATGTTGGTTCACGGATGTCAAAAGAAAAAGTTGGCTCACTAGACATTTTCCAGCTCTGATTTATTGATTTATTGAATCTCATTTTTTTGTGTGTTCCAGTTTTATGCATGATTAATGGTCGATCAGATTTTAATAAAAGTAAACTACGCGCGTAACATATCTAACAAGATAATATTTCTTATGTTAGCTTTTGAAAAAACAAGATAACATAATCAAAAATAAATTAAAAGGATAAAATATATGTTTAAGTCGGACCAAAATGAAAGAAAAGAAAAGAAAATAAAATAAAAAGGTTGGAATTAGACAGACAGGGGGAAGAAAATAATTGTTGGGGGCGGGCTCCCTTCGAATCCGCACAGCTCACACACAGTCTCCATTGATTCTTCTGCCATTTGACGCCAAAGAAACAAACAGCTTCTCTCCCTCTCTGACTCTCTCTTTACCTTTAGCTAATTAAGCTCACAGATCGTCAACTGAATTAACCACACGCTCGCACTTCCACTGCGATTTAAATTGAGTTCTTCTTCGTAGGCTTGCCGTTATCTGGAATCTCGGGGGCGGGAGATTGTTGCATGTAATTTCCTCAATGGGATCTCTGGAATCTGGGATTCCGTCCAAGAGAGAAACCTCCTCCTCCCCGGCGAGATGGGGAAGGCAACAGCCTTACTTGCAGAGAAACAGATCGAGGCGGCTCTCGAGATTCTTCCTCTTCAACAAGTTCAATTACATCCAACTGATTTGCTCCATGTGCGTCTTCTTCTTCTTCGTCCTCCTCTTCCAGCTGTTCCTCCCCAGTCTCGTCGTCGACAAATCCGATACACCGCCGCCACGGAAGAGCAAGGATACGCTTCTTCTTCCACCTGATTTGGTCGTTTTCAAGGAGAGTGGGGTTTTCGATTTCGGCGAGGATGTTAGGTTAGAGCCGTCCAAGCTTCTGATGAAATTCCGGAGAGACACTAGTGATGGTGGTTTCAATCTCACTACTTCTACGCAGCGTTTTGGATTCCGAAAGCCCAACCTAGCTCTGGTCACTCCTCTCTCTACTTCACCTCTCTCTCTTTTTAGATCATGATTGATTGACTGCATTGTTAGAGATCTGATGACTTAACGTTTTCTTCTTTTAAGGTTTTTGCGGATTTGTTAGCTGATCCTGAACAGTTGAAAATGGTGACTATCTCCAATGCACTGCTACAGATTGGTTATGCTATTCAGGTATGTATACATTTGTGTGAAGTATGATGATGATAACTCGAATCCTAACATTGTCTTTGTTAGGTGTACTCACTTCAAGACGGTCCAGTTCATGGAGTTTGGCAGCAAATGGGAGTTTCAGTCACTATACTCGACACTAACCATTCATCAAGCTGCGTCATCGACTGGCTCTCGTATGTATATTTGCATTTTCCGTTGCTTCAAAACTTGTTGGACAAACTAGTTAGTTTAGCCTGTCTTATTGGAACTAATCTTGAAGGCTGTTATTAATTTAATGTTGTCATGTGACTCGGTTTAATTGGATAATGTGGATGGATCTGAGTTTGATCCACTGCATTATGGGTGTTCTTATCTTCTATTATTGTAATGCACAACTTAAGTTGACTTCACTTGGTCAACAAGATGATTTCTGATCATTTGATCATTTTCTTTCTTCTTATCTTGAAGCTATGATGGCGTCATTGTAAACTCTCTCCAAGCTAGGACTATGTTTACTTGGTAAGACTTTTTCACTTCTTTTGGTATGAGTGTATATCACATGGTTTTGGTTTTTAATCATTGTGCATTGAAATGATAATGTGTGTATTTCTTATTCTTTGACAGCTTCATGCAAGAACCTTTCAAGTCTTTGCCACTTGTTTGGGTCATCAATGAAAAAACTCTTGCTGTTCGGTCTAGACAGTATAACTCAACAGGCCACACTGAACTCCTAACGGACTGGAAAAAGATTTTCAGCCGCGCTTCGGTTGTAGTCTTCCATGATTTTCTCCTTCCGGTAAATATTTTATTTTATTATTTTAGAGTGCAACCACCAGAAAAATATTCAATTTTGCTTCTTCTCAGTTGACTTGCTGTTTGTTTCATGCAGATTCTCTACTCCGAGTTTGATGCTGGCAACTTTTATGTGATTCCCGGATCTCCTGAAGAAGCATGGAAAGCAAAGAATCTGGACTTTTCACAGAAAGATGACATTGTCATTTCCATTGTGGGAAGTCAGTTCTTGTACAAGGGCCAATGGCTTGAACATGCTCTTCTTCTGCAATCTCTACAGCCGTTATTCTCAGGGTTTAACACTGAAAGTTATAACTCCCATCTCAAGATCATAGTTTTAGGGGGAGAGTCAGCTTCCAACTACAGCGTAGCTATTGAGGTATAACAAAGGTCTGCTTTGACTATTAATGAAATGGTTTTGTAGCTTTTGAAGGCAGAGATTACAAAAAAAATCACTAAAACCTTGTTCATTTGTTTGTTTTTGAACTTCTTAGACAATTTCCCAGAACTTGACATATCCAAAAGATGCTGTGAAGCATGTAAGCGTCGCTGGGAATGTTGATAAGATACTGGAAAGTTCTGATCTTGTCATATACGGATCATTTCTTGAGGAGCAATCTTTTCCAGAAATTTTGATGAAGGCCATGGCACTTGGGAAACCCATAGTCGCACCGGACCTCTTGAATATTAAAAAACATGTATGTTCCTTTTTTAATTTGCTTATTTCTCCGTGAAGATGTGTAGTGGCATACTGACTGTATTGGCAAAATATCAAATAGGTCGATGACAGGGTTACTGGGTATCTTTACTCCAAGAAGAATCCTGAGGTTCTGTTGCAGATTGTGCTTGAAGTGATAAGAGAAGGAAAAATATCTCCGTTTGCTCGGAATATTGGCTTGATGGGGAAAGCAGCTGTTAAAAATATGATGGCGCTGGAAACCATTGAAGGCTATGCGGTTCTACTAGAGAATATTCTCAAGCTTTCGTCAGAAGTTGCTTCTCCTAAGGATGTACAGACAGTTCCTCCAAAACTGAGAGAAGGGTGGAGTTGGCATCTGTTCGAAACTCTCATGAATGCATCGCCTCATAATAAAACAGCAAGAAGCTATGAATTCATAGCGAATATTGAGGGACGTTGGAATCATACCCCAGGAGAAGCTATGAAATTTGAGGTAGTTAATGATGATTCATATGTATATGAAATATGGGAAGATGAGAGATATCTGCAAGTGATTAACAGTAAGAAAAGACAAGAAGACGAGGAGGTAAGCATTTCAGATGCGAGTTCTTGAAATGAATTCTCATCTCCAGTTCCAGATGTGTCAATTTTTTTTGTGTTATTGCGCAGCTGAAAGGCAGAGCCTTGCAGTATCATGGGACATGGGAGGAAGTATATAAAAACGCCAAAAGGGCAGATCGAAGTAAGAATGATCTACACGAGAGGGATGAAGGGGAGCTGCTGCGAACCGGTCAACCGTTATGCATATATGAACCCTATTTTGGTGAAGGAACTTGGTCGTTTCTACATGAATATCCCCTCTATCGTGGGGTGGGCATGGTGAGTTTCCATGTGCAATATATTGTTTTTGCATGGTCGTTTTTGAAAATTGATGTGAATGCATCGTATTGCAGTCGGTTAAAGGAAGGAGGACTGGGATGGATGATATCGATGCATCATCACGTCTTCCGCTCTTCAACAATCCGTACTATCGCGATGCTCTTGGTGACTTTGGAGCATTCTTTGCAATTTCAAACAAGATTGATAGATTACACAGGAATGCATGGATTGGGTTTCAGTCCTGGAGAGCTACCGCCAGGAAGGTACACAGACACACCTTCCCTTGCTGCTATAGAATGATATGGTCCAGTACTAATAATAGTACTTGTGATGTGATCTGGAACGCTAAAACAGGAATCTTTATCAAGGATTGCTGAGAACGCATTACTGAATGCTATAAAAACACGGAAACACGGTGATGCTTTGTATTTTTGGGTTCGCATGGATAAAGATCCGAGGAATCCTCTGCAGAAACCCTTTTGGTCGTTCTGTGACTCCATAAATGCTGGGAATTGCAGGTAAAACCCATACAGATTTCTTATAATAATGTTCTGAGATATCATATTACTGACTTTTTGCAATTTGTGGACTTTTGATGAAGGTTTGCTTACAATGAAACTCTGAAGAAAATGTACAGTGTGAAGAATGTGGACTCACTGCCTCCAATGCCCGAGGATGGGGATACATGGTCAGTGATGCAGAGCTGGGCGTTGCCAACAAGGTCCTTCCTAGAGTTTGTCATGTTCTCAAGGTGCTTACTTGTTAGTTGTTATTACCCATTGATCGTTTCAACCTGACCCTCATTGACAAAAAGAAAAGAGTACTTAAGAGAGTGTTTCTTCTCTCTTGTGTTGTAGGATGTTTGTGGATTCTTTGGATGCACAGATATATGAAGAGCATCATCGAACCAACCGTTGCTATCTGAGTTTAACCAAAGTAAGAAAATGATCCTTTCTTCTGCCAAAGTCCATATTGTATCTGCTAAGCATAGAACAATCATAATGTGCTCAAATTTCTCACAGGACAAGCATTGCTATTCACGGTTACTAGAGCTTCTGGTGAACGTGTGGGCTTATCACAGCGCAAGACGCATTGTCTACGTAGATCCTGCTACAGGTTTGATGCAGGAGCAACACATACAGAAGAACCGGAGAGGGCAAATGTGGGTGCAGTGGTTTGAGTACACAACTCTGAAAACAATGGACGAGGATCTTGCAGAGGAAGCAGACTCAGACCGTCGTGTGGGACACTGGATATGGCCATGGACAGGGGAGGTGGTGTGGCGAGGTTCATTAGAGAAAGAGAGGCAGAGGAAGAATGTAGAGAAAGAAGAGAAGAAGAAGAGAAGTAAAGATAAGCTGAACAGAATGAGAAATAGAAATAGTCGCCAGAAAGTCATTGGAAAATATGTAAAACCGCCGCCGGAGAACGGAACCGTTACGGGAAACTCCACTTTGTAAAACGGAGACGCATAAAAACACAGATTAATGATTTGTTTCATTCATTTGCTTAGAGAGATAATTGTATAAATTGTGTTAATCATTCACCCTCTCTTCGCTTTAACTCTCCGGCGATAATGAGAGGGATCTATAAAACTGAGTTTTGATGGCAGACTCGAGCATACTTTCGGTCAAATATTGGATGTAGATATTTATTTGAATCTATAATATAATAGGGGACTTGGGGCTCTCCCAGCGCGCCACGTCAGCATTTTTTTTAGCGTATGGGTTTTTTTAATTTTGGGCTTCTCATGAAAACACTTATTCTGTAGCCCATATCTTTTATTCTCACTTCTCTTCTCGACGGAACAAAAGAAACAACGTCCAAGGCTTCCGCCGCATCTGTCTAGATCTTTCTCTGGCGAACCTTGGCAACCACTCTCAGTTAATCTCCTTCGTCAACCGTAGAAACAAACTTCGAAAATATCTTCTTCGGATGCTGTTATTACGCAGTCAGCCTTCGACGCGCCTTGGTCGATCGTCACAGTTCATTGTCGATCGGCTTATCCATTTTTGGGACTGGAAAAACATCGAGAAGCATGGTGAGTTCATGGGAATCACTTTGATAATTTAGTTTACGAAGAGCCCAATGCTTTAAATCTTCTTACTTTCAGTTTGGTGCTCCTCTGTTTGCCAATTGAGACAATCGCTGCTGTCAAACAAAAAGTTTCCTCCACTACCAAATATTTCAACCCGACCCACAAACTCGGCGAACGTGAGTTCGGACCCGTCTTCAAGGTAACTGACACGCTCACATATCAAAATTTCCTTCTTTTCTTGTGTAGTCTGAAGGGTTTCATGTGTATGCTCTTTGTTGGTTTGGTTGATGAGATTACATGCTGTGTAATAGAGAAGGTTACTTGACAGGCGAGACATATCATTGATGAAGCTATCTCAGGCTTCAAGAATCAAGACAAGGGAGGAGGGAGTTTGTGAACAAAGCCAAGTTGTTAGCTAAACACTTGGTCTATGAGTATGTCGCTAATGAGAGCGTTGCAAGGTCATCTTCAGTAAGTTAAGTTGTCACCTCATTCTCTCATCATTACCACTTGTGTTTTTTTTTTAACTATGTGACGTTTTCAACATGTGGTGGTTTGCTCCAGTTGGATGCAGAATCCAGCAGAATCCAGAAGAAGATCAGATACACACTGGAAGCAGAGGTTTGAGATCATAATAGATTTTTGCTTGAGGACTGTTTTATCTCAATGAAGACGCACCAAACTTCATTATCCACATAGACATCAAGGTTGCAAAAAAAAATTGCTTGATGAGAAATGAGTTCCTAAGATTTCAGATTTTGGGATGGCCAGACTCTATCAAGAACACAGGACACATGTCAACACTTGCGTTGCAGGAGACAAGTATGTTATTTATCATAGCATATGTATGTATATATTGATTGGTATGAGTTCTCTCTGTTTTTTTTTCTTTTCTCTAATACGTATAGCAACGTAGTGGATATGACCGCAAGTTGGCATTTTGCATTTCATCTTTTCAAAAAACTTATATGTTTTATTGTTTGTTGATTTGGATTGGGTTGGTAAGTTGTTGCTGATGCTGACAAGTCAAAACCCAGAAGAAGTGCACGAAGGCTCCTTTTGAAAGGCTTCTTTCTTGGTATCTGCATGTGTACGTGTCCCTGATTTCATTTGTCGTTAGCATGTTTCACATAGGGTGTGGTGTGGTGTCCTGTAAATTGAGCTTCATGTTATCTGCTAATTAAAAATTTTTAATTTTTTTTTTGAATAATCTACGACCAGTGGTCTTTTTCTCTTTATGAAGGTCTTGCAGATCTATATGAATCAACATCCCATTGCTATGAATGTTGATGCACTCTCTTGTCTCTTATGTATACATAAGCTCTTCTTTTTTTTTTGAGAAAAGTATACATAAGCTCTTAACACATTACTTCTCTGGAAGATATTTTTCCTTTACAGGTAAAAGATTCGATCTCTTGCATTGGATTTTTTAAATTCAGACAAGACCATAATCCATAAGTATTTGATGTGGTGTATTATCATTGTTCTTTCTTAATGTCTTGATTGTTTCAACAGATTCCTCGAATATAATTTGATTTCTTTGAGCTATTAGCGTATGTATATAGAAGAAACCCTCCAAAAAAGGAGAAAAGGGTTGGTGCGTTTCTTCACAGATAAGACTCATCAAGAAGCTTTATTATAAGATGCATCAACATGGGTGCAGAGCTGAAAAATGCCGGTCCAGAATCTCAGCTTCAATGATCAATGTTCCTATGAAAGGCATGAAAAATGCCAGAACATGGCTATTTTATTTATTTGCTCAATGAGGGGGGCAGCATCTTATCGGCAAGTAAATACACACCAAGGAACACAGGCATGTCAACTGCTCTTCTTTTGCAAAGCGGTCTCGACAATCAACAACACACCAACACGTAGCTGATAGTTCCCCACGTACAACCTATGTATATTCAAATTTATGCAACGCAACATCACAAGTTTAACAACGTTACTAACAGAGTTTATTTCTTTACAAATTGAACAACAACTACATACAACCCCGCGCTTGCGCGGGGGCTTGCCACTAGTATGAATAGGAAGAGAGTCGATATTTTGAGTGTAGTATCTAAGCCGAAAACGTAGTATAAAATCTGAGTCAAAATTAATTAAATATTCGAGCAGATTCAAAATTTTGGTATTTAAAGAACCGAAACTGATCCGAACTAAAATATTTCAGGTATTCGAATGTATCCGAAGTAGATTTATAAACAATATATTAATTATTTTAAGATCTAATGTATATTAAAAATATCTAAAATATATAAAATACTTTTAAAATTATCCAAAATACTTGCAAATATATATGAATAGTCAAAATTAAATGTCTAAAATAGTAAAGTATACTCAAAATACCAAAAATACTTAAAATACTATTGACTTTCTATCCAAAAATTGAATGAAAATCATTTTTTTTTTTTTTTTTTTTTTTTGTCATCTGTGAAAATCAATTTATATGTTAAGTTTAGGTATTTTGATAGATGTTATTCAATTTATATATAATATTTTATTTTGTTTGTAGATTTCGAAAAATTAAAGTATATAATAATCTTTTTGTATATAATGAATTTTAAAATCGTTTAAATGGGTTATCCGAACCTGAACTGAATCCGTAAAGATTCGAACCGAATCCGAAGTAAAATTTAGAAATATCCAAATAGAACTGAAATCACCTTCTTTACAATCTTTGCCATAAGATTTTAAATATATACTCACTCTATTTTATAATAAGTGTCATTCTAACATTTTTTTTCTTGTTACACAAAAATATCATTTTATGATTCCAATACAAATTATACTTATTTTCAGCTGAAAATTAATTGCAAACTGCATTGATTTTATAAATAATTTTATTTATCTCAAATATTATTGTTCAAATGTGTAATTAATAACAATTTACATATATTTATGTTATTTCTTTTAATTTATGTGAAAATGTCAAAGTACCACTTATTTAAAAACGGAGGAAGTAATAGTGATTTTTTGTGTCCGTGCCAATTTAATTATATACATAATTGTTACTGAATTTTCAGTTAATTTTTAAAAATTATTTTATTATTTCATAATATATATAAAAGAAAATAAGTAACAGTACGTAAAATAATTTGTATACATAATGCTTACCCTAGTTGATTTTAAACTCATTTATAGGTTCATAATATATAAGATTTATAATTTGATATCATTTTTGTTAACTTATATATGTGGATTTCAAAACCTTTGCTATATAATTTAGATTTTGTTTTAATATTATACTCATAAAATATGATGTACCTTACTTAAAAGTACAAATTCATTTGAATAATATTGGAGTTTAGTGAAATATTTGAGATTTTTATTAAATAAACCTGAATTTATTATCTAGAATACAAGATTTACAAATAAAAAAAAAATACATTGATCAAAACATAATTTATAATTCTTGATTGAAACAGTAAACAGATCAGATTATAGTTGGATTTAAATCATTATTAAATTCATCGTTCAGTAATACCCCATAAAATAAATATTTTTCAACACTCGGTAAAACAATCATTCTTATTCAGTCTTGTCTGTGCATTAATTAGTTGAGATATGTTAATGGGCTTTTGGTCAGTGTTTCAAAAAAAAAATGTTAATTTTGGTCAAAAGTATTAATTACATTAAAAATATTTTCCGGATATGTTCTTCAAGTCAAAATGGCATCTAGTGAATGTATAAGGAAAGAGAGGGCGCCCAAAAAAGGAAACGTTGAATACTCCCCCTATAAAGCCAATAAGCTTTTGGATTTAAACTTATTCATCTTGTACACCCTTTTGATAAATCTTAAAAATCTCTTTGCTCAGATATTTCTTTATGGATTCAGATTCCTACCGTAGTTTTGGCTTTGCCTTCAACAATGTTCGTTTCTCCGACCGTCTTCTTCGCATCGAGATCACGAATGGCGGTGAGATCACTAATGTCGATTCGGTTCAGGATCACAAACGCAGGAGAACAGATGTCAACACTCGCGGTTTGTTTTGTTTAAGCCCAAATTATTCAGTTTTCCGTGGTTACCAAGATACTGGTGGTCTAGTGGTTATGCGAGGGACTGGTTCCCTCATGCCGCGGACTCAAACCACTTTTAATACAAAATTGTTATTCTTTAAATCAGAATTTCTAAAGACTGACTTGGAAACTATGAAATATTATGGCAGCTGTAGGTGGTGAAAATGAGAAAGAGTGTAACCCTCCAACTCCGAGAGTTACAGAATTACATATAAACTCTCTTGTTTTGGCAGACAAAAGCCCATTTTTCTTCAAGCTATTCTCTAATGGAATGATTGAGTCGGAGCAAAAGCATATCACCTTGAGAATCAAAGCTTATGGTATTAGTTTTGAAAATTTTAACTTTATTCTGGTATAGAAAAAAATGTGATTTTGTTCTCCATTTGTTTGCAGAGGAAGCAGCTGTAATGGAGCTGTTGCATTTCATGTATACAAATTCACTGTCATCAGTCACTAATGTCCGGGCTTTAGTTCGCCTTCTAATGGCCGCAGACAAGTTTGAAGTTGCTTCGTGTATGAAGTATTGCACCTGTTTGTTGCTTACTGTTCCTATGACATTGCCTTATGCGTTCTATATTCTTCGTCTTCCTTGGCCCCTACTACGTGCTGGTTCCGTAAAGCCTTTGATAAATGCTGCAAGGCATTTCATCTTCATGCACTACAAGGATATAACCAAGTGAGTATATACATACATTGAAACTTCCAAAGCTTTTTTTTTTGTGTGTAAAAAAAATGTATTTTTATATATTGAGTGTTTGATAGGTTTCCAAAAGAAGAGGTGATGGCTTTACCGTTAGTAGGTATCATCACACTACTAATGAGCAACCGTCTGATGATTGCATCTGAGGACACTGTCTACGAAGTTGTCTTACAATGGGCAAAAGCAAATTACTCGGTTCTAGAAGAACGCCAAGGGATCCTCGCTCGTCTCGCTCGCTACATCCGTTTCTCTTACATGACATGTCCCAGACTCCATAAAATCTTGACATCAGATGACTTTAAACCTTCTGTCGGCTACAAACTTGTCCTTGAAGCTCTCTTGTTCAAATCAGAATCATCACTGGCTCATCGAGCCGCCATAATAGCCGGCTCACGTGACCAACGGTTTATTGAGCGAGCCTACACATACAAACCCATCAGAACTATGGAGTTCGAGGTGCCTCACCGTCAATGCATCGTCTACTTGGACTTGACACGCAGAGAATGCAATGCTCTGTATCCATCGAATCCGATTTTCTCTCAAAACTTTCACTTGGGAGGACAAGCGTTCCTTCTCTTGGCTTGTTGCAACAATAGCCAGCCAAATGGGTTTCACAGTTTTGGATTGTATCTTAGGGCACAAGTAAACGGGTCGGTGAGTATGACAGTAGACTACAAGTTTTCAGCTAGGTGGAAGCCAACCCATGAATTTGTCATGAGAGGCAGAGGAAATCATAAGTTCACCGGAGCTGAATCTGTTGGATTCAGGGACTTGTTTGGGACATCATGGGCTAGTTTCATTGGTGAGGATTCCCCCTACTTCATCAATGACGTTCTTCATCTCAGAGCCGAGCTCTCTATCTGTCTTTAAAATTATTCCTACCTTTGAACTTTGTTAACTTCTGTTTTTATTGATCAAAATACCCTTCTAAGGTTTGTATATTGATCGTGAATAAATAAATATACATTTCTCCTAATACTAAATTGCATTCACTGACGGTGGATCTAAGAGAATAGTTTCAGACCTCAGAAGATACATTGTTAAAATATATATATATATTGTATAACATATCATATTACAGGAAAATCCCATAGAGAAAGCTGGTTTATATTTTTTGAAAGAATCTATTCAGTCCCTGCAATCTTCTTCTTCAAGGAATCAATATCCTCAGCCAACTCCTTTCTGCTTGACTGAAACAAGATTTACAGAGACATGTCAGATTTACTTATGCTTTTATAGAATTTTATAAAAGTTTAGTAGCAGCTTTGTTACCTTGAAGAGAAGGTATCTGTAGACGAACCATCCTGTGTACCCAAGACCAACAAGTTCCATCACCTTTGGAAGCTACACTCAAAACAAATAAACATCATTTTCTGATATCTAACACTTAAAGGGTATATTAAAAGATCGGTTTGTTACCAGAGGAACAGAGTTGATGGCACCAACAACAATGGAAGATAACCAAACAGCAACAACAGCTCCTCCTCCATATATTATTACAGTTGACTTGTTTTCAAGACCATCCCACTGCACCATAACCCAAAATCAAAACAGAACACAAAAGCCAAATACAACTCTGTTCAAGCAAATGGCTTTCTTCTTACCTTTTCCTTCAAGTCTCTGAAGATCTCGTTGGTGTCAATGGATGCTGATGTATCTTCTGATGAAGAAGCTCTCGTCTTCATCGATTCAACCTTGTGTAAACCATTCCCTACGATTAAACCGGAGAATTTCAATGCTTTTTGGTTTCGATTAAACCTCCAATTCCGGTTTTGAAATTAAACCAACTGGCTTCAAAGCTTTGAGTAAGTAGCATATGTGATGGGAGATTATAAACCGGATCAACCGAACTGGATTTCGAATTCTAACCGGTCCACTATATATACCGAACCGCCGCATGAGTTAATATTTAATTCTGGGAGAAATAAACCGGTCACCTGAAAGTAGCTTCACCGGAACAGTGAGAGAGGATCGGCCAAAAGAGCGAGGAGGAAGGTAAGGAACCGCTGAGAAGCAGGCGGATACGGAGTGGACACGTGGCATCATGACTGCCACAGAGGACGAAGCTGCTACTGTCATCGCCATCGAAGCACACCGATTATTTCTTCTTCAGCTTCTTCTCTAATTTCTCCACACTCGATTTTTTATTTTCTGTTTGTTCTGCTGCGCTTTTGACCAGACAAGATTCCGTGTAGCGACACGTGGACATTTCTCCTGCTCTTATTGGTCGATGCTCTTATCTTCAGAAATCCTACTCAGTGGTGATTATAGAATACTCGCATTCTGCGGAGTTTAAGGCCTCTTTTAGGCCCATTTAAATAATGGACCATATTATCGTATTTTATCTATTTTGTCGTTTTCTTGTCTATTTCTTATAAGCGAGGAAACATGGAAAAAATAGTGCAAACCTTTGATTCTTGTGTCAAGATAGTCACGCTCAACTAATATGCTTCCAGTATGAACAACAACGTGGATGTTAGGAGATTGCATTATATACTATTGATTTAAAATAGTGTTCATGCCTTATTATAAGACTAGCTTTAAACCCAAAAGTACTTGCATGTGAAAGTATTAAGACAAAAGAATAAGATTGCTAAACAGACGGACATATGTGGTTGAGCGCAAAAGGAGGATATGATATCGAGCCATTAAGAATGGCCGTCAAAATGCGGTGGTTTGCAGCCTCCGTAGCGTGAATTCCGTCCCAACTCACATAGTTTTGTGGATCACGGCAAGCCTTGGCCGTCACAGAAGAATTTCCGATTACTTTTGTGGTGCCGCAAAATAACTTCTGATCGAAGTTGTACGGACGTCCACCGTACCCACAACAAGCTTTAATACCGTGTTTCATACCTTAACCAACCAACAAATAAAAAATAACCTATTAAGAAAAATACCAAGACTGGATTTTACATATGGTAAGTCAAGTTAAACCAAATCGGTTGTGACATTACGTACCATAGGATAGGGGGTGTTGAAAAAGGTCGAGCAGTGTTTTGTGAGTGTCTAAATATATAATGGTAGCGTTTTTCAATTCGGTTCTTGTCTCAGATAATGTCTTTTTCAATAATGAATTGTAGTACTCGACAGCTTTGTTTACTGGAATGAGACATCCGAATTTGTCTAAATCCGAATTGGAATGAGTGTAACCGGTTAGTATCGCCGGGTAACATCCAACCGGTGCTAAATTTAGTACCAAAAATGTCTGACCACCTATTCCATATATCTCCTACATCCAAAAGACAACCTTTATAAGGAAAAAAAAATGTACTAGAAGCGGGAGGCATGCAGTACCTTAATGGTTCCAGAAATTTGGCCAATGACTTGTGGAAGATACTGTTTTACACCATCCACTCCAATGGAAGCTAAATTGGATGTGAAATCGTTTTGGCCGATATAAAACGTATAAAGCGATTTTCCGAAAATATTGCTAGGCGGTAAGATATGCAACCCTGTTGTATCATATGCATGTTTACATCATTTGTTTTGTTAATTTTACCATTGTTATATGTATATATCATTTTGAATATACCTGGTAGGTCCGAGGAATGGAACTCGTCGACTCTAACCTTAAATTGTTTCATCTGATTTAGCTGAATAGCGAGTGAGAAAGGACTGATCCCGGAGACGAACAAGGACGTGTTTGGCAAAAGAACCGTCGACGCTAAGGTCGCAAAGTTTGCACCGTGTCGAAAATCCGATCCGATTGATTGCAAATATGGGCTTAGGAAAGGCATCCCAAGAGATTCCGCTAGAAAGAGTTCGACATTACATTTTTAGTACTAAACTGAAATCATAGCACATGCAAATAAAACTTTTGTTCCGGAGAAACAAAATTGAATTTGTTTTCTATATTAACAAACAAACATTTGAAATTCACATTTATTCCTATATTAAGCAAACAACTTTCGGAAACATTGAAATATATGTGGAATATTAAAGAGTACTCATTACCCAAAAAATCAATGATGAGACGGCCGTCTGAAGCACGACCGACCGGTTTCTTGAAATAAGTCATTCCCCATGGACCGGATTGAGCCGGAAAAGCAGCCCAAAATCCTCCAGTGTCAGAGTTCGAATCTCCGAAATTAAAAATTGCCTTGAATTCACATTTTGAATCAGCTTTACACGAAGAGAACATCACAATGATCACTGTTAGAAGAGAGAAAGATACTCTTCTATTTAGAACATAACCCATTTCTCTCACTTTGAGCCAAATGTTTGTGAGTGTGTCAAGAGAGTGACGATGGAGATATTTGGTGCTATATAAACTTGTCATTGTCAGTCCGTGACTTGATGTGTCCGTTTGTGTCTGTTTGTATTATTGTATATACACAAGTTTTATGATAATGACCTCTTATGAGTTAAAAGACACTAGCTATTGTGTTAATTACTTCAAGGATTTCTTTACTTAATTGTTTTTACATTTTACTATACATTTAGATACACATGTCAGTTAGGGCTGAAGCCTGCAGCCCGAACCCGTATGGCCCTAAAAGTTATCGGGTTTGAGCTTAGTTTTATAAGCTCAAAAAATCAGGTCTATCAGGTTAAGTCTTTTTGGGCTTTGAATATTGTGGGTTTAAGCTCGTTTGGGTTATAGCCAATTTGAAAACCCGAAACTTTGTATTTTATTTTAAATATTATCATTCTTGTAATCGAAACCTTTATTAGTATTACCATATTATTTTAATTTTAATCCAAACTCTAATAAAAAATAGAAAAGCTCTTAATGCACCTTGTTGTTTGATCATTACAAACATCGTATTTTTGCAAATAAAACTTCAAAATGTGTTCAAAAAAAGTTTCTCATTTTATAACATAGTTTTTCAACACATGAAGTCTGAAATGTTTAATCATGTTTATCATAAATTTTGTTCTCTTATATGTTTAGTTTAAATTTATATTTGATTATTTAAATCTTATTAAATTTATTTAGTTTATAATATGTCTTTAAAGCATACGAAAAATTAAAATATTTTTGATAAAGAAGAAATGTTTAAACTCACTTTACATTTTAAAACAAAAGTTGAAACTGATTTTTTTTCTGAAAATTCATATGTATTAAAACGTTAAAAATGACAATAACAAATTATTTTTGAAAAAAGCCCGAAAATCCTTATAGTCCTTTAAGGACCGGGCTTTGAATTCTAGGTCCAAAATATTTTATGACCGGGCTAGACTGAGCTCAAATATTTACGGGTTTAGCGGGTTTGAACCGGACCGGGCCGGATCAGCTCGAATCGACACCCCTACATTTTGATCAGTCCCTTTTCATTTGTTTTTTTTATTTTTTATAAATAAAATGTATACACTAGTTTGCTTATTTTTGATAAATAGAAAAAAAAGTGGGTATCTATTCTATTAATTCTTCAACATGTCTAATTGATATTAGTTGAGTCCAACTAATTATTTTATAACTGCACCTAAATAACCATAATCACTTTATAAATATTGTTTAGTGGTGTAACAATTATTTGTTAACTGCATCTAAGTAACCACCTCTTAAATACTACGTAGAATCATCAAATTGCATTTAAATATAAACGTGATATATATTTCTTTACTCCATAATTGTAGGACCTTCAATGCTTATCCCCCAAAAATAATATAACGTATATGTTTTTCTTTATTCAAAAGGGTTAATATATTTTCTTTTACTCCCATTTGTTACCTAATAATAAGACTCATATCTAATTTAAATTCTGAGTATTTATATAACAAACAAGAACATTTCAGGAATCAAATATATATATAAACTCATTTAGTTTAATGGGTTTAAATAGCTTATTTAATCAAATTAAATTTTAGGGACCCACCACTCAAACATGATTCAAAAACATTTATTTAACCAAAAAAATCTGTTTTCAACGTATATAGTTCAAAAACTTAATTAAAAAGCACCAAATTTGTAAATGCATAAATATATCTTATTTAATCAAACTAAAATCTATTATATTAAATTTGGAACATAATCAATTGATATATATTTACTCCAACTAACATTTTCTTTTATTTAAAGATAAATTAAGGGCCCTAAAATTAATTAGAATATATTTTTGATTAAGATTTATACATAAATATGATTATAAACAACAAACACAAATATGATTACAAAAAATAAAATGAAAATTAAATTTCTAAAAAATGTACAACACAAAATATGTTTTGTTTACAAAATATTAAATATTTCGGAATATATATATATTAAAATTAAAACAGAAATATATATAAACTGATGGAAATATATTTCTTAAGTTTGTTTACTATAAAATGAAACTTTAATAAGTTAACTAATAAAGTTAACTAATATTAATTAGTGGTGGAAGCGGGTTATTAATAAAATTTAATTTTATGATTGATGGGATTTAACAGGTTTAAGTGAACTTTTAATAGAGATAAATATTCATATGAACTCATTTAGTTTAACGGGTTTTAAATAGGTTATTCGATTAAAAAATATTTATTAAATGTGATTTTACTTAAAGTTAGTAAAACCATATTAACCCAACTATATATCTAACAGAATATGTTAAAAATTATTTCTTTAAAAAAATTTCAAAAAATTTGTTCGGTTTTAGGTGCGGGTTGAGTTTGATATTAGTTTTCGAATATAACACTTTAAAATCCGTTCGAGTATATAGATCATGTCTAATAGAGTACGAGACTTTTATTTTTGGGCCGATTGGGATATAAATATTCTTGGCTAAATTATGTTAGGTAACTGCTAAATAAATATAATATGTTGCAAACTTTAGAACTAAAATTAAAATTTTTAAAATGTTTCTGAAATACATATGGTACAAGTGTATAGTTATGTAACTTGACATATTGAATATAGTCACCAAAAATATATTAAATTAAATTAATATTAAACACGAAAAACACAAAAATTAAATTAAATTATTTGAAAAAACATAAAACAAAACATATACCCGCCCTTCGAAGGGCGGGTCAAAATCTAGTAGTTGTTAAAAAAACTGGGTCTAACAATCCCTCTCAAGCCCAATAATGGATTAATAAAGTCCAACTTAAAAAATGTTTGCGTTTACCCGATCCTCAGTGGCCAATTACGCTTAGGTTGCACAAATTTGATAATTTCATAACCATACCTGTTGAAAAAATCCACCAAAAACTAGATTGAATATTCGAATACCACAAAAACAAAGCAAAGTTTTGGATTTATTGATCGAATATGTCTTAATTTGGATGATCTAGAATTAACAATAACATATCTTTACATATAAATTGTAAGGACCTGGATCTTTTTATTTTAATGAAAAACTTATCTTTTCTTTTTAATGAAAAAATATTCTTTGCGCGTGACAAGTTGTTGAATTATTCAACAATCAGTCACTAGTGAATTTTTTCCGGTGGGATTTCCGGGCAAGCTTTTGGGGAGATTTTCGGGCAGACTTTCGGCGAGATTTCCGATCGAGTTTCCAGCGGTTTTTCTAGTAAGTTTGTCGCCTCCATTTTCTAGTTATAGGAATCTTTGTAGAGAATTCTATTTTAGGAAAGTTTCTATTTTGGGAAAATTTATATTTTAAGAAAGTTTCCATTTTTGGAAACTTTATTTCATGCGACTCTGAGCATAAGTCGTTAACCCTCGTGTTGGAATTAATCTCAGTTGACAATCTTCCGTTGTTCTTTCCGGCCAATTGCTAAGGTGAGGGCTATTCCGTTAAATCCTGAGCTAGTTTAGTACTATTATTATTGAAAGTCTAGTTTCGAAACATGATCCGTCTTTGTGAATCGAGTATGTTTGAAAGTCTTGGTTGCTTATTATTATTTTGATTGTTAAATTGGAAATAGGATAATAGAGGATTCAACGATTGTGTGAAATGATTGATGTTAAAGACTGTTATATATATATATGTATATATGTAGTTATATAGTAAGGACTATGTGGTGAGTGCGGGGGCCCAGAGTGATTTGGGCTAGCGACGCATATGAGTACGGGGGCCCAGAGTGATTTGGGCTAGCGACGCATATGAGTACGGAGGCACAGAGACATCTGAGCTAGCGACACATAGTGGATGAGTACGGGGGTCCAGAGATGTCTGAGCTAGCGACGTATATTGTGTGGTGCGGGGTGCAGAGACGTTTGCATATCGACGCATATTGGTGGAGTGTGGGGGTCCAGAGATGTCTGGACTATCGATGCATATTGTGATATCGTATATCCGTATGAGAAGAACGCATGGTATGTGGACTAGCTATGTACCATCAGCGTATTGTTTGTTTTGTGTGATGTGCTAGGCATCTTGTCTGTTCATGCTAGAGCAATTCCTACATAGTCGTAGTGCTATGTACTGAGTCTGTGGTTTGCGGGTTAGCATCCCATACCTCACTGAGTGACTCCCATGTTGCTCATCCCTCTTTCTTTTCTCTTTCAGGTGAGCCTGGCAGACATGAGTGATTGATATCGGATTGGTGCTTTTGGGCGTTTTCTTTATTTCTTTTCCAGATTTCCGGTTTTATGCTTTACCGAGATTTTGAGATTTATTATACTACTTAGATTTAATGCTATTTATTGGATTTATTGAGATTTCAAGATTATTTCTTTATTATTATTTATTATTTATTATTATTATTATTATATTATTATATTTTGGAAAAATCGGGGTATTACAATTTGGTATCAGAGCGGGGTTCCGTCCTGGCTCTGACCCGGGGATGGCGATTTGTGGGACGCGATTTTATTCGTTTTAGATGATTTTTAGATATTATTTTTGGGGAGTTTGGGGGATTTTAAAAACAAAAGTAATAAGCACCATTTTGTTTGCTATTATGTCTTGAATTGATGGTGTTCGGTTTCAGCGGAAATTAATTGTTGTCCATCCCTTTCAGATGCCGCCGCGTAGGAGAGTTGTTCGTAACCCGGCCGCCAGTGCTGCTCGAGAGGGTGGAGGTGAGTATGTACCACCACCGCCACCACCGCCAGTGATTCCACCGCCAGTGATTCCACCGCCAGTGATCCCACCGCCTCCACCGCCGGCGTTTCCACCGATCGATCAGGCTGCTATCATGCAGATGGTACACCAGGCTGCTCAGGGGATAGTTCAGCAGGCTGCTCAGGAGGCTGCCAGGGTAGCTGCACAGGAGGCTGCCAGGATAGCTGCACAGGAGGTTGCCAGACAGTTTACTGCAGCTCAGCAGGGACAGGCCCATCAGGTGCCGCGTGGTCCGCAGATTCAGGTGTAGCATGGGCCGCAGATTCATGTCTAGAAGGGTGCCCCGGTTCAGGTTCAGGGTAACCCGCAAGTTCCACCACCGCCACCTATTAATCCAGTGCAGCAGCAGGGAGAGCAGCATGGAGTTGATGAGGACCTCATGAGAGTGATGGGGCGAATGAAACACGTGGACTTGGAGAAATTTAGGGGGACAGTGAATGCTACCGAAGCTTACCAGTGGAAGTACAGACTGACCAAGTGTTTGAGGACTATCAAGTGTCCACTCCACCTTTGCCTTAATATTACAGAGTTATATCTGCGTGGGGATGCAGCAGTTTGGTGGGAGGGAGTGTGTTCGATGCGCGAGGAGGAGGATTATCCGACCTATGCTGAATTCCTCGTTGCGTTCGACAAGAAATACTTTCCCAAGGAGGCCTTACACCAGAAGAGGAATGAGTTCCAGCATTTGACCCAGGGAAGCAATACCGTCAGGCAGTATGAGCATGAGTTCAGAGAGCTTCGCATGTTTGCTGGTACCCATTTCGATGATGAGGACTTGATGAGGATGTTCCTAAATGGGATGAGAGTGGATCTCCGCGGCAGATGCAGTATGGCTAATTACACCAGCTTGGAGGATATGGTAGAGAAGGCTGTTGTGGAGGAGACATGTCTTGTTGAGGAGCAGAAACAATCCAAAGCAGCTCAATCAAAGTTCGAGAAGACTTCTGAGTCACAGAAGAGGACATGGGATCATATTGGGGCGCCCAATTGTGGGCGTTGTCGTCGCCCCATTTCGGAGAGTCCCATTTCGGAGAGTGTTTCCACTGCTATAGTTGTGGGCAGTATGGTCATGTTCAAAGGAACTGTCGAAATAGGCCATTAGGTGCCCAGGATGCAGCACCAGCAGCACAGACAGCACTAGGAGCACAGACAACACCAGCAGCTGCAGTAGTCGCACCAGGAGCTTGCTGCAGTAGTCGCACCAGGAGCTTGCTGCACTTGTGGCCAGCTTGGTCATATCTCCAGGTTTTACCCGACTAAGGGTCCTGCGGCCAAGCGTCAGGCCATCGCTCCACGTGTGTATGCTTTGGGAGAAGCCGATGGAGCTGAGCGGATAGGAGGTACATATCTTTATCATACTCGTTTGATTTGAGTATTCTTGTTTTGTGGTTATCATGTATAGGTAGGAAAAAAAACGTGTCTAATTAGATCGGTTACTGTTGAGTGTGAGAGCTTTCATCGTATTAGATGTGGGAGGTTCGCATAGCTCGGAGTGTATGCAACTGGCCAAGAATCTTTTCTAGCAGAGTTAAGTCAAGTTGAAGACTTGTTATTTCTTTTCTCGGCTCAGAATTTGAATTCGAGGACGAATTCTTCTTAAGTGGGGGAGAATTATAACGACCCGGATCTTAGGGGCAAGGCCCATTTGTTTTATTTTAATGAAAAACCCATCTTTTTTTTTTATTTCTGTCCCACATTGGAAGTTTGAGCATCACACCTCCTTTCCCTTCTCCTATATAAGAGACTCCTTCTCTTCTCTTTTTCTCATCAAGTCAAACTATTCTTTGCGCGTGACAAGTTGTTGAGTTATTCAACGATCAGTCACTAGTGAATTTTTTTCCGGTGGGATTTCCGGGCAAGCTTTTGGGGAGATTTTCGGGCAGACTTTCGGTGAGATTTCCGATCGAGTTTCCAGCGGTTTTCCTAGTAAGTTTTTCGCCTCCATTTTCTAGTTATAGGAATCTTTGTAGAGAATTCTATTTTAAAAAAAGTTTCTATTTTGGGAAAGTTTCTATTTTAGGAAAGATTCCATTTTTGGAAACTTTATTTCCTACGACTCTGAGCATAAGTCGTTAACCCTCGTGTTGCAGTTAATCTCAGTTTACCATCTTCCATTGTTCTTTCCGGCCAATTGCTAATGTGAGGGCTATTCCGTTAAATCCTGAGCTAGTTTAGTAATATTATTATTGAAAGTCTAGTTTCGAAACATGATCCGTCTTTGTGAATCGAGTATGTTTGAAAGTCTTGGTTGCTTATTATTATTTTGATTGTTAAATTGGAAATAGGATAATAGAGGATTCAACGATTGTGTGAAATGATTGATATTAAAGACTGTTATATATATGTATATATGTAGTTATATAGTAAGGACTATGTGGTGAGTGCGGGGGCCCATAGTGATTTGGGCTAGCGACGCATATGAGTACGGGGACCCAGAGAAATCTGAGCTAGCGACGTATAGAGTGCGGGGGCACAGAGACATCTGAGCTAGCGACGCATAGTGGATGAGTACGGGGGCCCAGAGATGTCTGAGCTAGCGACATATATTGTGTGGTGCGGGGTGCAGAGACGTTTGCATATCGACGCATATTGGTGGAGTGTGGGGGTCCAGAGATGTCTGGACTATCGACGCATATTATGATATCGTATATCTGTATGAGGAGAACGCATGGTGTGTGGACTAGCTATGTACCATCAGCGTATTGTTTGTTTTGTGTGATGTGCTAGGCATCTTGTCTGTTCATGCTAGAGCTATTCCTACATAGTCGTAGTGCTATGCACTGAGTCTGTGGTTTGCGGGTTAGCATCCCATACCTCACTGAGTGACTCCCCTGTTGCTCATCCCTCTTTCTTTTCTCTTTCAGGGGAGCCTGGCAGACATGAGTGATTGATATCGGATTGGTGCTTTATGGCGTTTTCTTTATTTCTTTTCCAGATTTCCGGTTTTATGCTTTACCGAGATTTTGAGATTTATTATACTACTTGGATTTAATGCTATTTATTGGATTTATGGAGATTTCAGGATTATTTCTTTATTTATTATTTATTATTATTATTATTATATATTTTGGAAAAATCGGGATATTACATAAATTTTGTTACTTTGCTTGCTAGTTGTACCAACAAGGAAAGTTGTATGAAGAAAGAGTTGGACAGACTTTCTTATTCAAAGTATGATCTGGATACCCCGACTACAAAGGAGGGTATTGACGTAAATGTACATCTTCGATCCTGTTTAACTGTACGCATCAAGTGGCTCTCTGTTAGAATTGCCTCAAGAACACGTGCCTTGTCGGATATTCGAACAATAGATTTGCTTTGACCATATTTAAAAAATAACTTAATATGTTAAATATATAAATAAATATCACTAGTTTGTATGTATCAATATGGAAGATAAATTAAAATAAAATAATATAGAAATGGAAATTTGTGATTCCGCAAAACTAATGGGATGATTAACTACAGCAGTAGATGTTATAGACAATCAGAATATAGTCTAGAGCAATATATGTCAACCAATCAAACTTTTCTTTTCTTAAAATACTCACAGCAAAAAAATTTTTACAAAATCAAAATATAGCTGTAGAGAGATTTATTTCCAAAACAAAAAATAGTGCTTTACAAAACTAAAACAAACTAATCTATTACAAATAAATCTACAGATTAAATCTACAGCCAAAAACATAAATTTACAGCTCATTTTATCACCCCCTTAAGGAAGGCTTATTGAATCTGAGAATTTGGTATGATTTGTTATATTAATACAAATCACCTAAAACTATTAGTTAAATACACCCCTTCAAAAAATTATATAAATAGAGCTTTTCTACAATAGAGAAAATTAAACATATTTTTCTTGCTATATTATATACAAAAGAAAAAAAATTATGGCAGTCACAAAAAATTTGATGATTTTTTCTCTAACAGTGATATTAGCAGCTTCAATGTTTAACAATAGCATTTTGGCTTCAGGTATGTTGAAACTATAGAATTAACAAAGATCATTTTAATGTAGAATTAACAAAGATCATATAACAAAAATCATATATGTTAAGATCATATATGTTAACAATAATGCAACTCTTACATTATTCTAAGTTAGACATAATGATAAAGACAATAACTGTAGAATTAACAAATATCATATATGTTTTATGTGGTTGCGTAGGTGAAGAGATTGCACAATGCCTTAATTTTTGTACGGGCAACGACCCACCAAATTTGTGCTTTACTGAATGTACTAAAAACGGGCATCGAACCGGAAGATGTATTAGTCCTGGTCCTAATGTCCTTTGGCCTACAAGATGTTGTTGTTTTACTTAGAGAGATATTGATATCATCTTCTTAATAGCTAAATGATGTAAGAATTGCATTAAAAAAAATCTAGTTTATGATTCATAATGAATGCAACAAAATAAAGACTACCTTATTATAATGCATATGTTAAACTATTCAACAAAAATATACAATAGTCACATATTTATATCATATATGAAATGATTGAACTGAGATTTCATAAAAAGATGACATGTTTAGTGCATTTTTTTTTTCAATTCAGATCCCCTTAATATTAAAATATAATCATTATTAGAGACTAACGTTATGTTCATGTGTTATTAACAATAATGTCATTTCCTACGTGGCAACACCATATTTCTTCTCAACTTCTTTAAGTAGAAATCCTATCCTTATTAAACTTATTACATTCTTTGTCATTATTCACTAATTGTATCTTAGCATAATGTTTTAACAGTATGTCTTGGTAAATATTAATGTAGACGAAGGAACCCACCGACTGCGTGACATTAACAAAATTGCACTAAATATTTTAAGAAATCGTGAATACTTGACCTTTCGTTACTATAATATTGAGCCTAGAAATTGAAAATACTTGCTCTTGAGCAAAACATCGGTACAACCATAGGATTTATTTCACACAGCCAAGTTGAATAGATAGCTTGATATAACTCGGATTTATCAAAAATCTCAGAACTTTTTTATTCTTTGAATTGTATAGATGATATGCATTGTCTTCTATCTCATCAATGATCAATCACCATGCATTACAAGCAAATTCATGATAAAGAAAAACATGAGTACATTGATAAAGAGAGAGTTACGTTTCTTCTTCTGTATTATAAATATAATACGCTCAATCGTTATGCATCATATTGTCTTGATCGATTGCTTTGGCTTCAAGAAGCCAACTTGAAGAAACAGACGAAATAGTGGTTGATAGCTCGTGATGAAGTGAGGAAGCTTCATGAGGAAATAATAAAAAAAATTGGAGAAGCCAAGGAAACTATAGGAAACTTCAGGACAATGAAGAAGAAGAAGAAATTGATAACAAAGAATAAGAAGAAGAGAGCAAATCTAATGAAAATAAAGAAAGTGATGGAGTCTCAACCGATTGTTCCTCAGCTAACCATGGGTGATATTGTTGATGTGGAAGATAATAAAGAGAATGAGATACCTGAGAAAGCATCAGATGAGCTTGATGTGGGAGAAATTGTTTTCGAAACTGATAATACACTACAAGAAAAAGGCTTTTTATAGTAGAGCAGCATAGCGCTTTTTTCGATTGTGCTATAGTTAACATATTGATATTCGTGTATACGCACACCAATTAACCTAATGTCCACACTACCAAAATCGAATGGTATGTCGATGTAGCACTTTAGGATCGAATCCACAGAGACCAACTATTACACTTTATTTCTATGAGATCAAAATTAAGCTAAGACAATATGGGTTTTTTGATTTGGTTGTAACGTGCAAAGCAGAAAATAAAATAATGTAAATGTGAATTCAATTTAAAGAGAAGCCATCCTAGGGTTACTTCAGCGGGGTGTTAATACTTGTGAGCCAAACAATTATTCAAGCATAGTTAAGCGTAAGTCTAGAACTCGGATCACTCAAGTAGAACAGTCCACTATCGTGGTACTGCTCTCTATGCTGATCGATCTCACCGTCTAACTGTCGTTGAGGTGAGAAGCGACGTCAAGCAATAGAGATAAGGTCCGATAGGTTCACCGTTCACAAAACACCCTAATATCTACTTTCGCTGATTATGGATGCAATGCTCATTCAAAACAGATCTAGCAACCTATTACACGGTTAATGAACAGGTTAAACCTATGATCTTAACATTAAGCGGTCAGTTTAATGCAAGCAATAAGAACAGTTATGAATGAAGACAATCAATGGATTCACTTATCTATGTCTAGCTCACGAAATTAACACCCTAGAACCCTAGACAAGCTAGCTGACTACTCAGCCATGAACAGAGAAAACACAGAGTTCATAGATGAATAATACTGCATAAAAATAACAGAAACAAAAGGAGGGTTCAGGATGATTTTCTCTAAAACGAGAGAGAGAGAGAGAGAGATAGATAGAGAGAGAGAGAGAGAGAGAGAGAGAGAGAGAGAGAGAGAGAGAGAGAGAGAGAGAGAGAGAGAGAGAGAGAGAGAGAGAGAGAGAGAGAGAGAGATCCTTCTCCCTTTACAAAGTATGAAATCAAAAAGCAAGTCTCCAATGGTTTCTTCTCTGAAAAGAAGCGTAGAATAATAAAGAGAAACAGAAAATATGATATATCAAAGCCACAGGTGGCTGGGAGAGAAAAACAGGATAATTAGGGCAAATCCTGAAATAATAGTGGTTTCCATAAAAATCTCTGCCGCTGGAACAATCACTTGGGTTGTTCCGCTCGATCGCGAACAGTCATCAGACTTTTCTGCGTGAAAATCACTAGACTGCACTCTTTTCTGCCTCTTTTGTTCCAGCTGGTCCATCTCCAATCCAATACAACTCCAAACCTGTAATGACTCGAAAAGGACTAGGAAGACTCGATAAAGACTTGAAAACCAATTGGAAAACATATATACAAGATGTTTAAAACACCATATATCACATATCTCTAGTTTTAACATAGCGTTTGTATATTTGGAAACGCTACGATAGAGTGACATATTCGGAAACGCTATGATATCATATGATTTTTATACGTAACACTTATGTTTTATAGCAAAACATAATTAAAACGCTATGTTTGGCTTTTTCAATCCCTATACCCTAACAAGTTTTAAACCCTAAACTACAAACACAAACTTTAACCTTCAAATCCTATAATCAAACATTTATTTTAAACTCCAAACTTTAAGTCAAAACTTTTAAAACTTAACACATCAAATCATAAATTGTAAATCATAAAAACATTAATTTATTTGCATATGTACTTTGCACTAATTATATATATATATATATATATATTTTAAATTATCTACAAATATACTTTACATAAATGCATTTTTATAAAATTTCTTATAAATATAAAATCTAATCACTTTGTTAAAGTTATATATAATTAAATTTACAAATATAAATGAAAAGTTAGTTTTTATATAGATAAAATTACTTAAACAATCAAATTATAATATTTAAACAACTATTAAATAAAAACAATTTTTGATTGATCAGTTTTGACCATTGATGTTTTTAATCTAATGGCTATAAATCATTCTTTTGTTAATCTTTTTTTTTTATTGGTCAAATTTTTAATGACAAGGATTACAATTCTTAACAATTGATGATCGCATCATTATCAATAGGACTTGTGAAAGTCCTAAGGTAAATTGTTTTTTTTTAATTTTATTTTTGTCTGAAAAAATAAAATAAAAATAAACCAATCACATGGAGGAAGAAGAGAAAAAATGTCAAGGGCACAGTTTGGGACATTACTTTTTTCCGTCTTAAGAATTTTATAAAGGGTCAAAGCCCATAACGAATCCAAATACACGAAGGCCCAAGAAGCCGGCCCGACTAAAAATACAACAAAAAACCACAACTGGGCCACACGCCCAAGCCCAACCATTCTAGGGTTGCAAACCCTAATCCTAATCTCCGCGGCCACCGCCGCACCACCTCAAAAACGCCACTGCGCAACCTTCTTCGCCTGAGATCCTTCACCGGAGAGCATCATACGACCTTCGCGATCTCGTCCGTAACCCAAAGCCGACAGGTGCATCACATACCAACACAGAACTATGAATGTCAAGGGCACAGTTTGAGACATTGCTTATATTAGGACATATGGGTTCAGTAATTGAGAAAAAGTGATGGGCTCCACACCAAAATCACTTAGGACCAATGTTAGAACCCACCAATATTTATGCTTTAAAGACCTAAAATCGTTTTCATATATCTCATCTCTTTGTCTACAAAAAAGAGATCTCATCTCTTTGTCTTTCATTCTTCTTCACCATCAGACTAAACAATATTCTCAAACGAATCCCTTTCCACCCTCTGCCAGGGCCGACGTAGAGGGGAAGCCACCCAAACCAAAGATTGGGGCATCCAAATTAATAGGGCATATTTTTCAAAAAAAAAAAATAGCATTGATAAATAAATAAATAAATTTTTTGGGTTATTTTGTTAAAATATTACTTATTAGGCATTTTTAGTTAGAATAAGATTTGTTGGACTTATCATCCAAATTAATAAGACATATTTTTCAAAAAAATTTATTAATATTGATAAATAAATAAATTTTATGGGTTCTTTTGTTAAAATATTATTTATTAGGCAGTTTTAGTTAGAATATGATTTGTTGGGCTTATGCTTATCATCCAAATTAATGGGGCATATTTTCAAAAGAAAAATTATTAGTATTGATAAATAAATAAATTTTGTGGGTTCTTTTGTTAAAATATTATTTATTAGGCATTTTTAATTAGAATAAGATTTGTTGGACTTTTCAACAATACTTATGAATTTGATAAAAATTATATATATATATATATGTATATTTATATTTTATACGATAGTAGACTATGGAATTTGATTTTTCTAAATAAAAAATTATGTTGTTTTTGTACTGTTTTGTGGTCTTGATAAATTATGCATAAAGTGTTGACAAAAAAAATTATGCACAAAGTGTTAACAAAAAACAATTATGCATACAGGCATAATTTTAAATTTGTATTGGGGCAATATAAAAGATTAGTCCGGCACTGCCCTCAGCCCCTGCAAAACCTCTCCCTTTCCAACCATCAGCGCCAGGATTGAGACACACTCACCAGATCTATTTCTCCTGTCGTCGTTGGCGTTGTTCTTACACGGAGCTTTGATTTCGGCACTATATCTAGACCCTACAAGCATATCCGGTCCCAAATCTGGATTGGAGATAAGCTCTAGTGACGAACCGGAAAGGAAGTGCACCAGAGGTGAAAGATGAGACAGCGGATGCAGAGGCGGAGGCGCGACTAACAGAGGCAGAGGTGGAGGCGCGAATAACGGAGGCAGATGCGGAGGCGTGACGAAAATAGATGCAGAGGCGGAGGCATGGAAGAACACGACGACGAAGGTGGTGGTGCGGCGCTGACGATCTGGAAGAAGACGAAGACGTCGCTGGTGGTCGCAAGCAGAGTGGAGGTCATGGGGCTTGCGGCGAGGATGCGACGGAGAAGCTGGTGGTGATGAGAAGAGGTGGTGGTCATTGTGCTTGCGGCGAGGAACGAAGTTGGCGAGGAGATTAGGTTTTGATTAGGGTTAATTAAGATGAGATTTAGATTAGATTTAACTTTTAAAATATCTGGTTATTTTTAAAATATGTGAATATCTTTTAGGTTTAGTTATTTTTTTTAATTTGGTTAATTTTGTAAAGAGCAATTGCAGTGAATATACATGGATGTAGTCGTAACTAGTTTTCTAACGCTGGCCACTATTCATGCACTGCTCACTTTCAGTTATTCCAGTTTTGGCCCTATTTAACTTCTACCATTACTAATCGAAGTAAGATATATATGCACATGCGTACCTTTAAATATAATCTTCTTAGAGCAATTAATGTTGGCAATGAAATTAACCAATTAATCCTTACGTTTAGGGTTAATTCTTGGGTTTTAGAGTTGATCCTTGGGTTTAGGGTTAGAGTTAATCTTAACCCTTAGATTTAGAGTTTAGTTTTAGGTTTAGAGTTTAGAACAAAAGGTTTATGCGTCATTTGCTTCACCTGCATGTGTATATATAGATTAATTATGTATAGTATTACACGTTTTGCAATTGTAAGGTGTTTCATGTATATTTATCTAAATGACTTTTTTATAAAACAATTTTAATTTGTAAATAAAATTAAAGTATTTCGTAAATAAAAATTAATTTATTCTATATTTTAATTTATTACTAGGTAATGACCCGCGCCTTGCGCGGGATGAAAACGCTATATAAATATATATATGCATAATACTATTTATTACCCCTGCGAGTTCAGATACTTAGGTTTATTCGGATCAGATATTTTTGATTTTGGATAATTCGGTTCAGCCACATATCTACCGAAGTGAACCAAAAAAATTGGTTCGGTTTGGTTTGATTTTTGTTTTATTTTGGTTTTTAATCTATTTCTGAATTAACCGACATTTTTTTGTTTCGGTTAGATTTCAGTGTAGTTTTCCAAAAAATCAAATACTTTCAGTTATATTCGGTTATTTTGGTTATTTTTGATTATTTCGGGTAATTCGGTTCGGGTTTTCGGTTATTTTCGGGTATTTTGAGATATTTTCGGATGTTTGTGGTTTTTTCTATTTTTCAAAAAAAAATCAAAAACCAAACGAAACATAACCAATTCGATAAGTCACTACAATTAATACACATCTAAACTTTAGCTTAAAAGTATACAGAAGAATATTTGGTATGTAGTTAACACATATGTGTATTTTATTTGATCTTCTCAAAGCATTGCCATCATATAATGTTTTTAAACCCGACCCGGATACTGGATCAGAAGACTTCTCGGATCACCGGGTCATTGGGTCCACTGTGGATGAACCGCTAGTTAATAAATAAATAAATTTTATTTTATAATAATATATTGGCCATGAAAAAAATAAGTTAAATATTTCTAATTTAAAAAAAAAAACATAAAATAATAGTTTGGATATGAATATTTTATGACATCTAAAAAAATATCAGGACTTAAAATTCATAAATATTTAAATTTCTAATATGAATAATAAATTAAACTTCAAATATAAAATAAACAAAAAGTAAAATATCACTGTAATAAATTGTCAATAAAAAATAATCTAACATCAAATCACATCAACTAATTTTGGTAGAGATCGGCAGAGAAAGAAGATAATAAAACTGAAAAAGTAAAACCTAATTTTAAAATTGGAAATTTTGAATATAAAACAGGATGTAAAAACATAATTAAAAATAAAAATGAAAGTAAAAGTTATCTATTGCTTTAACCAGTGGTTCAACTGGTATCAAGTTTTGGGTTTTCATGGGTTGTACGGGTTCTTGCAGATTTTAAAATATTGGGTTTTTTTACAAAATATAAACCAGATTTTTGTTGGATCGAGAAATACTTGGGTTCACTCCTAGAATGAACATTTAGGTTCACCCAACCAATATGATTTCATTATTTCATATTCATTATCTTTTAAAAAAGGAAACAAAATATTGTCAAGTTTTTACTATGTTTTTAAAATAAAAAAATAGAAAATAATAGTAGCCGCAAAAAAATTTATATTTAAAATACCGTCACCAAAAATACTAAACCCTAAATCACAAACCCTAAATCCTTGATAAACACTAAATCTTTGGATAAATCCTAAATCTTTGGATTTAAAAAAAATATATTTTTAACACAGTCAGCAAAATACTAAATCCTAAATACTAAACCCTAAACTCTAAATACTAAACTCTAAATCTTTGGGTAAACTCTAAACCCGTGGATAAATCCTAAACCCTAAGGATTTAGAATTTATCCAAGTGATTGGGATTTACCAAGGGTTTAGGATTTATCCGAAAGTTTAGGGTTTAGGATTTAGAGTTTAGGGTTTAGTGTTTGTCTGACGGTATTAAAAATAATTTTTTAAATGTGTTTTTATTTGCAATTAATATTATTTTTATTTATTTATATTTTTTAGTTTAAATACATAATATAACTTGAAATTATTTTGTTTCCTTTTTTAAAAAGATAATGAATATGAAATAATGAAATCCTATTGATTGGGTGAACCTAAAGGTTCACTATAGGGGTGAACCTAAGAATTTCTCTGATAATATTAAGTGTATAAGTGTATATGAGTCTGTTTTTGTTGCTGCAAAAAAAAGAGTTATTTGCTATCAAAAGATGCATTAACTGCATTATTCTATACATAATTTGTTACAAAAACTAATAAATTAGCTCTTACAAAGAAAATGGTTTGCCTTTACGTTCACGCACAATATAAATGACATTAATGTTAACCAAATAGAGTCCAAGTTATCATATCATACCAACCATGAAGTTAACCAAACCGAAATCATAAACTTTATCCCTTATGTCGTATATTAACCAACCCATTTTTACATGACCACACCATGTTTTATCATGAGCTTATTTTGATCTTTATCAACTCTAGTGAGCTTTCATTTGGACTGAATTATGTATTATCTTACGTTTGAAGTCAAAAGATAGGAATATGAACCAAAAAAAAAAAAGATAGGAATATGAACCTGGTCACATATATTTTAGCGTAATTATATGGTTTATATAATCAACTTAGTCAAATAAGTGAACTACATCCAATTCTGATACTTCATACGTGTTGAGTTTATTCATGTATGGAATTGAATTCTATTGAATTAGTTGGTCTGAACAGATTATGTAACATGTTCTTGCCAAAAAGCTATTATATTGAGAACACATACTGAAACTTCAAACGTGTTATTTGTTATATATATTGTTGAATTATGTTTAGTTAGTTTGTATTTCAGATTATGTAACATGTTATTGAGTTGATAAGACTTTCTCAATTAGAAGTGAAACTTTGTAATATTGAACAAACAATTATATAGTTATAGTGATGATAATGATTATGCTTATTTTATTCTAGCAAGTGTCAAACAAATATGTAACTGTTGGAAGAAATAATTTCTCATTCGTAATGGAGTTAGAAGAAGGAACTTTGCAATGAATTTTGCAATCATCAATGTGCCGTTTGGTTCAGCACAAATATTTAATGGCCCGGTTAAGATATCGTTACGAAACATAATAATATAAAGTCGATTGATAGTGGCATTGAACGTAATATCTTTAGTACTTAAAGCCTTTTTAATTGAGCCTGTGAGAAGCTTTGTGAGAGTGACACCTCAGCACTAATCATAATGTTACAACTTAAAAAATGTTCCTCTTTTAATATATAGGGGATTTGTTTTTTTCTAATTTTTATCAGTGTAAATAATAACAAAAATAGATGCTATTAAAACAATTTTAATTGCATATATAAAAGCGCTATGGTATCTAATAATAAGATAGCACTACAAAAAGCCGCTATGACAGGCGATGACGATATACAGCGCTTCATAGACAGATGTGAACATATGAACAAACACAATTTTTACATTAGATTTACGGTGAGTGTGTTAATCTGCAGAATGAAAAGAGGTTAAACAAGAGAAGAGAAAACAGCCAAACCGAGAATCAAGAAGGTCAAGACTTAGAAAGCAGGTGATTAATTACCACATACACTTTGTAACTAAAGACTCACGATTACGATGGTATAGCTTATAGATTTATATAAGTTGAACGCCCAATCAACTTAATGTGTGGGGTTTTTCACATAGGCTGAAACTGAAGAACTCTCTGTCAAGGTTGATGCACTAGTTACCGAGAATATGACTCTGGGGTCAAAACTAAGTCAACTAAACAATGTTTCATAGAAACTACATCTGGAGAACGAGACTTTATTGGTAACAACAGTCTATATTGTGAAGACCTTGATGAGTGTATTTGTCATTACGAACATCATAACCTAATGTTCCTCCTCTGCGAGCGTCACAGAACGCGGAGTTTGCTTACGGATGAGCAGTGGGGTGTTAATATATCGCTCCTTATCCAGATTAACTAAATTGACAGTAAAGAAGAAGTTAGATTCTGAGTTGCTTCGGCAGCTTTTGCTGCGATGTCTAACGGATTCTAAACTACTTGGGTTATGGTTGTACCGATTTTCTTCGATTCTGTGATGCATGTAAGCTTCGTGTTATTGCCTTTATGGAAGATTCAATGGAATAAACTTAAGAAAAAGGTTATATATTATATAAGCAACTGGATTAGATGTATTTGATAGTCTTTCTGCTTCGTAATCGTTTGTGTTTGTATTCTTCTTCCTTAATGGAAATACACCTTCCATGTGTGTGTTTTCCAGTTTTACCTTATACGTATTGCAAGACTGGTCATTTATTCTATATATCGACGTGCTTCCCTCTAGGTGGGACGTGACGGCAGTGTTTGTTTATACTACTTGTGACAGATGATTATTGATTACTAACACACCAACACTCTAGTAATATCATTTACAGATTCTGTGTGGCCCTGTTTATATTTTCTTCAATAAATAAATAGAAAACATTGAGTAGTTCAAAATTCCAGAGAGACAAAATGCACGTCAGTTCAGTTGGAAGACTTTGAGTGAGTGGCCAAATTGTCAGAAAATCTTTTTAAATCATTATTGTTTTCTGTTGGTAGGATTACATACAAAAAAAGATAATATTTAATCATAATCCAAGACCTTTCAAATTTCATTTTGAAGCATATTCATAAGAAGAGAGACCACACAACAAACCCTAACGGCGACGAAGATATGGAAGCGGAGAAGTTTCTAAAACCGGTGCTTCAGAAACCACCTGGCTACCGTGAGCTTCACGCGCCTCCTGAAACTCCAAACACATCATCACGTCGCCGGCCGCCTAAGAATATGATCCCGCCGTCTTTTTACCCGGAGAAGAAGAGACGGTGGAGTCGCTGCCGCCTCTTCTGCTGCAGCTGCTGCATCGCCGTCGCGATCGTCATCCTCCTCTTAGTCCTCACCATCTCCGTCTTCTTCCTCCGGTACAGCCCGAGGCTCCCCGTCGTACGCCTCGCCTCCTTCCGCGCCACCGACTTCAACTTCTCCCGCGGAAAAGCCGACGACGGATTATCGCAACTAACGGCGAAGACCACGGCGAAGCTCGACTTTAGAAACCCCAACGGGAAGCTAAGGTACTATTACGGAGACGCTGACGTGGCGGTGACCTTAGGAGATGGTGATTTCGAGACGAGTTTAGGGTCAACGAAAGTCAACGGGTTTGTGGAGAAGCCGGGGAATCGGACGGTCGTGATCGTACCGATCAGCGTGAAGGGACAACAGGTGGATGATCTGACGGTTAAGAGGCTTCGAGCGGATATGAAGAGTAAGAAGTTGGTGGTGAAGGTGACCGTTAAGACGAAGGTGGGATTGGCTGTGGGAAGGCGTAAGATTGTTACGGTGGGGATCAGTCTCAGTTGCGGTGGCGTGACACTACAGACGCTGGATAAACAGATGGCTAAATGCACCATCACAATGCTTAAATGGTACGTTAGTGCTAACACTACCTTTGATTAATGATTAGGGTGTAAGTAAACTTGATTAGTGACAGATAAAATTATTTAAATTGCAGGATTAAATTACACTCGTAAGCAATGGTGATGGTTTGTGTCATTGTCATCGAAGATTCAAGCATTCATTATACGTCGCCGAAGTTTCAGCTTCACTAATGACCACTCTGTATTTGTTTTACCCTTCTTGTATTTACTTAAATGCTTTCACATGATTGTGATCCAATATTTTACAATTTTGAAGACGATTTACTTATAGTAGTATCTTAGAGTTAGTGATTCTCCATGAGTCCATGTATTTGTTGTCTTGTAATGAATATGGAGACAAATGAATTTGTTAAAACACCCATAGCACATGGAATGATTGAGTTACAAGTTTCTTGTGTGTCCCACAATGCATACACAAAATACTACTAGCAGGACATATGAACTCAGTAAGAAAACTACATAAATAGCATAATTATTCAAACTAATCCACAAAGTACCAATAAGAGTGATAACAATAATAATAACTTAATACCAAAAGACCCAACAAAAACTTGTAAAACACACAAGCTCCAGTACCAAATAGGTTTGATATAGTTGGCCTCTTGGCTTATTTTGATTCAGAAGAAAACTCAACCTATAAGTAGAAAGAAAAAAAAATAGAAGTTTGGCTAAAGCTCTATAGCCTTTTATCTCTTCCATGGATGCTGAAAGGAGATCAAATAAAAGACCCTAAAATGTTGTACTTCTCTTCTGTCTCCTCTGGCTACAAAAATAGAAGTGTCCTCTCTCTCCCTCTCTCTTCTTGAAGATATCATCAAATGGACTCAGTCTGATATCCTAAACTCCACTCCTAAAACGTCTTTCACCATCTCATATGTCACAAATGCAATCGCAATTGATGGTACAACCTATACCAACACGACAACAACACTCTTGAGAAAGGAATTTTAATTTACTAAATGCAAATGGGGTTTTTTTATAGGAAACAAACCTTCACTGAGTTGGGGACCAAACCCTTGTACAAAGCTCCAAAGCCTTCATGACGAACTGTCTTCCTAAATGCATCAACCATACCGTTGTATTCAAGCTTGCTTCTCCCCTCGCCTGTAACAACAGAGGAAGCATCTTTCCATCCAACCATTTGCATTCTCCTACGAATCACATCGAGCGGATAAGCAATGGTTTGACCAACAGTTCCAGCTATAGCACCACATGAGAGTCTCGTTATAATGGTCAGCTCGTTGTTCTCCACTAGTCCGAACGGATTGTCTTTGACTAGCCAGTCCTTTAGAGACTCATAGACCGCAAAGTTCAAACCCACATATGGAACCTGCATTGATCACAAGGGTCTCATGACATGTGATAAGTTTGTATGTTAGACCAAAGGAAAAGAGAAATGTGACATACAACTCCAATGACTGATGGAAGCCAGCCACGGTACAAGGCCCGTGGACCTTCCTCTCGCAGGACAGTTGACAAAGCATGAGCAATTCCTCTATATTGATAAGGAGAGTTTGCAGTCTGTGAATACATCCATGTAAGCAGAGTTAAACAAAGATGACCAATTAAGTCCCCCCAGCAAATTACAAAAAAAAAAGTTACCTGGACAGTTAGCCTTCCACGAACCATATCCATCGGGTATGTTGCAGACATGGCTATTATTCCAGCAGTTGCACCAGCTCCAAGCCGTAAAACAGGAGTGAGTTGCGCATTCTCTGCAGAAGCACCATTAACCATAAAATCTTATAAATAGAGTACTGTTTGCACCATTGATGCAAAAGCTTATGTTATGAGTTCAATAAAGCTACAAAAGGCTTCATGCATAGATAATGTCTTATCTTGAAATCAACTTACCATTCCCTGTCTGCTGGCGATACATGTACAGTATACCCCTAAAAGAGAGAGAGGGAGCGAATAGATTAGATTAAGATATCTAAATTGAGTAGAATCAAAAAGGTCTTACTTAGAAGCTTGCTCATAGCTGAAAAATTTGACAGCGGAGTTAGGAACAATACGAGCACAGTTGGTGCCATTTCCTTTGAACAAACCACGAAGGCCTTCGGTTCTCCAAATATACTTCAACCCTTGGACTGTCCCACTATACTTTATGTTATGTGGATTTTGGACCTACGTAATTGGCAATGAATGAACATTTTAACTCTCCACTCTCTTCAGTTCATTTAAATGCTTCAAAAAAAAAAGAGGGAAACCAACTAACCTGAAGCAATATCTTCATCCTTTCCAGAGGTGCAACTGCAGTTCGTGACCTAATCAAAAACAAAACACGCATCTTCTCCCTTCAGACATTAACTCAATAGACAAAAAAAATGTGTGCATTGATAGTAAGTCAAAGAGTGAAAAGATAAAGGGACTAACTGCTCTTTCTTTTATATATGTCAATCACATGACTCAGACCAAATCAAGTAATGTCTGACCATACTACTCCTTCAGACATAAACCTACATTTGACTGCTTCAGACACTGATCTTACTACGACCAGATTCAACATCAATGAAGTTCCGATTTTTAATGAAAACCCATTTAACATTTCTCGAGATTCATCATCAACATAAGAGAAATGAAGAAAAGAGAGAGAGACTCACACTCCACCAGCGACGCCACCGGCGAAAAGAGACTTGCAGATGCTGAGGACAGCATAGCTCGGAGCTTTGACTCCTTCTCTCGCCAACTTCGCTTCCTCCGCCAGGTTTACGATCGTCGAAACAGCTGCCGATTCCGTGCTTTTCACATCCTCTGATGCCATCCTATTAAGAGAGACAGAGAGAAATCGCAATCACTCCCCCCTATGATCTTCGATCTCTCAACGAAGACCCAAAACCCTAGCAGAAATCTCCGTTAAAGATTGAGGAGAAGAGAGATCAAAGCACTTCTCTTTCACTGTCCCCGGCGGCGATAATAATAAACGCCAAAAGACAACCTACTGATTAAGAAGACTGATGCACTACGGCGCCGTTTTACTGGCTTCCTTTTTCTTGGGGGAATATTTACAAATCAGTACCTTGGCTAACTATGTTTCTTAAAATAACCTTTCTAGTTTTCTACTATGAAAAAGGTTAAAAGAGTTTTGCTTCTGCATTTAGGTGATGAATGAATACTATTTTGATAATAATATTTCGTAACTGTCCAGGATACAAATATGTCTCTGAACATCTCCGATGTAATACTCCATTTTTTCATTTAAAATGAAGTAAAAGTGAAAATTGAGTAAAAATATTTCAATTCTACTCCATTTTTCACTTTATAATGAAGTGATGAACAAACAAAAATTAGATTACTCTATTTATGGAGTAAACATTATTATGCAGTGAGATATGAAGTTGGTTGGAGCAATTTTTATTCTATTTTGGAGGAAAAAATGAAGTATGATTGGAGATGTTCTAATTAGAAGTTGTTACTGTAAGAAAAAAAAACAGATGAATTATTTTGTAATTTTCATACTTTAAGGGATCTATGCATAAAGTAGCTAGTTTAATGACATGGATGCGCGCGTAAGATAAACTCTCCTCGATATGTACGCCACGTGGAGATGGGTGTTACTGTTTAGTGATTTGATCCACTCCCACTATGATCCGGTTTGGTCGCTGAAAAAGAGAGTTATGTTTCGAACCACATAAATTTGTGTTGGGCTCATTAAAAGGCAAAATATTAATCTTATTACAATTTCTAATACTTTTTTTTGAAACTAATTTCTAATAATTTCAGGCTACATACTCCACATACTTCAAGATTAGTTCTGTCAGTAATGGAAAATTTTATATTTACTTTTTTATTTAACATAGTGTTGGGCTTCATAGGGAAAGAATGAAGATATAAATAAAAAGTAATAACACTATATGGCAAACATTTCTTCCTAATTTTCCAATGGTGATATCATGTATCAAGTACTAACAACTGTGTCATCAAATCTTGTTTTCGGCCCAAAAATGAGAATAATCAAATCACCCTCAGAATCCACGTCGAGTTTTTATGTTTGTTATTGTTATTTAAAAAGAAAAAATATATATATATAGTGTATGAAAAGTGGATGTATGAGTGTATGACCAGTGACCACAACTTATAAGAATCAAACAAAGTTCGACAGCTGAAACCCACTACTCCGACTTCCAGTTGATATCACCATGCAATCATTTGCTCTTAGCTTCAATGGCCGTATAGTGGGTCTATTGGACCCAAACAAATAGGCCCTTATAATGAATTCCTGGCCGGCTTTATGCCAATAACTCTTTTTTTCTATTTTTTTGGGGTCAAATTTTCGTTTTTCTTTGCGACCAAGTTTTCTTATTTTTAATAACCCTGAAATTACTTGTCAATCAACGCTTAAATATATCAAATTTCATATAATATATCTTCAGATTTGTCAAACGTTATCGATATGTGTGTATATAATATGAGTAGAGAAAGGATATCCAAAATTTTGAAGATAATCTATTCTGATTTTCTGATTTAATTTGATCCGTAACTTATTCGATATTTTCATAAATAAATATTTTTATCGAATATACAGGGTGGTCTGTATAAAATAACAAATATTTTTTTAGAAAACAAATAAAAAAATAATCAATTTAAAATAATAGTATTTCATTACATTTTAGAAAACTACAATTTTAGTAACTAAATAACTAATTTAGTGAATAAAAATTATAAAATTTATATAATATATATAAATTTGTATATACATACACATATATGTATATAATATATCGGATCAGATATTTATTTTTAAAATATTGATTTTTGTATTTTGTCTTTGGTGAATAATGTATTAATATTTGCTTACGCTTGTAAACTTATGGATATGTGAGTTTTTCTGATCAAACAAATTTACATTCACCCTACACATCTCTTATATATATTAAAAGAGAATAATTACAATATTTTTTGTAATCACGTGTCATCACCAAAATTATTTTTAGAACATTGCAAAATTGGTTCATCTAGATATATAATAATTATTTTATTAAACTAACTAACCATAAATTATTTATTAAATACTTTTCATTGTTTCTTTGTATAAAAATCACAAAACTGTCTAATGCAACTTAAGTATATATGACAATTAATGATTTAAAATAATAAAGATTTGATAAAAATTAGTTTATTATCTATCATTTCTTAAAATTATAACTTATTAAAATGAATTAAACAACCACATAAACTATATAATAAAATTTAGATTTTTCTGTATGTTATATTTTGAATTTTTTTAAATGACTATAAATAACTAAAGTTGTTAGAAATATCATATTGAAACTTTTGCGATCCATGGTTTAAAATTTATGTTATAACAAGATACAAATTATTACAAAATTATATAGGTATGGCCTTATTTAATTATATACCATACAAAATATATAATTATTTTAATTACGAACTTTGCTTTGATTTTTTTGAGAAAAAAATTGAACTAATATTGACAGATTACTAATATTCACAGATCAATATTTATATTTAAAATTTTTTGTTAAATGTTTTTAAAATTATAAATTCTAAAACTATTAAACATCCCACATTTGTTTTATAAAAAAATAAAAATGATCAAAAATAGAAAAGTATATGTTTGGATTAATAATTATTTTATGAATTTGCACCTATTTAGTTATATATGGAACCGTTACTAAAGTTTTAATTATTCAAATATATTTATAATATGTAAAAATATATAATAGGTAAAAATAATTTATATATAATATTAGGCACAGATCTAACCTAGTATAATTTATACTAAGTGCACTTTGATCTTAAATGATCGTACAAAGAAGACGACTTTGCAGCTGCTAGCTTTTGTTATGACCACAAAATAGTCAAAAAGGCAACCTATAGATAGTACTATGCGTCCATGCCATAAATTTTATTTTTTTCTCTGAATAAATAGTGGTCCAAATTATTTAAATTTGATAGAGATAGAATTACTTAAAAGAGATAGGATTACTTAAAGTCAAACATAATCGATTATCATAATATTTTTCTTTTGACAAAGGGATAATCTAAAGATATATGATTCTGGTGGTTGACAATGCAAAAGTAAATATAGCATTAAGAGCATTTTCAATACATGTAGCTTTTATAATAGAGTTTCTATATTTTAGAAAACAATATAATAGTGTTCAAAAAAAAAAAACAATATAACAATGCTATATTTTATTTTATATTTATAGGTGAAAATAGTATTTCTATATTTTTTCTATAAATAGGAAAATTCTATTACAAAAATATGAATTGGAGTAGATCTACTATTATAATGGAGACTAGATTTTGACCCGCATTTTGAAAACGCGGATATTATTTTTGATTTTTATAAAATATATTATTTGTTTGTAGTTATTGAATGTATTTATCTTAATGAAATTTTCTTTATAATAGATTCGACACATAGAGTGTCTCTGATAAACTATGGTTTCTCTGGCTTTGTTTTGTTTTCTCTCCAATCAACATATTTATTTGATTTGTTGTTAAAATAAATGATTTTCAAATGTAACTGTACAATACTTTTACATTGATATTTTATTTAAACAATGTGACATATTTCTATATTAGTTAAATATTTACATTGTAATTTAAATTAAATTTTGATCCGCACACCCGTACGGGTGTATATTTCAAAAATATATTGCTATTTATTTTTCATGTCAATATCAAAACTGGATAAAAATTTAAATCTGAAGAACCAAACCGATCACGATCCGAAAGAGTAATACCAAACCCGAACCAAAATTGTTTAAATATCCAAATTGTTCAAAATTTTGATATTTAGACAACTGAAACCATAACCAATTCGAACCAAAGTATTTTGGATATCAAAATGTATCCGAAAAAATTTATATACTTATATATATTAATTATTTTTAGTTTTAATGTATATAAAAACACCCAAAATATATATGATACTTTTTGGTTGGTTTAAATATTTGAAAGTATATAAAATAGTCAAATATAAATATCTAACATAGTGGAAGTACACTCAAAACACCAAAAATATTTAAAATAATTATTCATTTTTGATCCAAAATTTAAACCAAACCAATTTATATGTTAAGTTTAGGTATTCTGACATACGCTATTCAAATTTATATACAATATATTATTTTATTTATAGATTTTAAGAAATTCAAAATATATAATAAATTTTTAAAAAATAATTTATATGGGTTATCCGAACTCGAAGTGAACCCACGAAAATCCGAATATAATTCGAATTGAAATTTAGAAATATCTTAATGGGGCTGTAATCTTTGACCTTGGAAACCCAAAACCCAAGCAGATATGAAACGGACCCGAATGAATACTTGAACGCCCAGCCTTAGTAATAATTCAAACTGAAATTTAAAAATATATGAATAGGGCTGAAAACTTTGACCCTGGAAACCGTAAACCCAAACAGATCCGAAACGAACCGGAATGGATACCTGAACACCCAGCCCTAGTCACTATTATGTATCATATATATGTCATCATATAATTAATTGTATTGGTCCACCATATAAACAATAGAGTAGTCTTTCGACGCCAAAAAAAAATTGGTCCATCATATAAATAATCATATAAGTAATAGTATTTTATATGTATTAATCTTATAAACAATCATATATATTATATTCTTAAAGTTTAATGTGAAATATAAAAACCATAATTTAAGTTGGTGTATAAAATTAATCTTTTTGTTGTATTTTTCTTAACATTTTTTAATAATGGTTATTGGAAAATATTTTAGTAAAAATAAAATTTTGAATATATGCATATTTTAAATTATTATTTTGATTTGAAATATCTATATAAAATTTAAATTTTATTTTATGATTATTTTAGACAAAACAATGTTTTTAGGTAATTAGATTAGTCCATTTTGTATATTTCGAAACTGATATAATGGATTTTCAATTTTATTAATAACATAAGCCATTATTTTTTTCTTCTTGGCATACTTTTATCCATGTTTCAAAGTTTTTAATTTTTTTTTCATTAGTTTTCTATGATTATTATTAATTTTATGATATTTGTTTTTGAAAAATGGATGTAGAATATTAATATATACTATATGCTACATACAATTTGAATTATTTTAAAAAACCACTCATTTTTATAAAATACTCATTTATATTTTATTCAGAAACCACTGATTTTATAAAATACTCATTTATATTTTTATGTTTGTGAATTACATTTATAGTAGAATTTATTATTTTATAATTTAGATGTGTGATAATAAATTTTTTATCTGTACGTAATATTATATTTATAATTTTATAATTTGATGCGATTCGATGTAATTGTAATATTCATATATTAACTTATTGCTTTTTATTTATTTATTTAAAATGATTTAATTTTTTCCATTAGTTTTCAATGAATTAATATTAATTTTATGATATTTGTTCTTGAAAAATGGATGTAGCATATTAATATATACTATATGCTACATACAATTTGAATTATTTAAAGAATTGGGATATATTATTTTATATAAAAACGAATAAAAATCTAAATTAGAATGTTAGATTTGTAGAGAATCACAGTATATTAGTTTGTTAAATATAATTATTTTCGGGAAACTATGATTTCAAATCAATAAGCTTAACTGAGTATATTCCTTTTTCAGATCAGAAAACATCTATATTAGTAAGTTAAATATTTTTTTGTATTTCTTTTTCATTGTAATTAATTGATTTAAATATTTGATTTTAAATGAAATGGAAGAATCTGCAAATAAGAAAGAAATACAAAAAATTCTTAATTTATTATAAAACAATGGTTAAATGTACAAATAAAAAGAAGTAATTAAACTGCTATCCTTGTTTCCAAACAATCCTCATTTAGTATGCTATCTTTATTTTTAAACAGGACCAAAGGTACTTCAGTTTTAATAATATAGATTTTTTATTTCAGAAAAAATTATAGAGATGAAATAGAAGTGGATTGGAAATGGTTTAAGTTTAATTTCAGAACCTATCCTGAACATGGAAGCATTACTTGACAGTTGACATACTACATAACTTTTGTTATGGATATGAAAAGCTTCCAAAATTGAAACCGACGTTTGTGCTAATAGTTACAAAAGCACGTAATGATTTGTGGATAAAGAGAAAACACTAGGTGGTGACTTTATTTAACTTCAAAATTATTTTGTCTCTTGTTAGAATTAAACGGCCAATATATTAAATTTTTAGTGAATATTATAAATAAATCATGCTGAAATTAGCACAAGGTTGTGTGATACCTGATACGTATTACTAGTAATTTTTTTTTTTTTGCTTTGACATCTACTAGTCGTAATTTTGAACATGAAACCGGTAAGTATTGATGAATAAAAATTCGAGTTTTTCCTAGTAATTGAATATTATTTTGTAGTTCACTTTATTGGAAAAAATGCGATTACTGAAAATGTATTTAGTTACTTGTCGGTAAACAGTCATATTCACCAGTTTTATGTAATCTTTTTGTATTATAAAAGAAAAGTACTTTCTCAAAAAAAAAAGAAAAGTAAAATGGAAAAATAATGATTTGGTTGTGGTCTCCTAATCGCAAGGGTCAACGAGACCCAGTCCGCTCAAACACTGATTCAGATTTGTACTTTCACACGCTTTTTCTGTACGTACGCGCCTTATTTGCTTCATTTTTCTTGGTTCCTCCTTAATTTTTCAAGTCTTATCATCAAACTATGCGCTTGAAGTCTTGGCCTCCATTGGTACAGCTGATGAAGAAGCAGTAGCAGTATGCTGTAGAAGCAGTATACTGTAAAAGCTGTATGTTCTTATTAAAAATTTTAATAAGATGATTGGTAGAGCATTAACAGTATACAATTTTAATTCTTTTATAAAAGTTAGTATATAATATATTTATTTTAAATTATATATATTAAAATATAATATATATATTAATAATATATTTGTTATTAAAAATAATGAATCTCAAATAATAACATAAATTAAATTAAATTTTAAATGTGCAATATTATTATTTTTTAAAAATATAATTTTTAAAAAATATAAATTTATTTTTGGATATAAAATAATTTTGAATATTATTAAAAAATATAAATTTATTTTTGGATATAAATTATTTGAATATTATTAAACAAAATAAATAAATTATCATTATATATCTTTTTATTTTATATATTAATATATAAAGAGATATAATTAATTTATTTTATTTACTAATTTCAAAAATATGTTTATATCGAAAATTTTCTAAATCAAATTTAAAAATAAAATTTACAATTAAAATATCTATCTTTTAATAATAATATTTTGCATTTAAAATATAATATAATTTATATAATTAAATTACATTTAAATGTGAAATACTATTTAAAAATATTTATATTTATTTTTATAAATCAAATTTTCATTTTCTGGATATAAAAATAATTTTTTGATATTATTAAATAAAATAAGTGAATTAATTATATTTATTTCTTAAATTTATAAATTATAAATGCAAATGCTTTTCTAAAAACTTCATATGAGAGCATTTGCTAAAGAGCATTTGGAGAGCATTAGCATTTAGTAAATACTTTTATAAATGTTTTTCTAACAAATGTTGATTGGATAATGTGGAGCATAATGCTAATGCTCTTCCAATCAAGACTTAATCTTTGCCTTATCCGAGAAAAGCAAACAAATTTTCAAATGTTAATGTTTAATTTAAGGCATAAATAGTAAAATATAGAGTACTAGTATTGAGCCCATGCTTCGCATGGGAGTATTTCTTCATAATTTTTTTATATTACTAAAAGTTTTATGTATAAAATAACTTATATTTATAAGAAATAGATAGTGCATAAAAACTTCAAAACACGTAGATAATATAAATCATTGATCTTCCTATTATTCTTTAACCATTGTTTATTAATATATCGAACATCTAAAAGAAGAAAGCCAGTTCTAAAATAAACCATTAAAAACATTGTGTATTGATTGTGTATCAAACATTGTATATTAAATATTTCCATTAAAAATATTTAATATTTTTTTTGTCAGCCACAAATATATACTTTTTTTATTTTGAAAAGCTATCAATATTTTATATTAGACTATTGTAGAATATAACATCAAATTTTATCTTTTTAAGATGAAAAATAACCTTTATTATTGTTAAATTTATATACATTATATTTAATATTTTTATATACAAAATTAATACTCGTTCTAGTCTAATCGAGTATTTATATATACACAATCAATAATCATAATCGAGTTAATACTCTTATAGAATTAATGATAATTGTAAAGCATACTTAAAATTATATGTTCAATTGATAGTGGCACATTGGTCAGTATTGAAGAACACAGAGAAGAAAAAGAAAATGAATTTTCCAAATTTCAGATTTTCTAACCAATCTTGTATATATTTCAATAACGAAGACGTTTGAAATGTTACATTAGAGAATAAAAACATTAGAGAATTTGTTTTTTTAGTGTCTGTTTATTCCTGATAGTCAAGAAGATGCAGTAAAGTTGAAAAATAGGTTTTCTTTACATTGTGTATTCTTATATCAACATCTGAAAAATAAATTATACATGCAGAGAATGCCGGCCAATTTCTTGAAAAAAAAAAATATTATTAAAATGTAGCTAATATATACCTGTTTTGATTTGGTCTTCGAAGTTAATCAATGTTCCTATGGCAGTACCAAGTTTACCATCTTTTCATCACTTGAAGTTCATAGCCTACAATAATAACCGAAACATTAGAATTATAGAAAATGTATTAACATCCTCACCATAGTATTTCAGTCTACATTTTGCTGTAAATTATTTTGCACAATGAAAATAATTCAGTAATCTAATCCTTTTGGTGGACGTTAATTAATAGAAGCCTTTTACCTTTTATCAAAATCCAATGTTCTGATCGTTCTATACGTCTGCTTCCTATCTTGCTCCTCCCTTCTCTTTCAATTCTGGCTGACTTTTATCATGATGAATCTTTACACGGATGAATCTCCAGCGTCACTGGTATAGGTTGCTGAACGTTTACTTGAAAAATAGAACTCACCAAACTCTTGATGTTTTTATAACCCCAATTTGAAATTTGAAATAGAATATTGAAACTGAAAGAGAAAAAAAAAACTGAAGAACATGGAGAGTATGATTTTTCCAATTTTGTTTTCGGCGGATTGGGAGTTCCTCTCAGGATTCAAATTTATAGAAAATGAGAGAATAAAAAGTTGTGGACGAAAAAGGTGGATCATGGAGAATGGGAAGTTTGGAGAGACCATCGTCTTTTTTTTAAGCAAGAAATCATGTTTGCAATTCATTTTCTAAATATTATTTTTTCTTTTTTAATTATTTTGTAAAAATTTTCCACGTGTCATACTTTGATTCGCAAGGCGACTTGCGCTTTAGTATATAGGGATTTGCATTGTATACATAAGAAAGATCACATAATTAGCTCTATACCCATATTTTGTCGTCATAGTAATTGTCAATTTTATTATGACCATTATATCCTTATATCATCTATTCTTCGATTATCAGTTACGATACCCACATTTTCTTTAGATTACTTTTCTGATTATCCATCTATACATAAAATATACTTGTGTCAGACCACTTAATATATAATATTAACTTCACAAAATTTTCCCAGTCGTTATAACCAAAACATCTCAAACTCCGTCTTCGTACTCAGATCTGTGCCGGCTCTCTGTCACGATAGGACCACTTACGCACTCTTCTGCGACGTCTCTGTCTTCCTCGTCGTGTTCTTATCCTCAGCATCAAAACTCGAACCAAACCATGAATCTACTTCGTCTTCCTCGTAGTCAACTCTGTCGCAATTCACCACGGCATTTCTTGTCGTCACAGCTCATCTCCTCGCCATGCTCAGCTCCACCGTCGAGGCCGTGGTCATCATCGGAATGAAGCTCGCCGTCATAGATCGCAGTGAGCTCGATCGAAGGCAACAATGGCCAATTTTAACCTTTTACACACCTGGTCCCTAAAGTCTTGATATATTTATATGTTGCCCTAAACTTCCATAATTGAAGAAATTATCTCTTGATTTTGACCCAAACTTCTAATCATGAATCTAGACCAAACGACTATCCAGAATTCGCACCACTGGTCTCTGTAGCTTCATCTTATATCGTTTAGGCCCCATATGTTTCTAACTCGTTAATAACTCGTTAAGAAAACAATCTTACCGTCTAAGTCAGACAACCACCTCAATAAATAATTTTTTAGCTTGTTAGCAAACTAACTAAACCTCCTTCTTCATTATTACATGTATGAAGTTTGGTTGTATGAAGTATTTGATAGCATTAACTCAATAATGTTTTCCCATTTATCCCACCAATTTATATTTAATCTGCTCACAATTAAAGTTAACTCGTCAATGACTTATAACTTCTCGCTAATAACTTATAACCATTTGTTAAAAGGACAATTTCACCGTCTAAGTCAGACAGCCACTTTGCCAAATAACTTTTTAGCATGTTACCAAATTAACTAAACTTTTCTTTTCATTATTACTTTGCTACGTAACTTATTATTTATGTAATATTATTAATAACAGGCTAGAATAATCACCTAGACCTTTACCCCTTTATGCGCTAATTCTACATATCTCCATCATGTTTATTATGTATAATCTTATTTCTAGCCGGCTAGAACAATTACTGCGACATATTTATAGCGTAAAATCGATGTTTCATGAATCCAAATCGTACTAGGCCACTAATTTATTCACCCAATAAATATATTTTTGGCCACAATTCATAATAATTAAAAAAAAAATTCTTCTTATCAAAAGTGTACAAAATCGATGTCTCATGACTACAGTGGTTATCAATATATCATACCAGTCCATTTATAAATTTAACGTTTCTATTTAACTTATTATTTATATAATTCTACATATCTACAACATCATTTTCATCTATATAATCTATTAAACTTATTATTTATATAATTCTACATATTCTACATATTTATGTTTGTAAAATGGATGTTTCATGAATCAAATGGTATTGGGACAAACTGAACTTCTTTCTGTTCAGATGTTGGTTCCCAACCTTACACGTGTCTTGTTGTTTTCTTGTTTTTATCCATTACGACACATCTCTTTTAACCCCACAAATTGATAATTTCCAATAACATAACCCAAAACTAATATTAGCCTACCGTAAAATAATTTCCTATGTAACATAAGGACAGTTTTGTCAATTTGCATCTCCTACTTGCATTATCATCTCCACACAATTTTGTTCAGGGTATTTAGCTAATTAGTTGATTCTTTTAGGATATTGACCAAATTTACTCTAAAATTTACAGCTCAGGATTTGTAGGTAAAGTAAGCAGACATTTATTAGAATCCCAAGAAACAGACGATTCATCCCCTTTTTTATATACTTCGAGAAGGAAAGAAATTTTTTAAAAAAGCCCCTTTTGACTTTCATTATTTTTCTGAAATATTCATTCAACAAAAAACATAGAGACAGACCCCCATTTTGAAAATTAGTTGAGGATTAAAGGGTTTGGTTTCTCGTCTTGTTGCATTTATTTCAATCATCATCACAATTCACAATCCATCGGCTCACCTAACTAACTAACTCAGCAAACGCCATTCTTCTAAGGTTCGTTCCCTTCTCTCTTTGATTCTTCGTTCGATTGTGCCCATCAACTCAAAAGTTGTTGTGTTCTGATTCGATTAAGAGACACACAGTGTTGTTTGTGTTCGAATTCTAATCTAAAGTCGAAGACTTTCTTCTGAATTGCAGTTCAATTACCCTGAAAGATATCACCTTTGGATTATATGAGGTCACGAGGTGAACCAGATGTTCGATCAGATGCTGGCTCTTCAAGAAGCCAAGAGAGTCTCAAGGGGAAGAAGAAGCAATCTACAAACGGGTCTCAAAGATCTGGCAAAAGCCAAGACCTTGGTTCAGATTCTCCCTCTAAGAACATCCCTATTGAGTACTCAGAGCAAGAGCGAGCCGAGCTTCTTAAACGGTTAGATTCCATCAAAGATCATCTCATTCGTGGTGGTGGTAGTGGTGGTGCAGTTAACGAGAATCATCAATTCCTCAGACCAATCCATGTCCATAGTCCTAGTCCTAGTCCTAGTCCTGGACCTTCTTATTACCACCACCATCCTTATCCTTACCCTCCTCAACCTTATCATCATCATCAACAAGACCCTTATGGAAGACCACCTCCATTTCAAGGTTATCCTCCCCCTGGAGGTGGTCAATATGTTGACCCACATTCATATTATCCACCTACTCCTAGTAGGTACGGTGATATGATACCTCCCTACAGCCCTGCTTCTTCTCACCAGAGACTCACAACGCCTTACAACCACAGTCCTAGTTTTCCTTCTTCCATGAGCTCTCCAGCTCCTCCTCGAGGTGGTGGTGGTGGTGGTGGTTACGCTAGGTGGCCTAGTGATCTTGATTCTGAGATGGGCGGTGGTGCTTTTGCTCGTGGGTATGTTAAGAAAGCTGTTTCTGATAGCGATGATGCTCGTCGTTGTTGCCATCCTCTTGCTGGTGGTGCTCCTTTTATAGCTTGTCCTAGTTGCTTTGAGCTCTTGTACTTGCCTAAGAAGAAGAAGCTTTTGTCTCCGGAGAGGCACCATAAGCTTCAGTGTGGTGCTTGCTCTCAAGTCACTAGTTTCAGAATCATCGATAAGAAACTCGTTTTCACTTCTGGTAATGAAGGAACAACAGAGACAGTTGTTGGAGAAGAACCTGTACAAGAAGTAAAGAATCAAGGGGACACCATCAGGTCTGAATCTCAACACTCAGATGATGATGAAGAAAGATCGAGTGTTTCTTGTGAACAACAACAGAAAGAGGTTAAATCTGTTCGTAGACGAGTTAGAGGCTCAGAACCTGCTGCTCCTGAGAGTGCAAGTCTTCTTGAACTCTTTGAGCATTCTAATGTAAACAGAGCTGCATTCGCTTATGGGATGGCAGAGTTAGGTTATCACAAGCCTGATAAGGAAGAGTTTTTCAAGAAACAAGACTCGGTAAAGCCTCCTGAATCAGTAGTGGCTACAGAGACAGAGGTTTCTTACAATGGATACTCTAACACAACCGACATCTCTGAAGATTCAAACGGAAGAGAAGACAAGAACAGAACAGAAGATGGAGGGAAGTCAATAGAAGTGTGGGTCAATGGACATCTTATACCAGAAGAGCTAGTTAGCAGTGCTGAGAAACTAGCTGGACCAATCCAAGCTGGAAAGTATTGGTAATATGCCATGAACTTCAACCTTGTCTTGTCTTTTTTTTTTTGGCGCTTGTTTACTTGTTTGATTTCTAACTTTATGTCTCTGATGCAGGTATGACTACCGAGCTGGGTTCTGGGGTGTAATGGGCAAACCGTGTCTTGGTATAATACCTGTAAGTCCCCTTACATTCTTCTCTCAGTTTAGTTACTGAAACAGTGAAACTAGGCCCATTCGGTTAGGTTGATCAGATTTTGGATATTCTTTACCATGCTCACTAGGTGTTTTGTCCGCATTTACGGGCTTAATAGTTTAAAAAAAATTATAATCAGATATACTATAAATTCAAAAACCTTAAGATAAAACTATTCTCGTGGTTTTGAAATATTTAATAATTAATTATATATTATCTTCTGTGTTCAATTTTTTTTGATAAAATATCTTTTGTTACGTAAAATAAACTTAAAATATTCATATACATAAATTATATTTATTTTTAGGGGCATTTTCAAAAATACTATTTTCAAGGTACCATTATTCATCTTTACCACCACTAAAGACACATTTTCAAAAATACCTTATTTATTAAAATGGTAAAAACTCGTATATCTTTGTATTTATATGCTTTTCAAAATTCTAATCCCAAATTCTAAATACTAAACCTCCAATTCTAAACTCTAAACCCAAAATCTTCAACTCTAAACTCTAAACCCTAAACTATATACCCTAAATTCAATATCCTAAACCCTAAACCCTAAAGTCTAAACTATAAACCCTAAATCCTCAACTCTAAACCCTAAATCCTCAACTCTAAACCCTAAACTATATACCTTAAACCCTAAAACATTAAATCTAAACTCTAAATCCTAAACCTTCAATTCTAAACCCTTCATTAAAAATAGTAGTAAAAGTGGTTAGTGTAAACATGAAAAGTGGTACTATGAAAATGGTATTTTTGGCAATTTCTTATTTTTAAAATATATGACGTAAAATATTTTTAGATAATATAATATATAATCTTTTAGATAATGATGAATACCAAACTAATGAAATTTGTTTTGAATTTATGGGTAATTATATATTACCAAATATAACATAATTATTTATTAAGAATAATAAAAAAATTTAACACTCTAAATCTAAACGTGAGAGCATAATTCTTTTAATCTAATTTATTAATATTCTTTTAATAAATAAATCTAAATGATCAATATAAATTCATTTTTAATTCTTATATATATTAATATTAATTTATAATGTAATATAAAATATAAATATAATATTATTTATAAATACGTTTTAATTCTTATATATATTAATATTAATTTATAATTTAATATAACATATAAATATAATATTATTAACTTAAAATTTGTTTTTAACTTTTAAATTAAAAATATTTTTTCAGATAACAACATAATATATATAAGAATTACCTTTATATTTTTGACAATATTAATTTATAATTAAATATAAGATATAAATAATAATATTATTCACTTAAAATTCGTTTTTAATTATATAATAAATTATATACAAATTCATTAAGGGTAGTATCGATATTAACCACTCTAACTTTTAACGTGAGAACTCCATTGCGAAAAATCACTTCGCAAATTATAGTATAGATAGATAGATAGATAGATAGATAAGTTCCATTCGGATTTTACTAACTGAAATCGGTTAGGTGAGGTTCCTTCTAAATTCGGTTCGGATTGTGTTAGCCTAGAAATCTAAAAACGAAACTAAACAAAATTGACCAGAAATACTCAAAATATATAAATAATTTAAAAATCTAATTAAAAACTAGTTAAACTACTTAAACTAACTAAGAAGTATTCAAAATAACAAATAAAAAAACTACAAAAATCTTTAAAAGTACTCTAAAATATCTAGATTAACTTAGCATATATAAAATGATTAACATATTTAACAAATTTCAGATATTTTCATAGTTAGGATTTCGACTCAATTCGGGTTGTACCTGTACTCAGAAAGTACAGAGCTCTTGAAGTCCGTTTGAATATTTCTTTACAACGGTTCGGCTAGGATTTAGGGTCTTTCGGTGCAGATTAAGTTTGAGACTTCGGCTCGGTTAAAAACGCCTTGGCCTAACTGAAACTGATGAAGAAGCTACTTGTTGTTGTTGCAGCCATTTATTGAGGAGTTTAGCCATCCAATGCCGGATAGGTGCGCTGCAGGAAACACGGAAGTGTATGTGAACGGAAGAGAGCTTCACAAGAGAGACTTGGAATTACTAGTGGGTCGTGGTCTTCCTCGAGACAAGAACCGTTCTTACATTCTTGATATCTCAGGAAGAATCCTTGATGGAGACTCAGGGGAAGAACTTAAAAGCCTTGGCAGATTAGCCCCAACGTAAGCAAAGTTACACATGATACATACTGTCTTTTTAGGTTAGGTTCTGAGATATTTGTTGAAAATGTTTTGATAATAAATTGTGAAACAGGATTGAGAAGACGAAGCATGGGTTTGGTATGAGAGTTCCAAGATCATTAGCTTCATGAAAAGTGAAACAACACAACCAAATGATGCTGATAATGCGCTTTCAGTCTTCATGTTATTTGTTTGTTTTGATAAATGTAAAGTGTGCTTTTTACTCATCAGATGGGTTAGAATTTGATTTCATCCTTTTTATTGGGTTAAAACTTGATTCAGTTCTCTTTTTTTTTCTTTCGTCAGTATACAGGATGGGTTGGGGTGTTATGATTGTATATGAACCGGGTAATGCCGGTACAAGGTTTGTTATGTTTCTTCTTCTTTCAAGCAGACGAAACCGGTTTGTGATTACCGGTGGAAATTGGTTATAGATTTTGTGGAATGAAATAGTTTGGCCACCAACTTTATGTCTTTAATGTATTGGATGACGGCCAACAACGACTTGTACGGCTGTACCATATCTTATGTTATGTGTCTAATGGACTTCTAAGTTCTAACTACATAATGTTTTTTCTAATGTTTCTATGATGTGAGGAACCAAATCTTAACTCTTAAAAGTGTCATTTGCATAGACTTTATCAAATCTTTTTCTATATAAACTTTTAAATTTTTTGACCATAAGTTGATTTGAATTTTCTCTGTTTCAACAATTCAATTAGACCCCCTTAGACTTATAAGGCTTGTTCGTTTCATTATCGCCGGATTCAGCGGCAGCGGCAGAAAAATGTACTGTAAAGAGGAAAAAAATATCAGTGTCAACAGCCAAAGTAGTCGCATCAGATTTGCTGCTGATTAAACGCCAATGTTCAGCGTCCGTTTTATTTCCCGTTTATTGCTGCAGCAACGTAAAATTCAGTTAATGGTGCTTCACTGATGCTGTGTGTTTCCATTTCTAAAGCTTTAATTTTTTGACGCTACCGCTGTGTCAGTGTTAGACGAAACGAACAGGACTATAGTCGTTTTGCACGTGAAGCAGGTTATACTACATGACAACAAACTGTAGACCCATAGGCCCGACAACAATATCAAACAAGATAGATAAATTGTTTTTGTTGGACTTCGTGGGCTGTTCGTTCATTTTCAATGTATTAATATTTTCTTACCAAAAAAATAGAGTCGTGAAAGAATAAAACAGAGGAGACAAAAAATGAGATGCTGTCCAATAGTATCAAATCGAAGCTACAGTTTTAGATTTCAATTGGTAACATCTAATGATTCTAATCTATTAATTTAAAATCCTATTTCAATTCATAACATGATTTTAATTTGAACATACTAAATATATTGTGATAAAATAATACATTATTATCTACAATATTAAAATAAAATCTCTTAAAATCTGTCTTTGATTTATTTTGATAATTACAAGAAATATCACTCCTATATTTATGCTTAACATAATTAATTAATATCTCATATCATAAATTTATATCATTTCATTTAATATTTAACAAAACTCCTGATTTCACTATACAAATTAAAGAGTACCTACACCAAAACACTAATAGTATTATGCCAAATAAGACTTAATACATCCAATAACATATCTCATTTAGATCGGTTCATGTATTGTTGAACTCCATATATTTTAAATATTAAACAAAAAATTTAAAATCAATTTAAAATTGAATTATTCTTTTAATATCATTTAGTTCGTATCATTCTTTTAGTTTTGTAATATATTTATAAAAGTTTTTATAGTTTGATATATGTTTTTTGAGAAAAATATGAAGACGTAATTTCATTAATCAATACTTGTAATATTTTAAAATTTTGATATATGTTATATTGGATAAAATTATTAAATTTGAAATGTTAAGGGGGTAAGAATTGTATAAGAAACATAAAATTGAACTTCATCGATTAGTTACAATTTTATAAGGTAATTATACCCCAAATATTCAAAATATTGCATTTATCTGTATTTTCTCGTCTTAATTAGATATTTAACCTCATTACATAATATTTTGAATCAGTTCAAGTGTTCATTTTTAGGTATTTTGAGTTGCATATATTATTAAAAATTAAACAATGGTTCTATTTCACTTTAATAAGGTTAAATATTTTATTTTATTTCATTTTTTCATCTAAGAGTTTTTAATATATTTTATATATGTTGTATAATTCTACATTGTTATTTTAAGCAAAAGAAAACAAAAGTATAATGTTGGAATTGCATTAGTAAACATAGTTTATAATATTTTGAAAATTCATGTACATTTATGAATATATAAAAATATGTAAGTCCTATTAATTGGTTAATCACTTGATTAGGATTGTGAAGACATTTTATAAATTATATCTATGAAATTTAGGTAAAATACTATTTTATAATTTTATATTTTCCTTAATTTAGTATGTGATTTGAGAAATATGATATTAGATGATCAGTTTATTTTGCTAAAAATTAATTTCTTTTATATTCATTTGATTAAAATATAATCATAAAATATTTTATATATCTAAATTTTTACTTTTTGTCATTTTTTGTAAATTATATTTTATATATAAGAATATACATTTTGAAAATGTATAGATATTTCCTTTTTATTTATGTTGTTTAAGGAAAATATAAAGTAAGAAAAATAAAATCCGTTTATATAGAAAAATTATTTGAAATACCATAATGATACCTCTTTTTAATAATATACTCACTCAAAAATACTTTAATATTTGGGTTTTGGGGTTTAGTGATTATTGCTTAGGATTTATTATTTATAGGGATAGTTAAGTTTATAAACTTTATTATAAACATTTATAAATAATTTATGAGAGGTAATTTAGTATTTTATAATAAAATTAAGTTAAAAACTATAAATGGTTTATGATTATCTTTTGAAGGTAAATTTAATAAGTGGTATCAAACTTTTTGGCAACATCAGAATTTCTCCTTAAATATATAATGTCTATCTATTTTGTAAATACTTTTATTCTCTATATGTTTTTCTCAAAAAGAAAATTAAAATGGAAACAACTTTTTAGTAATGGTAATTGAGTATAATTTTTAATTCATCAGGGTAAATTGATTCTAAAATAGAACTAAAGTTTTCAATTTAATCAGAGGAAAGAGAAAAATTTACATTTATAAATTATAATTTTTAACAATACAATAAAAAAACAATTCGCAAACTTGGAACTTGTAGGCAATTCAGGTTTTGGTGGATCCCCAGAATATACAAATAATAGAAAGTATACCACTGAACATTATTCATATGGTAGATATAGATGGATGACATGTCATAGAAAAATAGGAACTACACGGTCAAATCAGGTTACCAAGTAGAACAGATTTATTCAGACGGGGAAAACCACCAGTAGTGTTTGGACCCATAATTGATATACTGAAAACTTTATGTTGTAAAGTACGGTGTCCACCAAAGATTAAACATTTCTTATGGCAATTAGTATCAAGGTGTATAGCAATTAAGAAAAATCTGCAAGCGAGATGACTACAAGGGGAATATGTTATGCCAGATGTGGGCTTCAGAGGAATCGATAAACCATGTGCTTTCGAATGCAATCCAACGCGTCAGGTTTGGACCATTTCATAAATACCATCAAATTTAGTTATTTTTCCACTAATTCTCTCTTCACAATATGGATCATCTATTCTGGAAAGTTCACCTAAAAATTGGATAATCATCAATTTGCATGGTTTCTATGGTATATTTGAAAATGAAAGAATAATAAAATTTTCAGTAATATTAACATTGATCCCATGGCGTTCAATTTGCGGAAATAGAATCAACACTTTGGAATGAAGCACAAATGTTGAACACACAAGAGGGCTTCACAACATGTAGAGGTTTTGAATCTACCGCTAATTTTTCAGGATGTTGGTGTTTTACAGATGGTTTTTAGAAAGATGAGGAGTTTTTTAAGACAATGTTGGTATAGTATTCTAGAAAGTTTTGAAGGTTTGACAGGGGAAAGAAATGTCAGGGCTACTCTTTCTCCCCTTCTCACGCGGAGGTGGAAGCGCTACTTTAGGCAATGAAGTGTATGAGGAATTTGCGTCAGTTTCAGATCACGTTTGCAACAGATTATTCTCAGTTGATGATATGGTTTCAGAACGAAAACAGTGATCCAGCTTTTACAAATTATTTAGAAGATATCAAAATCCCTGTAAAAGAAATTTCTTAAATCAGAGATCATTTATATATCATTAACACAGAATTTAAGGACATATAGTATGACACGAAGTATCAAAAATACTGTATTTCGTTGTTCACATGGATGTGGAGTTACCGATGTAGTTTAAATAGTCAGTATGAGTTTGTTTAAGTTGAAGACAAAAAAATATATGATAAGAAACAATTATTCAAGCTAACCAAACAAATAATTAAATTTTTAAAAGAAAACTAAACAAATAATTACTACGGTACAGTTTCACAATTCACATACACAAAACGTCATTGGACCCCTCAACCTATAAAATTTATAGGTTTAACCCTAACTTGTCATTATTATAAAATAATTGCATTTATCTTGTATTATATTCATTAATATTTTGGTATCTATATTTTTATCATCTTATAACATTTTACAAATAATTTTAATAGAAATTATTATTAAAACTGTACGTATTTGAATGTTTTAAGATATAAAAGATGATTCTCTTGTTTAACAAATAGTTCTTTTTGAACCTTGTATGCAATGAAGAAAAAGACTAAAATTTGAAACAGTGATTTATACTCTTTACTTGTTAACTAAAATATTTCAAAAATTAAAAATTATATAATGATATGTTTTATAATTTATAATTTTATTTTAGTTTTAAATTTAGAATCCAAAAATATTATTTCGGTTATAAGTTGTGAACTTGTGAAACTTGTGAGGACAAAATTTCTATACAACCTGTATGTGGATTTTGACTTATTTAACATTTGTTTTAAGAAAAATAGAATAACAGATTGTTAGCCTCCAAACTTTCCAATCAACCATATGTCCATCTTCTTTATGTGATTATAATTTTAGCTCTGTCGTCAATTAGCAATGACATTCATTTATTTCGTTCATGAGGCAGAAACGAATCTTCACGCAACCTCTTTTAAACCGTTAAAAAGAGTAAATTATAATCTTGTGTTTCCTCGGAAACTAGTATTTGTGGCTTTAGTGCTACTTTTCAAGTTCATTAAGCTAAAACAATGTGATTATATTAACACGTGATCCCTTCCAAACTGTGGAGTTGAAATTTAAGCACCCGAGAAGGTTTGCATGGCATGTGCTCCTTTTAATTCCATTTCCACCACACATGCCGAGTAAGAGGAAGAAAGGGTTTCACCACCATGTTCATATTTCTCAATTGCAACATAAGCTATATATAGAAGAGCCTCAAATTAAGGGTTACGTAATAAGAGTATGCATGTGATCGCACAAACTGTTGTATTAATCTGGAAGAGGAAGAAGCAGAAGAACGTTCAAAGTTTATTGGATTTGCCTTAGCTAATGTTAATAGATTCTTACAATAAAGTTTTGAGAAATTTGATCAAACTATTAAAAAGACACTACAAGAAAAATGCGTTTTAATAGCAGACCAGGATAGCGTTTTTTCGCTTTCTGCTATGGTTGACATATCCATTAGTTTTAGATAGCGTTTGTATTTTTGGAAACGCTATGATAGAGTAGTATATTTTGAAACGCTATGATAGCATATGTTTGATAACAAAACAATTTAAACGCTATATTTAGGTTTTTATATCTCTAAACCCTAAACAAGTTGTAAACACTAAACTCTAAATATAAACCTTAAAACTCTTATATTTTCGTAATATAACTTCAAATCTTGAATTTGAACTCAAGTTTTTTTATTTTAAAATTTGAAATGCTATGTTTGGCTTTTCAATCTTTATACCCGATACATTAAACCCTAAACTATTAACACAATCTTTAAACTCTAATATCTAACATCAAATCTTTACTTTAACTTTAAATCTTAATAAAACTCAAAAGTAATATTTTTCAAAAGTTAATATCAAATCTTAAATCAATATCCAAACCCTTTAACCCTCATAGTCCAAACCCTTATAAAATTGATTCATAACTTAAAAATTTATAAATTTTTCAATCTTTTTTGAAACTTTACCTCCAAACTATAACTACATTAATTATATTTTTTTGGTCGAAATTACATATAAATTATAATTATATGAAAAGAAAAAGTTTTCTAATGAGTTAATTTTAGACCATTGATTGATTTCAATCTAAAGGCCACAAATTAATGTTTTATTTATTTTTTCTTTCTTTTTATTGGTCAATCTCTCAAAGACAAGGATAGCAATCTTGACCATTGATTATTTTTTGATCCTATGGCTAGCAATCACACATCTCACATCTCTCTCTTTCATTGTCACGACATCTTTATTTTTTTTTTAGTTTCAGATCTTAAACAAATCTCTTCTTCTCCTTTGAATCTGTATATTTCTCAATCACCACCACCACACCACGTCCGTTCTTTTGCCGTTCCAGAGTCACAACCACCATATCTCTCTCTCTCTCTCTCTCTCTCTCTCTCTCTCTCTCTCTCTCTCTCTCTCTCTCTATGTCTCTGCCTCTCTCTCAATCACCATCTCTCGCAACCTCTAGCCGTGTTTCCTTTATTCGATTTGATTCTCAGCAAGGTATGTTCTTGTTATTTCTTACTACAGTGACCCAGAAACCTGGATTCAAAATTGATTGAAACGTTTTTTGCTTTTTAGGGAAAAGTAGGAAGATGGTGAAACGGGAAAGAGAAGTGGAGTCAGAGAAGTGGTGGTGCGAGAAGATGGTGAAATGGGAAAGAGAAGTGGTGGAGGAGTTCGTGATGGTTGGAGTAAGCGAACAGACAAGGTGGAGGCGGAGCTCTGCGGCAAAGGAGGTGGAGGCACGAAGAGTCTGAAGATCAGAAGCTGAAGAACGATGAAGGTGGATGTGCGGCGGCTGGATAGGTTTAGTTAGTAATTAGGTTTAATCTTGGTTTAGGTTTTTGGTTTAGTAGGTTTAGTAGGTTTTGGTTTAAGATTTTTAATTTGTAAATCATATTTTGTTTTTGTAAACCTGTTTAATTATAAATCATTTTATTTAATAAAAAAATTAAATATATAAACAAATTTAAATTTTTATTATGTTTTTAATTTTCAATTTTTAATTTTTTTTTAATTTTTTTATGATGGAAATAATAACAAAAAATATACGCTATTAAAGAATATTTAATTGTAGAAATAAAAACGCTATCGTAGCGGAAGCAAATATAGCACAACGAAATAACGCTATTTAATGCTCTCGACCTATTATGACGGGCGATGATACAGCGCTTAAGAAACCGCTATCATATCGTTATATAGCATTATTCGTCCGCTATTAAAACGCATTTTTCTTGTAGTGAGACTTCACATTTTTTAAAGTTGATGTCAGAAAAAGTTGACGTATCGATATCTTGTGAGACATCACTCGCTTTTTGTACATTATGGGCTCTGAGATAATGAGCTTATTACCTTTTTCACTCAAACATATGCTAAAATCTAATCTTTTGGTGAATGATTGTATGCCTTTTTCTCGTCGCCGTGATGTCCCATAAATATTTGAAGTGTTAAAATGGAGCGAAGTGAAGGAAATCACTGCAACAGCATTACGTTTGCATGTCATCACATCTCACACGTGACATTTCACACGCTCACATATTTTCACCTACAATCACAAAAGGATGCCCCGCTCCAATAACTGAAGATATATCACTTTTTTTTGGTAAAAGAAGATATATCACTTAACAATACTTTTACCTAACATTATGAAAAATTCTCATAACCAATAGTGTATTTTATACAAATGTTAAAAAACTAAATATGCATGAAAAATTACAGGAATATACTGAATGAAAAGAATTAAGAAAAAGGATTGGAAAAGGATAGAATAATGGAAGTTATTCTATTTCATCTCATTCATAGTACCTTTTAATCATGACCTAGATTAGGACCCGCCCTAAAGGACGGAAATTGATTTGTCAAATTTCAATTAATAATATATGGTATATATAATATGTGTATATAATATTATATATATTTTGTGTAACATTTATATATATATATATATACATATTAGACATATATATAATATTTTAGTAAATATATATAGAATTTAATAGTGTTATAATTTGTGTTGTATTTGTTATTAGTTTGTATTTAATCTTCTTTCATTTTTAGTATAATAATTTGCCTTGTCATACCTTTTACCTTTTAACTTATACACATAGTTATGTCTTTTTTCAAAAAAAAACTTATACACATAGTCTCGTAAAATTTAATATATAAAAAACATATTTAAAAAATCTACTGACCATATGCCACCATTATTTGGTTGTTTGAACAAAAAAAATCATGTTCTTGCATAACTGTGTATGTTGTGATATGATGTAGGTGAAGAGTAAATATATGAAAGTAAAGTTAGTATTACGAATATGAGTCTATGTTGGTCTATGCCACAATTATTTGGTTTTTGGAAGATCAATGAGCATAAGCATACATGGTCTTTGTATGCTTACATTGTAAATGAGTCGGATATTTTTTCTCATATGTTTGGAATGATATGGAACAAGTTGATTTAAGAGTGGTTCAGTTTTATATCTAACTTATTAAAGTAGAAGTACTTTAAGCTTCTTTTTGGTAATAGGGATAGGAATCTTTAAAAAAAAAAAATTTGTTTGGTAACAAAGATAGTAGAGAATTTTGTCTTTTCCTTATTTAAATGATAACTTTAAGTATTTAATGTTTTTTCCTAATTTAAATAATAAATTTATTTAATAGAATGAATCTTAACTGTGTATATCAAAATAGATGAATTTTGTTGGAGAATATTCATCTATTTTTTTTAAAAAAGATAGATTTAAGTAAAGTTAAAAAAATATGTTGTTCTTAGTGGATTTCTTGTTTGCAATACTCATATTTTTAAAAAACGAATTTAAAAATATATTCACTATATGCCACCAATATTTAGTGGTTTGAACAAAAAAATTCATGCCTCTAATATTTGAAGTTCAAACACTAAATATAACACAAATTATAACACTAAATATCATATATTCACTATATGCCACCAATATTTAGTGTTTGAACAAAAAAAATCTCTTAGGTTTTTTTATCTACTATTTGAAGTTCTCATTTAAATTTTGGACTCTTTCATAGTTGT
>NC_079513.1:1189093-1221593 GCF_000801105.2 Raphanus sativus | reverse complement strand
CGTAAATCATTAAAATATGATTTCACTTATTTTGGAATCTAAGTGAATATGTCATTCTATATAATTTTTCCTCCAGTACCCTCAGTTCATGAATAATTTATAGTAGATCATGGCTACAGCAAAATGTAGTTACATTTAATAAACGCTAATTAAATAAATAAACATATATATAGTACAACAAATAATGTCATCCTGTTAATATGATACACACGAAATCTCTATATAAAGTCACTGCGCTACTCAATACCTCATCATTCACAAAAGAGAAAAAAGTTAAGAAAACAAGTTTGCATCAATGGAGGATCCAAAAGCGCCTCACGTCGCCATCCTTCCAAGTCCTGGAATGGGTCACCTCATCCCACTCGTTCAGTTCGCTAAACAACTAGTTCACCGACACACCTTCTCCGTAACCTTTCTCGTCATCGGCGAAGGTCCACCGTCAAATTCTCAGAGAACTGTCCTAAACTCTCTCCCTTCGTCCATCTCCTCCGTCTTTCTCCCTCCCGCCGACCTCACCGATCTCCCTCCCACCACTCGCATTGAAACTCGTATCTCACTCACCGTGAGTCGTTCCAACGCGGAGCTCCGGCGAGTCTTCGAGTCTTTGGCAGCTGAAGGCCGTTCGCCGACGGTGCTCTTAGTTGACTTGTTCGGCACGGATGCTTTCGACGTCGCCTTGGAGTTCCACGTGTCGCCCTATATTTTCTTTCCACCAAACGCTAACGTCTTGTCGTTTTTTCTCCATCTTCCTAAACTCCACCAAACGATGTCGTGTGAGTTTAGTGAGTTAACCGAACCGGTTCAACTCCCCGGATGTGTACCGTTCGCCGGAAAAGAAGCCCCTGACCCGGCTAGAGATCGGAAACATGACGTGTACAAATGTCTTCTCCACAACGCCAAAAGGTACAAAGAAGCTGAAGGGATTCTTGTTAATACCTTTCTCGAGCTAGAGCCAAATGCTTTAAAGGCCTTGCAAGAACCGGGTCTTGGCAAACCACCGGTTTACCCTATTGGACCTTTGGTTAATATTGGTAAGCAAGAGGGTAGTAACCGGACCGAAGAGTCCGAATGTTTGAAGTGGTTGGACAAACAACCGCTCGGTTCGGTTTTGTATGTTTCATTGGGAGTGGTGGTGCACTAACGCTTGAGCAGCTCAATGAGCTTGCTCTTGGTCTTGAAGATAGCGAGCAACGGTTTCTTTGGGTTATACGTAGCCCAAGTCAAATTGCTGATGCTTCGTTTTTTAGCTCGCATAGTGAAGCCGACCCATTGACATTTTTGCCACCAGGTTTCTTGGAACGGACTAAAGATAGAGGCTTTATGATCTCTTCATGGGCTCCACAAGTCCAGATTTTAGCTCATACATCTACCGGAGGATTTTTGAGTCATTGTGGATGGAACTCGACTCTGGAAAGTATAGTAAACGGTGTTCCTCTTATCGCATGGCCATTATACGCTGAGCAGAAGATGAATGCGGTTTTGTTGGCCGAAGATATTCATGTTGCGCTTAGGGCTCGTGCTGGGGAGGATGGTATGGTGAGAAGAGAAGAGGTGGCTGGAGTGATTAAGGGATTAATGGAAGGTGAAGAAGGTAAAAGTGTGAGGAATAAGATGAAGGAAATGAAGGAAGGAGCTAGTAGGGTGCTGAGTGATGATGGGTCTTCTACAAAGGCACTTACTCTTGTGGCATTGAAGTGGAATGACCACCAAAAAGGGTTAGAGCGAAATGGCAAGCACTGAATATGTATCTGTCTCATACGATGATTTGTACAATCAAACGATGTGCTATCTGCAATTGTGTTTGTGTATGAAGTATGAACTATGAATGTAATGTTTTTATTTGCTTCTTTTCTGTCATCAACTTTTATTTGAAAATGATATTGTGTCTCGTTAGGGGTGGGCGAAAAGAATCCAATCAAACCGAACCAACTGAACCGAAACTGATTCAAATCAAACTGAAGTCTATTATCAAATAGTTTGGTTTAAGATTTTCTCAATCTAAACCAACCGAACCGAAACCGATTCAAGTCGAACCGAATTAAACTGAACCGATAAACTAATGTATTTTTGTTATTATCTAAACTATTAAGACTGAAGTACACTTAATTATATCCCCTTAAAATTGCTCAAATATTACAAATGACTGCCACTGCATTTAAAACAAATAATTAATCTAAATTACTATTATTATCTAACCAGATTTGGCTGGATGATTTACTTACCAAACTTTTTTTTCTGACATCACTTACCAAAAACTTAAAATATACGTTTAATATCCTGTGCATTGTAGTTTTATATCTTATATATTATACACATGACATTAAAAAAACACCTGTCAAATGTTAGTGAGTCACCGCATTTGTATTTTTAATTTTAATAATAGCATTTACATTACAAAATATTTTATATATACAATGTAATACTTGCACAAATAGATTAACATTTGGGTTGATATATAGATACAAAATTGTCATCAATAACGATCCACTTAATCATTTATAAAACACAGTAATTACTAATGGTTTAGAAATTTATAATGATTTTATAAATTAAAAACAATGAAAACAATCAATAACCATTATTAAAAAATGTTTTCAATATATATAGGAAAAATTCAACAAAAAGATTAATTTCATATACTAACTTAAATTATAGTTTTTATATTTGACATTAAACTTGATGGACCAATACAATTAATTATATGATGACATATATAGGATACATAATAGTGACTAGGGCTGGGCGTTCAAATATCCATTTCGTTAGTGGTCAAAGATTTCAACCCCGTTCATATATTTCTAAATTTCAGTTCGAATTATCACTAGGGTTGGGCGTTCAGATATCCATTCGGGTTCGTTTCAGATCTGTGTTTTGGATTTCTGGAATCAAAAATTTCAGTCCCATTCATATATTTTTAAATTTCAGTTTGAATTACATTCGGATCTTTGCGGATTCAGTTCGGGTTCAGATAATCCATTTAAATTATTTTTTAAAATTCACTATATATTTTGAATTTCTTAAAATCTATAAATAAAACAATATATTGTATATAAATTTGAATAACATATGTCAGAATACCTAAACTTAACATATAAATTGGTTTAGTTTAAATTTTGGATCAAAAATCAAAAATTATTTTAAATATTTTTGCTGTTTTGAGTGTACTTCCACTATGTTAGATATTTATATTTGACTATTTTTATATATTTTCAAGTATGTAAACCAACCTAAAAATATCATATATATTTTGGATATTTTTTATATACATTAAAACTAAAAATAATTAATATATATATATATAAGTATATAAATCTTTTTCGGATACAGAACAAATATCCAAAATACTTTGGTCCGAATTGGTTATGGTTTCGGTTGTCTAAATATTAAAATTTTGATAGTTTAGATATTAATCAATTTTGGTTAGGGTTTGGTATTATTTTTTTGGATCGTGATCGGTTCGATTTTTCAGATTTGAATTTTTTATCGAGTTTTGATATTGACATGAAAAATAAATAGCAATATATTTCTGAAATATACACCCGCACGGGTGTGCGGGTCAAAATCTAGTTTGAATTAAACATAGTAGCAATATACAATATACTAAAATCTAAGACTAAAGTCACTATTAAATATTAACAATGTCGGTTTTTTTATTTTCTATTTATTTTAGTTAACTTTGGTTTGATTGTGTTCTTATAATTGTTTTGTGATCTTTTAAAGTTTTTGTTTCAGTTTTATATTATATTTAATTTACATAGTTTATTTAAAAGGTATTATTAACAATTTTTTTTTAAAAAATCTATTTACTTTAGTTAATTTTGATTTGATTTTCTTTTTATAATTTTTTGTATGTGTTTAGAGTTTTTTCAGTTTTATATTGGATTTAGTTTACATAATTTTTTTTTCATAGTCACATGATTTCCTGACCATGCGTTTATGTTTTAAAACATAATCTCTCTTAGAAAAACTAAACTTGAGGAAACCCGATTGAATCAAACCGAAACACAAACCGAATACAAACCAAAACGAAATCGATCCAAACCAATCTAATTATGGTTTACTTCAGTTGAAAAAATTGTAGAACCAAATTAACCATACTGAACCGATAAAATAACCGAAGTGCCCACCTCTAGGTCTCGTACTCTCATTTATTGTAGACATGGTTGCTTATTAGAGAGGACATACCTGCTTGTCCTTGGATGCAGGGGGTCTGGTTCTCTAAAGCAACTCCAAAATTCTCTTTCATCACTTGGCTCGCAATGCTAGATAGACTGTCAACAATGGATAGAGTTTCGAAATGGAGCATTGGAGTGGATGATGTTTGTGTCCTTTGTCGGACAGCACCAGAATCTCGAAGCCACATGTTCTTTGATTGTCCTTTCTCATCGATTATAAGGAAGAAGCTTAGTAATGGGATCCTGCAAAATTCTTAATTATTCTGCTGGAATGCTATGAAGATAATTATAGTAGACAAGTCTCTTGATGCGAAGCACTATTTTGCATCAGATATGCAATTCAGTGTGCAATACACAATTTGTGGTTTATATGCAATAGAAGAAGGCATGGTGAAACGGCGCTTATACAACTTGCAACTTTGGAGAAGATCAGTGAGAAGCAAGTTTGGAATAAACTCAGCCTTGTAAGTGTGAGGGAAGCCAACAAGCTGAGAGGTGTCCTTGCGTTTTGGTTCAGAAGTAGGGAAAAGTTTTTCTTGAGAGAATTTGTGAAATAACAAAAAAAATTGAAATTAGATTTTTAGAGTGAGAGTAGGGAGAGATAAGAAGAGGATGGAAGAAAGAGAAAGAGATTTTGGTTAGTTACCTAATTTGTTTTCTTGTGTAGCTATATGGTGCAATTTCTCTTTTTTCCGGTTGGACAACTAAAAACAAAATGAATTTGATGTAAAACAGTTTTTTGGGTGAATAAAAATTTCCGGGTTCGACGTTCCCTGACTACAAGATCAAAAATTCATAAAGTCGTTCAAAAAAAGGGTGAATACAAATTTAATATTCATTTAAAAACAATAATGGGTAAAGAAAAAAAAAGTGTGCATAAAATTAAGAAAAAGAAAAAAATAAGTGTGCATAACAAAGAAAAAAGAAAAAATGTGTGTGGGTAGTATTATTAGGTGACGTAAATTAAATTAAGGCGACAAATAAACAAAACATGAGTGGGACCTCAAGACAGTATGTCGTTTTATAACTTGTAAAACGACGTCCATTTTTATTTTGAAGTAGGTGAGTTATGTTTTACTTGCTAGTTGGAAAGCATCTCCGACTCACTTCAAAATGAAAATTAAAGTAAGAAATGTTTGTTGATAAAAAAATAAAAGAAATTTCAACCTCATTATATTTATATTTCAGTCTTATTCTATTTTTCCATCCCAGAATGAAGTAACGACATGTTTACTTCATAAATAAAATATAATTATATTTTATTTTTTACTTAACTTTTAACTTTAAATTAAATTCGAATAAAACCGACTCCATTATAAAATTATTCCATTTTAAAATAAAAATGGAATTTTTACAATGGTTTTAGACTGTGTTGAAAATCCATATATGATCCGATTGGTAATAGCTATAATTCCAAAATTATTGTTGTAGAAAAAAATCTGTAGATTTTTTGTCCTAGTTTTAGATTTTATTGCTGTAAAATTTTATAGAAAGCCTTAAACATTGCTTTGAATATGTGGCTCTACAGAGCACTTATACATCTGTAGGTTATTTCAAGATCTCTGCAGTTTAAAAAAAAAATTAATTTTTGATTAATTTGATTTTGATGTTTTAGAAATAAACGAGGCTTTAGAGAATACCCACGGCAACTACCAATCACACTCACGATCACTTCTTTGACGGATTCATATTTGTTGTATCATAGTTAATAATATGGCCTACATACTAGACTCGTCGGCCTTATTTACTGGAAGAAGCCCAATTCTGTTTCATTCACAGGAAGGACCGATATTTAAATGGTTTATTTTAAGAAAACTTCATTATTACAAAGTTGGGAAATTAAAATTAATCAGTGAAACTTCAGAGAATTCAATTATACTTCATGACCCAAAATCTCTCAATTTCTGCTGCTGTTCTTCCTGGGATCCTCCCAGCTATCAACTCCCACCTTTATCAGCAAATATAGTAAAATTAAGCTGGATTCATGTTTAATAAAATTATTATTTTATATAGCATAATTAGCCAATTAGGTCGAAATTGTAGCCGTTAATAAGTTATAAATATTTAGTTAATTTTAAGGGATCAAACCTGTCACCGATAAGATTATGCATTCTACAGATCAAATCTTCTTCTTCTAGATTCATGTTCACAGCTTGCCGATCAAGACTACTCACTTCTGTTCCATACGACATCAGAAAGCATTTCATATTTTTCAAACTATATTTTATTTTTATTTTTTGTAAACATGGAAGTTTTCATCAGCTTACCTTTAGACAAAGAAGAAGTAAGAACAGGGTTGGTCTTGGTTTGCTTCGTCCTGAGTTGCTTATCCATAAGAGGGCACCTTTTTAACGTTCTCGGTGTGAGATGTATAAGAAGAAATAACAGAAAGAGATTAGAGAGAAAGTGGTCGTTTTTCAGAGAGAGCAGCCAACCATCTTATCTATTTATAGAAAAAAACAAATTAAGTAGTCAACAAGTTTAAAAGAGATTAGAGAGAGAGAGGGGTCGTTTTTTTTTTCAAAAAAAAGTAGTCAACGAGTTTGGTCGGTCTCTAATGTAAAGGAATCTTAATTTACTAAGCTGCTTTTCATTGATTAAATAATCATTGTGAGTATCTTGCAAAAAGTAAAATCGCATGTCCTCGTGCCTTCATTTACTCGGTTGTGATTCTCTGGAATATAAGTTATAAAACTGATTATCTTCTCGGTGTTAATTACTCCGTTCCATAAACATCAAAGTTTTGAGATTTTAATTGTTTCACAAATATGAAAAAATTATGTTTCAATGGATTTTTAAAACTTATTTGCTTTTTTAGTTTTTACTATATTATTTAAGGTAATTACTAGTAAAATAAATGTAGATCTTTTGAAATATTGATATTAAGGAAATGCTATTTTTGGCAATTTAAAAACTTATTTGCCTTTCTATACCGTGGCGTTTTTTTTATAAACAACTTTTTTAATTTAAATAAAAACATAAAATGTTTACAAAAGTCTTTTGGTCTAGTTTTTGCTTAAACCATAAAACACATAACAAATAAATTGGCCCAATTACTTTAATTAGCAACCCAATGAGAAGCCCATAAGAAAGAACGTAGAGTCGAGGTTGTTGGAAGATGGCGTTTGAGAAGTCGATGATCAAGAGAGGCGTATCCAGCTCTGCATCATGAGAGATGATCGAGCTGGATTTGCATCTCTGAAGCTTTGTATCTTGTTCCTAAGCTGTCTGTCCATCAGTTTGAAGATCTGATCAACCGATCTGAAAGTGTTTGTGTGGAGCCGAGCATTACGCTCTGTCCAGAGCCAGTAGAGGATCGATTGCCAAGCAAGTAGGGTGAGGATCTGATATACCGTGGCATTATTTCCTTCTGATATTTATATCCTCATCTATTTTGATGGATTGTTGTTCCATCATGTAAGTTTTATCTTCTCTAATTTTTTTTCTTATACCTTTTTTTCTATAATTTGACTTAAGAAAATTTGACAATAATTTTTTAAAAAATGTAAACAAACACAATATTATTATAAACTAGATTCTGCTTACTATTTTTTTTGAAAAAATAAATACAGTTTCACAAGTTGAATGAAGGATTATTATTAAAATATAGGAGTTTTAATCATAAATTACTAGTAATTTAAACTTAGTTACATTTTTAAAACTAAAGCTCATAAAAAGTAGAGAAATATTTGGGTTCACCCCTAGAGTGAACCTTTAGGTTCACCCAACCAATAGGATTTCGTTATTTTATATTCAGTATCTTTTAAAAAAGGAAACAAAATATTGTCAAGTTTTATTATATTTTTAAAATAAAAAATAAATAGAAATTAATAGTAGTCGCAAAAAAAGATTTTATATTTAAAATACGTCACCAAAACACTAAACCCTAAATCATAAACCTTAAATCCATGGTAAACCCTTGGATAAATCTTAAATCTTTAGATTTTTTTAATATTTTTAACAAAATCAGCAAAACACTAAACCCTAAACTCTAAATACTAAACCCTAAACCCTTGGGTAAATCATAAATCCTAAACCTTTGGGTAAACCCTAAACCCTAAATCTTAAACCCTAACTCCCTGGGTAAACCCTAAACCCTTGGGTAAATCATAAATACTAAACCCTAAACCCTTGGGTAAATCATAAATACTAAACCCTAAACCCTTGGGTTTATGATTTACCCAAGGGTTTAGGGTTTACCCAGGGATTTAGGGTTTAAGATTCAGGGTTTAGGGTTTAGTGTTTGGCTGATGGTATTAAAAATATATTTTTATAAAACGTATTTTTGTTTGCAATTAATATTAATTTTTTTAGTTTTATTTTTTAGTTTAAAAATATTAAGGTTTATGATTTAGGGTTTAATGTTTTGCTGACGATATTTTAAATATAAAATCTTTTTTTTGGTAAAATGTCAAGAATATAAAAACATAATATTCTATTTATTTTTTATTTTAAAAACATAATAAAATTTGACAATATTTTGTTTCCTTTTTTAAAAGATACTGAATATGAAATAACGAAATTCTATTGGTTGGGTGAACCTAAAGGTTCACTTTAGGGGTGAACCCAAGAATTTCTCTAAAAAGTAATGATGTTTAAATATATCTCATACACAATAAATAAAGAGTAATTCTTGGGTTCACTCCCTAGTGTGAACCTTTAGGTTCACTCCCTAGGGTGAACATTTAGGTTCACCCACCAATAGGAATTCACCATTTTGTATTTAATATCTTTTAAAAAAGGAAACAAAATATTGTCATATTTTAAAAATTAAAAGATAAGAATAAACAAAAAATAATATTAGTTGGAAACAAAAAAAAGTTTAAAAAAAATAATTTTAATGCCATCAACAAAACACTAAACCCTAAATACTAAACCCTAAACCATAAATGCTATATCCTAAACCCTTGGGTAAATCTTAAACCCTTGGATAAATCTTAAATTCTAGGGTTTATGATTTATCCAAGAGTTTAAAATTTATCCAAGGGTTTAAGATTTATCCAGGGGTTTAGGGTATAGTATTTAGGGTTTAGAGTTTAGTGTTTTGCTGACGGTACTAAAATTACTTTAAAAAATCAAGAATTTAGAATTTGTCCAAGGGTTTAGGGTTTACCCAATGGTTTAGGGTTTACGATTTAGGGTTTAGGGTTTAGCATTTTGCTGATGGTATTAAAATATTTTTTTAAAAATATTTTTTTCAACTACTATTATTTTTTGTTTTAATTATTGAGCTTTTATTTTTTAATTAAAAAAAAAATAATATAACTTGACAATATTTTATTTCTTTTTTTAAAAGATAATAAATAATAAATGGTGAATTCTTATTGGTGGGTGAATTTAGAGGTTCACCCTAGGGAGTGAACCCAAGAATTACTCATAAATAAATTACTGATGATATCAACAGAATATGGAAAATTTGAAAATGATAATTTGCATGATTCTAATCGCATATCAAAAATGCAAAGAAGAAAATTATAATGGGGCAGAGTTTTTTAATGCACTTTAGACGCCAATCCGGTCCGGACCGGCACTGATCGCCATTCATGTCGTTGAAACTTTTAACAACTTACATTATTTCTTTGCTATCTGCAACTGATTGCTATACTAGTCGTATGATCATAGGATATGCAAATAATTAAATAATATTTAGTCACAGATCATAGTCGCATGTTGCATTGACATCAAAACTATCAGGGCCTTTGTAAATTAGTTAGTTGTGGCTTATCTCCTCCTGACCACTCAATACTTGAATCATTATGTATTCACTAGTTTGACAACACTACCTGAAAACGGGAGCTTAAAGTTTGATAGCTTAAACTTTGGACTCTTAGACCCGTAGGACCACATAATGTCTATTATTAATTTTTGTCGTGGGTCTGTCAATCCCAAAATCTAATTTTGACATTGTCGGGAAATGTCATTTTAAATAAAAAAAATTATAGAAATATGTGGCGACGTATAAACCATATACATGAACAATTTGATTTTTTTATATACCGTATCGCTGATCCGAATAATTTTGCGGAGAACACACTTAATGTTATGGAGTGGACTGATTACCACGCTGTCACACCCGAAGCTCTTGTGGTCAAAACTGCTATCAGTGACATATTATCAAGGAACTTCAAGATCTTGAGCATCTACTCTGACTTGAAGATTCTAATGGATTGTATCAACTCACAAAATCGATGTATGGAGGTCTAGAGTGTTCTCAAACACATCTCTACTCTACGTGCATCCTTCAACTCTATCTTTTTTTATTTTATTTCTGCTTCTTTAACGCTGAAGCTGATTCTCTGACAAAGATGAGCCTCCAGGAACTTGTAAGTCACACTAGTGCAAACTAAAACTCTGTTTATTGTTTGAATTAATGAATTGATAAAAAAAAATTAACTTTAAAAATTATTGCTCAACAAAAAATTGCAAAAGTAAAAAAAGAAAGAACCAACATTCAACCTCAAAATGGTCATTCAAACTAGTACAAAACCTTAAAGAGTACAGGACAGCTAACGCATAGTCTTGTCAATGATACCAGTAAAAAATGATTACTTCTTTGTAATCGTGATATTATTCTTACATATGACCGATCGTTAAATCTCACGAACTAATTAACTCGAGAAGAAAACAAGACCTAAAGTTTTTTTTCTTTGTCAACAACAAGACCTAGACAATCCCTAATTCCCACTGTTATTTGATAAACGCGGCTACATTGAAAATAATGCACCGGTTGATATCATTCAAGATTAGGGAATAGAACCATATATTAAATTATTACTACTTTTCAAGATTAGGGAATAGAACCATATTATTAAATTATTTCTACTTTCAAAAATAAATATAACTGCTTTTCTCTTCCTCCTCCCGCAAGTGAATTTGGAATTTATTGAGAATATATTGTTAGCACCCAAAAAGTATAAGTTAAAAAGTTTGCTATGGAGGAAATTAAATATATTTATTTTGAAAAGAAATTAAATATAATTTTACCTTGGAGATATTCCCGTTTATTCCCTTTTTTTTTTTTCTATCGACCCTTTTATTCCCTTCGTACGCGTAAATTTTATGTATAGAGTGTAAGCCTATATGTAATTGTTGATACATCCCCTATATATTATTTGAGAAGACTTTAAAAAATATGAACCTCATTTTTGTAAGAATTATAAAACTACCCCATCCTATGTGACAATTTTTTAAGAGCTCAAAAATCCTACGTGGCAGTCTTACATGAGATTTGAGAAAACTATAGTGTTATAAAAAAATTAAAATATTCGACTGTTAAGAATGTGTCTCATATTATAATGTTGATTAACCTAAACTAATGAAATCGTGTGTTGTACCTTATTACCAGTGGTCCCAACCACACTTGATCACATATAATTCGATATTCCCACCATGTATAACCTGCAAAACAAATCGTTTTTCAACATCATTTTGTAAATATATAAGTGATCATTATATATCATAATTCTTTTTAAAGATTTTTTTTCGTAACTGTGTACAAAAGGACTACTGCTAGCAAGATCTATTTAAAAAAAATCAACAGGCTACCTAATCTATTTTACAATGCATGATCGTGATGAAATACTTGGATTTTTAAAATATGTTTACAAATGGAAGACCACTATTAGAATTTTAAATTTTTTTGGCATTGCTAACATATATAATTTCTTTATGGTATGTCAGTTATACATCGTACTGTCCTTAAGTTTTGTTCAACGAAAGATATAAGTATACTCAATAAACTTTAAAAAATTTCCTTCATATTAGAATTAACATAACTGGTTAAGTATACTCGATAAACTTAATGAAAACTATAGAATTTGTTTAAAAAAACTATAGAATTAAAAGTTTTTTTGTGTCTTCTTAGTATAATATCGATTTATTTCTGACACAACGATGAAGAATATTCCTTTAAATGTGTTGATATATTTCGATATTACCGGGTTCCTAATTACAAAATATGGTCATTTAATAAAATAGTATCGCAACTTAATTGAGTTAATCACGCAGCTTGACTTGCAAGATGTTACCAAGTGTGGTAAGTTACTTACTGACGATTTAAATGTATACTAGATTTTGACCCGCGCTTTAAAAGCGCGGGATATTTGCATTGTGAATATTCGATATAAAATTTGTTTATTGTTTTGTAAGAGATGCTAAAATAAGTATATTTGTTCTATTTAAAAGTTTTTCATTTAGATCTTGAACCGTTAAGACCAATTAACTTTTTAGATTTAATAAAATTGTCTATTTAGACAACGATAACTATATTGGTTTTTTTAGATTTGTTTATACTTTAAAAAAAAAAATCTAAAATCTAAAAAAATTTTAAAAAATTTTGAATTTACATTTAAACTGTATTTTTCTAAATGTTTATATTTATATTGAAAAAATGAAAAGAAAAATTTCGTAAAAAAAAAGAAAAAACTCATGATATGTGCTATTATTATTTTGAGATATTTTATTTTTGACATAATGATCTCGACTGGGGTTGATATAAATTTTATGGTAATTATAGAATAAGCATTCAATGGCTATATCTATAAGAAAAAAATACTTGTATAATAAATAAGGATCTTTACAAAATCACAGGATTATAATTATGAGAACAAAAATCTCCATAAATATTCAGTAAATAAATTACTAAAATAACTGCTGAAGAAATTTCTGACTATACGGAACACAATTTTGATTTTATTGTTAAAATTTGAATTCGTGGAGAAAGACATAAATTTGGGATAGATTATAATTATTTAATTGAAGGTATCAACGTTTTTTTTTTTTCTATTTTAGGTGATGTAACCAATTTATATCTATCTAAAACTCAAATTGATTGAAAAAACCAAAAATTTTAGTTTTTAGCTTTTTGGGAAAAACACAGATTATTTTTTGGATATTTAAAAAACTGAAATTCATACTATTCAAAATTTTGAACAATAATACTACGATTGATTTTTTTTAACTCAATCAAAGATTTATTAAAATAAATATATTGTGATTTCATGTTTGCATAGAAATATAACAACGAATCTGGAGATGACAAATTTAAAATAAAAATAAAAATAACAACGAACCTCGTTGGATTTACTACCTAGATTTTTGGAAGTTGAGCAATATCTATCCTAAAAATTCTTTTGTGACTTAATTATTTAAATCTCAATCTAATTCATATCAACCTCTGCCTCATATAGCTAACGAACTATTAATATTTTGACATGTTTCTATGTGCATAATGATGTATTGACTTTGATGTGAAATACATATGTTTGGATGATATACATAATGTATTCGTGTATAATATAAATGTCAAAAATCATTTAAATAATAGCTGATTTGTATTTTAGAAGTAAGAGATAATAAGGAAACCTTGTCGTGGATATAGGAAATTTTAGTTGAATATATAGTTGAGAAAAATAATTAAGAATGTTTCAAAAAAGGTAATGGTATTTTAATGTAATTATCTCCAAAATCAAGGGCAGAATCCTATGAGGGATTCTGCTTTAATAGTATAGATCTCTATTGATATCCCCTATATATTATTTGAGAAGACTTTAAAAAATATGAACCTAATTTTTGTAAGAATTATAAAACTACCCATCCTATGTGGCGAGTTTTTAAGAGCTAAAAAATCCTACGTGGCAGTCATAGAAGGGATTTGAGAAACCATATTGTTAAAAAAAATATTTGATTATTCGACTTACTATGGTCCATAGACGTTTGTCCCGGTTTGTTTTGAACCCATTGTACCGAACATTTTTTTAAAATATCGGCTGTGATTACACCACAATTTAATAATCACGTAACTGCACTGAGATAAAAGCTGTCAACTGTCATATACTAAGGTGTATGAAAACTCAATTCGTAATATAAGTTGATTTTAATCAAATGATCTGATGTAATCTCGATTACACAATTTCTTGATGTACAGCAGTTACCTCATCTTCGTTTTTTTGGGGGGACCATTACGGATTCAAATGAAGGGATCTATTAAGGATCATACAAATTATTTCTCATGTGTCAGTGGATTACAATAGGCATCTATGAATGTATGATGGATCATACAATTTTGTTTGTATTATTTGAATGTTACACTAATTTTGATTTGTATTTTATTATTTACTTTATAGTTGTAGCATATAAACCGTAATATCACTTCAATCGGTGGTATTGTTATTACTTTAAAAGAATCAATTGAACCGTACCATCAACTGAATCGTCGGTATGAGAAGAGAAAAAATACCTATATAGCTAATTGAAATATCTACAACGCTGATGACCTAACAAAATGGAAATGTAGTGTTGTTCAAGTTTGTAAATGTTCAATGAAGAATATACATATTTATGATATTGTTTATATTTTCCCTATAAGGAAAATAAATTTAATTTCACGTTTTCAAAATTTAGAAACTTCTTGCATATATGTTGTATATTGAATACATGATTGGGCATATTGTCCAATTTTACATTTTTTTTTCTGCAAGCAGTTAATTTTGGTATTTCTTATAGCGCAAGCAATATTACCTATCAGGCAAAATTAATGCGAGATGTGTATTGCCATATAGATTAAAAATCATAAATAACCATTTAAAGATCAGATATTGCAAATGCAAATTTTATGGGATAATAGATATATTCTCCAGCGTATTAATCCCTTATATATTAATATAGAAACATTTTAAAGTTATAACATGTATTTTGTATTAATTAAAAAAGTGTTTGTTGAGTTGTCACGTACTTAGAATGCTAATTTTTTTATGTGGCGGCTTGCGAATCAATCGAGAATTTGTTATCCCAAAATTAAATTGCTAGAGAATGGTATATTATATGGTATGTCCATTGTGGACCATTAATTTATTGAATTGAAATTTATTATTTCATTTAATAAAACCTATAAATTATGTAATTTGATTAAAATATATATATGGTAATTAATGATTTTAAATAATAAAGATTTGCTAAAAATCTGTATACTTTCTATCATTTTTAATTGTTTATTATTAAAATAAATTACATAAGTACATTAATCATAAAATAAAAATTTAGATTTTTTGTATATGTTGTATTTTGAATTTATCAAAACTAGTATAAATTACTAAAAATGTTAAAAGTCTTATATAAACTTTTGTGATCAAAGTTTTAATTTTTTTCTGTGATAAGATACAATGATTATAAAACCAATTAAATAAATAATTTTATTTTAATAGGTGTTTATGTTTTATATATATATATATATCATATCGTTTAAATTAAATTATACATCATATGAAAAACATACTTATATTTTGATATTTGCATTGAACATATATTGAAAAGTTAATATTTTAATTTTTAAATATTCATTTTTAAATGATTATAAACTATTGAAACCACTAAACATCTCATATTAAAAAAAATCGTTGAAAATTTTATTACACAGATTGGCAAATAATCATATATTTATATGAGTAGAAACCTCATTTAATAAATATTCATATTAAAAGTATACTATATATCTATGTTAATATCATTTAAATTTAATTATTTATTATATACGATAGATAAGATTGATTGTTTACGAGTAAACAAGAGTGATTTTTTTTTATTTTTATGAGCATGCCAATTTATTACTTAATAATAACTGAGTTTTAGTAATTTAATATATAATTAATATTTTATTATTTCATAATATGCAGAAAAACATAAAATAAGTAGAAAATATATTTATTCTGCACAGGCGCGGATCTTAACCTAAGTATATATATTTTTAATAATTTTAAATCTTACATTTTCTAAATCTCAGGCTAAAACAAAAGAACGAAATGAGAATAAATTACAAAATCAATATTTATATCGAGCAATAACTAAAATGAAAAAAAAACACAAAAAGAGAAAAAATTGAAGACAAATAGATTTGGCACGTAAACTTCTTATAACCATAATTAACTTTAAAATTGATAAATCATGATATAAAACTGAGCTGTCATAGTTTCATTGTAACCAAATAGTAGGCTTGAGATTTTTCGGTTTAAATGTTAGATTATTATACGATAAGTGACTTTTTTGTCTAAAATATTTTTAAAAATATGATCAGCTCATCAGTAACAAAGTTATTTAATTAACAAAAATAAATTTAGAAAAAAATTAAGAGCCAACAATATTAATTCGATCAAGAATATATATTTTATTTTTCTATACAATATTTCTTAAATAATTTTCATATATATTCATCATGCGCAAGGCGCAGGTCTTATCCTAGTTACATTATAAAAACAAAGCTAAATATTGTTGAAGAAACAAAACCAATAAAAACACGACAAATCGCTTGTTGTTAGGACCAACCTTCTTTGGCGCAAAGCCTGTTTAGGACCATTTCTGCATGATTGACGACCAAACTTCCAGACTCAGTGTCATGTTTTGTACTAGCATTCATTTACTTGTGGTGATGGATTTATCTCAACTATTTCCTTTTTGTCAACAAACTACACATATCAAATCAAATTAGATAAGATAAAACAGTTATTTTGAAGAGTTGTTACTGGCCGAATCTGGGCACTTCCTAATAGTACATTGATCTCAGCTTACAAAAATTTTGAACCTTTTTTTATAACCTCCAAATTATATTTAAAAAAATTACGGATCCGGCCCGACATTAACTCAAATATTTTGGTCAAGAAATCAGCATAAACTTATAATTGCAAAATTAAAACGAAATTAGATTACTTTAAAATTACATAAGTAATATAAATTAATCTTGAAAGAAGACCAATCTCGTATGATTCATCCGCAGAAAGTTCAAGGGCCCGATGAAATGACATCTTTTTTTTTTTTTAACATTCATGGCTTATTATGAAAAAAGACTTGTTCGAGCTTTCTGGAGAAAAAAGATTCAAAATTGAATATTACCAACATTTGTATGATTCCAAAGACAGAGAGGTTCACAAAAATGACGGAACTATGGCCAATAAGTTTATGTAATATATGGTATAAAATCATATCAAAGGTTTTATGCCAGTAATTGAAAATCTTCCTCCCTACACTTATTTCAGAAATTCAATCGGTTTTTGTGGTAGGAAATTTAGTATCGGACAATATTCTTATACTTCAGGAAACGTTTCATGACTTAAGAACCAATAAGTCATGCCAGAACAAATATATGACAATCAAAACATATATGAATAAAACATATAGTAGAATGAGATTTTATTCAGGCTCTACTACACAAAATGGGTTTAGATCCTCATTAGATCAAGTTAATGATAGAGTGTATTTCGTCGGTTCAATATCAGATATTTTTAAATAGTCAACCACGAGGACTCATAATACCACATAGAGGTTTACGTCAAGGGGATCCTCTATCCCCTTATTTATTCATCATGTGCACATAAGCATTAATTGCAAATATCAAAAAGACTGAGAGAGGGAAAGAGTTTACGGAAATGAAGGTAGCCAGAGTATATCCATCGATATCTCATTTGCTATTTGCAGATGATAGTTTCTTCTTTTGTAAGGCACAAAAAGAAGAGGGTCAAACTATTCTCAAGATTTTAAAGGAGTATGAATCTGTGTAGGGTCAACTAATGAACTTCCAGAAATCATTAATTCAATTTGGACATAAGACTGAGAAATCCAGAAGACATGAGTTACAGGATATCTTAGGCATACAGAACTTAGGGGGAGGGATCTTACTTGGGACTACAAGAAAATCTTAAAGGTTCGAAGATGCAAGTTTTTGGTTTTATTCAGGATCACTTAAATAACAGGGTTAAAGATTGGAAATTTTAAGTTTTACACTAAAAGGGGAAAATAAGTGATAATCAAATCCGTGGTCACGGCTTTACCAAATCATGTGATGTCTTACTATCGTTTACTAAAGGCAACTATAAAGAAACTTACGAGTGCAGTGGTACAATTTTGGTGGAGTCCAGGGAAAGTAAAAAGGGCATGCATTGGAAATCATGGAACAAATTATGTATCACTAAGGATGAAAGAGGACTAGGGTTTAAAGTCATAGATTTTAACACGGCTATACTTGGTAAGAAGTTATGGCATCTGATAGAGAAACCAAATACTCTACTTTCTCGAGTTTTAAAAGGTCGGTATTACAGGAATGCTTCACCCTTGTAACATATTAGATCATACTTCCCGTCATAGAGCTGGAAGAGTATTTATATCGGCTAGATCTCTGGTTAGCAAATAACTAATCAAAAGGGTGGGATCATGATCGTCCATATCAGTATGGAATGATCCATGACTTCCAACCACTCGCCCGAGACCAGCAAACAAAAAATAACATAACAGTTACATGGATCGTACATTGGACTCTCTTATCAATTCAGCTTCGCAAACTTGGAACTCGCATGCAATTCGGTCTTTGGTGGATCCCGAGGATGCGAAAATAATAGAAAGCATACCACTGAGTAGGACTCAGATGGAGGACATGGATGGATGGCACTTCACAAATAGTGGGAATCTACAATCAAATCAGGATACCAAGTTGAACGGATATATTCGGATAAGGAAAAAAACACCAGTAGTGTTTGGACCCACAATCAATCTACTAAAAGCTTCCGACAATTAGGGATGGGCAAGAAAAACAAACCGAACCAAACTAAACCGATCCAACCGAACTCAAACCAATCGAAACCAAAATTATATGTCTAAACCAATTGGTTCAAGATTTTATCAACCCAAATGGTTTGGTTTGGTTTTAATTAATCTAACTAAAAATGCTTTGGTTTTCGGTTTGGTTTGGTTTTAATTAATCTAACTAAAAATGCTTTGGTTTTCGGTTTGGTTTAGTTACCGAACTAGTTAACCTAAATAACTAATCAAACATTTATACATTTTACTTTTAAAACAATATAATAAACATAACTAAAAAAAATATGAATCCCATATATTAAAATCAAAACCAAAAATTTGGTTTTGATATTTGTATTAAGTTTAAAGATAATAAATAAAGTTATTGGATTACATCTTCTAGATTTTTATTTTATTGTGATGTTTAGATTTACATTTAAATATGAAAAAAATAGTGATTTAGCGTAAGATGATGATTTGCTTATGTTCGTAAGAAGATGATTTGCTTATGTTTTTATAAATTATATTTTGTAACAAAACTAGATAAAACAAAAAAAATCAACCAAGAAAACACAAATAAAACCAAAGTAAACCGAACCAAACACAAACCAAACCGAATATACACCAAACGAATACGAATCAAACCAATCTAATTTGGGTTGACTTTCCTTAAAGTTATCTTAGACCCAAATTAACCAAACTGAACCGAATCCAAACTGTAGCCATACTTAAACCGAAATGGCCACACAATACAGTCAAAGCCTAAGCCTTTTGCTGAAGGGAATCCACAAGAAAGTTAGGTTATATTACCTTCTTCCTCTGGGCCGGCCTACTTTATAATGGGCCGCCCCTTATTTTACCGTGACATTTAGCGCAAAATTATAGATTTGACTGTGTTGGTCAAAGATGTTTGAACAATGCAACATCACAGCATTAAAAAAAACCAGAGTATTACTCGTCTCAGAACCGACAGAAGGTACCATCTAAAGTCCTTGAAGGAAACATAAAACAGACAAGAAGTGTACAACGTTTCGATCAATATTGTTATTCTGTTTCATGGATGCGATGGTGTCGGAGATGTTGGAGGCTTCAAGTCAGGGTACTGCAGAAATAGTGAAGAAGAGAAAGAGAGACATAAGGTTACAAAAACTCATTGACTAATCAGTGGATGTCTTAACTACTCATAAAGTTTCTTCCATTTTCTACCAAACATAGCTTCTTTGTGTTAAATAATGTAAGAGAGGTTTTAGGGGAGTGTAGAAACATCACCGATGCATAGGGAGAGAGAGGTCTTGAATAAGAATTCAGTTTGGCTTCAGTTTTGGCTGGTTCTGTGATTACTTGTTCAGTGGCGGCTTCCAGTGCGGGCTCTGAGTTTACTTGTGCAGTGGCCGCTTTGATTGCTGGCTCTAGCTCAGGAACTGGTTCATTGACGGTGGTGGTTGTAGCTGCTACTGGTGCTGGTGCGGGAAGACCCTTGCTGCTTACTGGTGTGGGGGATGTTGGAGGCTTCAAGTCAGCGTACTGAAAAAAATAGTGAAGAGAGAGAGAGAGAGAGACATCAGATTACAAACGCTCATGTGATCAATGGTTGTCTTAACATAGCTTCTTTGTGTTTATATTATGAAAGAGAGGTTTCAGGGGAGAGTAGAAACATCACCGATGCATATGGAGATAGAGGTCTCGGATAAGATTGCGGTTTGGTTTCAGTTTTCGTTGGTTCTGTGATTATTTGTTCACTGGCTGCTGCTTTGGTCGCTGCCTCTGAGGTTACTTGTGCAGTGGCCGCTTCAATCACTGGCTCAGGCTCCTTTTCATCCACAGTGGTGGTTGTAGCTGCTTCTGCTACTGCTACTGCTGGTGCGGGAAGAGCTTTGCTGCTTGCTGATGGAGGAAGGAAAGCCCTTCCTATGTCCTGAAGTCATTCAATGTTGAATTTATCAATAGAAACGGTTTCATCTCTAATGGAGCCATTCAATGGAGATATCTAAACCAGTTACCTTTAGTTCATCAACAAGTTGTTTAGGTGCAACCTTTGTGTTCAAGAACTCATCCACTTGTTTTAGAGTTTGCTTTCGGTCCTGTAGACCATTTACAGAAAGAACCATCAACAAGAAATCACCACTTCCTAGACATAGAGGTAAACATGTGAAGAAGTTACCTCAGCAAATAGAAGTTTCTTGCCTGCAAGCTGAACAAGCGCAGCTGAACCTAGTAGTTGAAGTATGGTTTCAATCTGTTGTGATGATGACATAGATAACATGTTAGCATCTTCTGGAGACAAATATAGAAGAAAGAGCGATGAAACTGACCTCTGTAAATGCTAAAACACTTAATCCAGCAGCAGCAGCTACCCCAATTGCAACAGAGACACCATCAGAACTCTCCTGTACGTTTATTATGTTTCTCCATTTTTAAAATCATTTCTCAACTTTTCTAATGAATTGTAAAAATTGTATACTTACGCCAAATACACCGCTGATACTATCAGTCAAACTGCTCATATCAAGACTCAGACTCTTCTTTGGCTCTATCCAAGGCAAACCGCTATTCTGAAAAATTCCAAAAAACATCACAATCCTGAATAAATAAAGCAGAAATCTAGGGGAAGAAAGCAAACATTGTGGAAGGATAAGGAGAGAAACACACACCAACCAGCCTCTAGGTCCCTCTGCACCATCTTTAATAGCGTAAGCAGATTTGAATCCATTAAGGGCCAACAGTTCAGCAACAAGCTCAGAGTTTCCATCAAATCTGGCTTTCCATTCAAGCAATTACACTATGTTAAACTGCTGGTGATCAGAATTATCACTCACTACTCAAGTTTGAATATAAATATAAGAAGCTAAAAAGATGCAATTTAGCTATAAGCCTGTCAATATCTGCCGCTTTCATTCAAAAGAAACAGAGCTTTTAGATTCCGAGAGTCTTACTTGTCAAGAATGAACAATGTGGTGTTCTCAGGATCTTTAAACTTCAAGGAAAGCTTCTTCAAGAAACCAGGCTTGTCTTCTCCGTTATAAACAGCTGAAACCGTCTTTTTACCTAAACCCTTAATATTAGGACTGCCCACTTGTCTGAAATCAGCAGGAGCTCTTATGTCAAGCAACTGAGCATTTTCATCAGTACCCAACTTGGCATAAGCATTCTTGGGAGACTCAACCCCAAAAGTTTTGGGCTTTTTGTTCAGAACCTGAGACAGAACAAATGGGACAGCAAATGCAGCAACTCCACCGGCAATAACCAGAGGGTTGTCAGTGATAAAACTTGATATCCCATCGATCAAACCGTCTGAATCAAAAGATGAAGGAGAGGTCGTAGATTGTCGCAGAGCTTCCTCGTACGTAAGGGACTTGGCAGGAGCTGTTGCACTGCTTAGAACAGAGGTTAAAAGAGCCAATCCACCATTGAAGCTCTTGAAGAAGTTTTCTTGGGAGATTGGTTTTGGTGGTAAGAGGCTAGTAGGGAGAGAGAAGGGCTTTCGTGTTGTTGCTCTCTTCTCGGATAAAACTGACATAGGGCTAAAGCTAGAGGTTTTCAGAGCTTCCATGGCTCTCTTTCTCTATCTTTATCTTCCTCCTTCTACACCAAGTGTTGTCCGCTCAGTATCGTCAAACGTTTTAGAAGAGATTAAAGAAGTGTGAGGACAAGCATGAAAGCTGTTTGTAGTAAGCTGACGTGGACTGTGTAATCAATTTACAGCCACTGCTTGATTGACACGTCACATTTTTGGATGAGATGTCTCTCGATCATGTCTTGGTGTAAGAACAGAGCATAATTAACTAATTTCAATTTCTCAGCAGTTATTTTAAGTTAACAAAGAGTATGAAATAAAACAGAATCATGATGCAATGTGAGAAACTTACAAAAGATCAAAGAAATAATCTAAACCTTGTCCAATCTCCCAGATGGAAATGCCAATACCCCAGAGACGAGCATTCTCAAGCCGGAGAAGGATTGACATCAATGTAGGATAGAAAACAGCATGCTTGATGTTCTTATCATCTCTATACATGATAATATGCTCGCCGCTTTCTTTGTCCCAATGCAACGTTGGCTTGTGTTTCTGGAGTAACGCTAGGTAATCCCTTCCGATGATAGCGCCTCCACCTCCTGAATATTTCTCAAAAGAAGGTAGTTTATTCAGTTATTTTGAGGAAAAAGGCGAGAAGAGAGCAAGAAACTTAACTATACCTCCAGAGATTGCAAAATCATTGCCGTAGAAGTTAATACCAAGAAGAACCTTTCTTGCCAGGCTTGAGTCTACGTTGTTGGATGAGCCAAGTAGGAGTTTGAGGGTGAGATCTATCCACTTGAGAGGAGCATTGGGGCCAGGGTTCTGGGCATTTGAGAAATCGTAGGTCATTAAAGAGAACCCGTCCACCGAATCTTTCAAGAACTGAAGATCTTCTGGTCCAAAATCGTACATTTGGAGCTTCTCGGAACGTGGTGGACCAATGACATACATGAACTGCATATGCTGCTCGTGAAGGGCGTCTCCAAGATGTTTTACGAATTGCAGTGCCTAGAAGATGTAAGGTTGAACGACTAAGGGACCATGAGGTTTGATGCTTGCAAGACATAGATTAACGGATCTAAAGAGGAGTACAGGACACAAAATACCATTTTCCGCATGTTCGGGTCATGCAAAACACCATAACCTGCCCACCTTGACCAAGACTCTAGCACAATACCATCATACTCCATTTCCCTAGAATACAAAGCACATATGATAACAATTGGCAAGGTGTGTTGTTCATTAACTAGCTCTATGCCGAACTTTCACACTACTTAGAAAATGAACTTTACAAGAATTCGAGACCCTTACTTGCACTCTGTGACAATAAGATTAATAGCTTTTGCCCTTAGTTTCTTTTTCTTAAGCAGCTCCTCTGGAACTGCTTCTAGAACAACTCTTGGTAATATCTACATGACAGGGAATCAAAATTAAAACCATCAGAGAAGGAAAAACGCATCAAGAACAAGCCTTCTCCGACCATTACAGAGAAGAAGGAAAAAAAAAAACTGAATGAATTGGTTAAACTACCATGGCATTTCCTCTTGAACGAAGCTCTTGGATCCATCCCTTATCAGCATTATGTCTCCCTTCCAAAACCAATCCACTTCCTTGACTACTATTAAACAGAAACCGAAAAAGTCATTACCCGGAGATAAAAAGCAATGCAAGCACATAGAACTCATGAAACTGATACCTCTTCAGGTCGTACCAAACAGGTGATAAATGAGTAAACTTGGAGTTGTATATCTTTGCCATATCATATCCTTTAGAGTTCCTACACATCATTTGCATCAACATAAGACCAATTCACATGTGAAACTGTTCCAAGAAAGAAACCCTACCATGGAGTAATGTAAGCTAAAACTGGATAATCATAATGCCTAGCTGATGAATTCTCTGAAGCCTTTGAATGTTCCTGTACCAAAAAAAAAACTTAAATCCCTAAAACATTGAGCGACAAACAGTAAGGCGACACTCACAGTGAGGATCTCTTGGAAATGGATATCGGTTTTGATGATTCCCTTTTGACGTATCGACGGCTCCGTTTCGATGACGACTCGATCAGCGAATTTGACTTTGTACACCGCCATTGAGACTGCGGGGATCACGATGAAGAAGACCACGAAGATGGTGATGAGCCTCCGATCTGATTCTGGTTCTCCATCTCGTGGTTTCGACACGTCTCGCCGGTTGTGCCGCCGTTCGGAACTCTCCGTCGCCGATGAACGTTTCTCGCGCCTCCTCGCCATCGAGCCTCTCCGCAACGGTCACTGACTTCATGCAAAGAGATCTGTTTTTCCCTTTTGGTATGCGTAATTACCATTTTACCCTTTTTCTCTGGTAAAACGTTGCGTTTTTGAGTTCAGGGTGAATTAAATTGGATAGGTCTAAACCGTAATACAGTCCAGTCTTACAAGAAGGGTCTCAAAATTCACCATTTCAGAGACAAAAAAAATAAAATACAAATACACTGTCCAACAACATGCTAAGTAGCTTTGCTCTGTTCTTATAATGGGTGCATAAATACAAAGACACTGTCCAACAAACACCAGAAACTAAATTACATCAAAACTTTTACCACATGCTCAAAATGGCATATGGATGGAGCTGATCTAAAACATAATAGCAGTGTGACCACTCATGCTGCTTCTCTATACATATATATGACCAGACTAAATAAATAGCTTCAGAAGGTGGTGGCGATAGGAGTGGTTATGTCCTGAGCAGCCAATCTTTCAGAGACACAAGCCAAGGACTTCAAGTTACACTTGATGAGTGATTCCACGAAATAACAAGTCTCATCTTTGGTGTTGCCTTGAGGAACATCCACAACAAAAGATTCAATCACCATAGTCCCTGCTCTCCCATCAATCATCTCCGGATGTACAGTCAAGATTGAAGAATAGTTCTGCAGAGAAAAAAAAATCAAAATCTGTAAGAAATCTATGATAGAGATTTCTATATTTTTGTAACATACCTTAAGTCTATGATCACCACCAATGATGTTGATGCCGAGGATGCGTTCATCATCATCAAGCTGTTCCAATCTCTCGGTACTAGTAGTTGCAGGAAGACCAGATTTGACGTTGACTTCTCTGAGACTACCGATCTCAGGATGTCCATGAACTGTGCATCTGCTTACAAATGGTTTGTATTTCTGCGGCTGATCAAATCTTCGGACAAGAGACCAAACCTGAGTTCATGTAATATTTACAACTATCGTTACTTACCACGAGAACACTACTACTAAGATCCTATTACGAGAAAAAAAGATTTGAAGTGCTTACGAGATGAACAAGGGCTTTAATGTATTTGACGAGAACAGAGGTACACTGATTCTCTCTGCAGTGGTGATGGTGATGCAACCGTGCGTACTGCGCGGTGACAAGAGGACCGTACATCTCTGAATCCTCTAGGATGATCTCCTCCATCTCTTCCTTGTGCTTTTAAGGAAGCTGGTTTGGTCTGAATGAGAAGTGGATAAGATAGAGAGGAAAGGCAGGAGACTAAAGAAAGAAGAATAAATTTAGCGTTTATAATTAATATTTGAGAGAGTTACATGGACAGACACATTGTGTTTTTGTTTCACGCCAAAAGACACATTGTGTCATTGACACACTTTATTGTAACAGCTGTATTTTTTATCCCCAAACTACCCTAAATTTGTGTAACGATGAAATTGACTGAAATTGTGGGATTGATTTCTTTCATAACTAGTTAGGTTCTCTAGTTATAATTAATGCTAAAGGTGTAAGTACAATCGGTGGTGAATGAGATAGGAAGAGGTGCTACACTTGTGGTCTGATCTAACAGTCAGGATAAAAAGTTTTAAAAAAGCAAATATCCAACATACTTTATCAATCATTATTATAAATTATGATATGCAAAAATGTATTTATGCATAAAATAAAATAAAACTTTTTTCTTGTACATTTTAATATTCATAATGTATGTATTTCTTGTAAAAATTACAATAATATATATATTTATGGATGGATGGTAAAATAGTGGATGAGAGATGTGTGAATATGTGGATAAAGTCTCGTGGATAAGGACTCATGGACAAAATTTTCAATCTTGCAAGAGATTTTGCAGACGAGGTCTCGTGTACAAGATCTTGCGGATGAATTTTAGATTAAGTTTCAACATACTTTGGATGAGATTTTGTGGACAAGGTTTTATGAAAACCAAAAATGAATTTGAAACTGAAACAAATATCTTGACAAACAATAACATGCATCACATACGCAGAGAACGTAAGCAAGCTAAAATTTATATTAAACCTAACTTGTGTTATCGTCATTTAGTTCAAGACAAATAACAGTTCTTGAACCAAACAAAAATGTTGAAGTAATTTGATCTCATGAAAACAAAAAGCATCGAATATCCATACTTTCCTAGGAACAAACAAAACAATTGAATTTGGAAACACGACATCCACCACCACCTCTTCCTCCTCACGTCTTCCACCTCCGTATCCACATCCACCATCACAGCATCCACCACCATCTCCTACTCATCACGTCTTCAACCTTCGTATCCACATCCACCACCAGCACATCCACCACCACCACATCCACAACCAAGGCATCCACCACCACCTCTTCCTTCTTACGTCTTCCACCTTCGTATCTACATCCATCACCACATCATCCACCATTGCGGCATCCACCACCACCTCCTCCTCCTCATGTCTTCCACCTCCGTATCTACATCTACCACCACAGTCACCACCACCACGGCATCCACCACCACCAGAACAGAAGAGAGAAACAAACTTTCCATGTCATAAATTTGGAGTGAACCATAGTGTCGATTTATCTATAACAAACTTTTTTCTTCGATGTAATCGTATTCCTCGTTCTCTCCGTGTTGTCTGTGATCTGGTTTATCTATAACCACCACAGCCTCTACTCCGGTATCCACCGCCATCCCGTGCAACACCTCTGTATCAACCTTCGTATCCACAACCTCTGTATCCATAACTACCACAACCTCCACTCCGGTATCCACCGCCATCACAGCCACCACCTACGTATCAACCTCTGTATCCACAGCCTCTGTATCCATCACCTTCGTATCCATAACCACCATAGCCTCCACTCTGTTATCCAGTGCCATCACAGCCACTAGCTTTGTATCAACCTCCGTATACACAAAATCTGTATCCACCACTTCCGTATCCATAACCACCACAACCTCTATGTTTATGGGAAACACGGCGGCGAGAAAGATTAGGGTTCAACTGCGGCGATTTTCTGGAAAACAACGGCAGTGAGAAATAGAGTTCGAGAAATTGAGAACAGTCCTCTACAGAATCTGAAAAATAAAAAAAGCAATTTTATAAATTTGGACAGAGTGTTGATTTTTTACAAAATCATCAGCGGCATAGAAATAGGACAGAGGACGGAATGGAACTCACCTTCCATGGGGTATCGACGGAGGAGATTGCAAAATCGAGTATCGGCAGAGAAGATTACAACTTTTAGAACTTGATTAGGGTTTGAGGAAAGTTGTGATTCTAGATCTACAAGAGTCGGGGAGGGAGAAAACTAGGGTTTCTCTCTTGGAATCCACAAAATGAACAAAGGGAAAGATAGAGATATCGTTAATTATTTTTGAAATTCAAGTCTGAAATATATTTTATGTATTAATTGTTTACTTTTTATTGTTTCTATGTTTGATCGATTTGATTTGGTTAGTATTTATCTAGTTAGGAGCATTTGTTGTTCTGTTAGACAAAATTGTGAAACTCACTTTCACTAGATTTGAGGGCTAATCTTGACAATTCACTAACACAAAGTGTGTCATAGAGCCAATGTGTCTGTTGGCGTAATTCATAAGTGGAAATGTGTCTGTGGCCGTAAATTTCTCTTAATATTTTTAATCTTTGGTTTGGCTCAAAATTCAACAACGAACACACCGACATATTAACACCATGAGCCGACAAGTATTACGTGTCATGTTACTATTGGTTTTTCCTCTATCTCTTTTTTTTGTTTAGAGTAAGCTGACTTTTAGCACGTGTCTCATCTCTCTTATCCATCCAAATAAGTTAATCTATATATTAATTTAAGGAAGAATACATATCTCTCTCGAAAGTAGATGGATAGAATCTTGAAAGAATCTTACAAAGGAGTTTAGCTAGATGTCAACATAGATCACATTCAAAATATCTACACAGAGCCGAACGGATAAGAACTGATGTCAGCATGAGATCACATGCAAAACGCTTTACTGTATTTATTTTTCAATACATCAAAACGCTTTATTAACCGGAATCAAACCGGAGTTCTATTTGGATCACCGTGTTAAATCGATTAAACTGCATAGCCAACAATTTAAAAAAAAAATGTTTTTCTCTACACTCGAAAACTATGATCAAGCTAGTATATGCCTACACAGAAAGAGAAAGTGGGCTTTTAGTATGAATGATCTGTTTTAACTTAACGGGCTTTTAATTAAGAGTAAGCCAATTATAATATTTTGGTTCACTTAATGGTTTTCGGCAAACAGAAGCATGCTTAGAGGCAATTGCATCAGCATCCAAACCTCTGTTTTCTCAAAAGCTAAACAGTAATGCTTGCAGTTTGTTGCTTAGTTAGGCCAGTGGGTTCCGTTTGAATAATATACTTGGAATGTATGGGCCTTTGATAAAGGGTAAGCCCATTAAGTATATTTGGCTCACTTAGTTTGACTCAGTTTTCTCATTTCAAAATTTTAATATTATTAACTAGCCCAAAACGTTTTCTTTATTATCATTTGGCGTATTTTATACACCCTTTCCCTCTCTTTTGTCCTGTACTCCAATTTCGAAGAAACTGCTAAGATTGGTCTCTTTTTACCAGCGCCACCCGCCTTCCCAAGCTTGACCCAAGAAGACGACTTTGCGAGAAAATTTCAGAGAATTCTAAATCTCAAGAAATTTTCAGAGTAACTTAATCGGAGAGAACCCTTCTACCCTTAAATCTTCATAACCGCTTCTCAGTAATTAATCACATATCAGTTACTTCAACGTCTAGGTAAGTTTCTGAGATCAGCGGTTCAAAACATTTGATCTCTAGTTTCAGTTTCTTCTTCTTCCTTTGATTTTGTATATGTTATGAACTCTGTTCTTATGTTTCAGGAGAAGAATACCACCAAGTCCTTTGACTTATGGGTTTTGGCCGTGACAATCGTGTAAGGTACGTATGCTTGTTTTCAATATCGTATGAGAAACTAAATGATATGAAATGATTGGTCTAAGTTTATCAACTTTTTGTTTAGGTTCAAAGAAACATTAAACACAGAGCATGGTGGTTACGGGAGAAGAGCTAGACCATCTCTAAACGCAGTGTTGGACAATGTCCGTAGAGGGTTGGAGAAAGGATCAGACAAGATCAGGACTTTCAAAAAACCATTGAGTTTCAATTCCCATCAGAAGGAAGAGAAGAGAAACGCTAGTGGTACACATAAGAAGAACATCATAAACCCACAAGGTTCCTTTCTACAGAACTGGAACAAGATCTTCCTCTTTGCTTCAGTCATCGCTTTAGCCATTGATCCCTTGTTCTTTTACATTCCCATCGTTGATGGAGAAAGGCATTGCCTTAACTTGCACTCCAGCCTGGAGATAGCAGCTAGTGTGCTTCGAACGTTTGTAGATGCCTTCTACATTATTCACATTGTGTTTCAGTTTAGGACAGCTTATGTCTCTCCTTTGTCCCGGGTTTTCGGTAGAGGCGAGCTGGTTGAAGATCCTAAAGCCATTGCTATGAAGTATCTCTCGACGTACTTCATCATCGATGTTCTCTCTATCCTTCCACTCCCACAGGTAACTTAAGTTGATTATGGTAACAGAATGGTTCCATGATAACTTCAACGATGTTTTGTTTGTTTCTTCTCCAGCTTGTTGTCTTGGCGGTTATCCCGAATGTCAACGAGCCGGTCTCTTTGCTCACTAAAGACTACCTGATAGCCGTCATATTTGCTCAGTACATTCCAAGGATTCTTCGTATCTACCCGCTTTACAGTGAAGTTACAAGAACATCTGGCATAGTCACTGAAACAGCTTGGGGTGGAGCTGCTTGGAACCTCTCTCTCTATATGTTAGCCAGTCATGTGAGTTTCCCATTCACCAGATAGTAGGCCCGCGGATATTGTCCGAACTGAACCGGCCGAACCAAATCAAACCGAAATTTTTGGTTTTTGGTTCCATTACTATTTTGAGTTTGGTTTAGTTCGGCGAGGTTTTGGAAAAAAAAAGAAAAAATTTTGGTTAGATTAAAAAAGCGAAAAAACAAAACCCAAAAATAACTGAAAGTTACCAAAATATCCTAACCAAAAATAACTAGATTACCAAATTTTTTCTAAGTTTTCTTTCTTTTTAAAATTACACCGAAATTAAAGTTTTGAACCAAAATTAATCAAAACCCAAACAGAACTGATTTTTTTCGGTTCATTTTCGGTGGGATTATGGCCGAACCGAATTAACCAAAACCAAAATACCCGAACAAACAAAAAAACTGAAAGCGCAGGCCTACACTACCAGATAGCAATAACCTTTGTCCATGTATCATCAAGTTAAATCTGATAACTTATTTGTGTAGGTGTTTGGAGCCTTGTGGTACTTAATATCAGTAGAACGAGAAGACAGATGCTGGCGTGAAGCTTGTGCGAAGAGACAAGGGTGTGACTTTAGGTTTCTCTACTGCGAAGAAAACAGCAACGTTGTAAATGATTACCTGACTACTTCCTGCCTGTTTATCAACCCTGATGATATAACGAATTCGACTGTCTTCAACTTTGGCATCTTCACTGATGCTCTCAAGAGTGGGATTGTTGAGTCAGATGATTTCTGGAAGAAGTTCTTCTACTGCTTCTGGTGGGGCCTGCGTAATCTAAGGTCTGTAACTCCATTTATAGCTATTTTTATGTAAATGAAAAGAGTCATGTAACACAGTTTATCAGCTCCTAGTTGCATCATTAGTCACATAGCATTTCTATGTAAATGTAGGAGTCATAACAGTTCATCAACTCTTAGTTGCATCATCAGTCACATATAACTTCAAGACTCTTATAGCCATTTTTAATGTAAATGTAGGTAGGAGTCATGTGACACAGTTTATCAACTCCTAGTTGCATCATTAGTCACATATGTAATTCCATTTCGAGCCTGTTATGCCCAATTTAGTGTAAATGTCATGTGACACATCATTAGTCATCAAAGACTAACCTGATCACTTGCTTTTTTCACTGCAGTGCACTTGGACAGAATCTCAACACGAGCAAGTTCGTTGGTGAAATCATCTTTGCTGTATCCATTTGCATATCTGGACTAGTCCTATTCGCACTACTTATAGGCAATATGCAGGTCAAAACCTTGAAGAACCGCTCCTTTTCACTGCATTTGCTTTAATCACAACACTTAAAAGCCACAAGGAAGATAAGAGACTGATGATAGTTTCCACTTTGCACTGCAGAAATACTTGGAGTCGACAACAGTTCGAGAAGAGGAGATGAGAGTGAGGAAAAGAGATGCAGAGCAATGGATGGCTCATCGGATGTTGCCAGAGGACCTAAGGAAACGTATCAGAAGGTATGAACAATACAAATGGCAAGAAACCAGAGGAGTCGAAGAAGAAAACCTTCTGCGTAACCTCCCTAAAGACCTCAGAAGAGACATTAAACGCCATTTCTGCCTCGATCTCCTCAAGAAAGTAAGCTTCTCTCTTCCATATGTATGTGCATTTTGGGTATATGTTACTGGTTAACATCCGAAAAGAATTCGGATTAAGGTTAGTCCGGTTCGCTTTGATTTTTCAAGTAGTTCAGTTAAAATATCGAGTAAATTCGGGTAAAATATAATAATATTCAAATGGTTCAGATAAAATTAAATAATTCAGAGTTTTTAGATATCTATTTGGTTCTTGGTTCTGGTGCGGATATTTCAAATATAGAAATATATAAACTATTCTAGTATCTATGAGTTCCGGTTCAGTTTTGGTTTTGTCTTGTTCGGTTTTCGGGTTCTCGGGTAAATATGTGTGCCTTCTCTTCAATCTTCCATTGATAGACATAAAAAAAAAACTAATCTTTGATACAATTATTGTGGTGAAGGTACCTCTGTTTGAGATAATGGACGAGCAGTTGCTAGATGCCGTGTGTGACAAGCTAAGACCAGTTCTCTACACTGAGAACAGCTACGCGATAAGAGAAGGAGACCCAGTGGAAGAAATGCTGTTTGTTATGAGAGGAAAGCTTATGAGCG
>NC_079513.1:1177435-1188993 GCF_000801105.2 Raphanus sativus | reverse complement strand
ATTAAGCTGAATCAGATATTGCGTGGGCTTCAGTTTCAGAGATGTACTAAGGAGCCATCTTTGTACCGGAAGGAGATGAACGGAGAGTTACTTGTAGTAGTTGTGTACGTTGATGATTTACTTGTCACAGGCTCCTCCGAAAAATCAATACTAAACTTCAAAACAGAGATGGCTAAGAAGTTTGATATGAGTGACCTTGGTCTCTTGACTTACTATCTAGGGATCGAGGTGCATCAGAGTACCAACGGAATCATCTTGAAACAAGATAGATATGCACAGAAGATTCTAGAAGAAACTGGAATGGATGCTTGTAATCCTACTCATGTACCAATGGAGATGAATGCTAAGTTCTCAAGGGCTCTCACTGAAGAAAGAATCGATGAAAAGGAGTATCGAAGGACCATCGGTTGTCTCAGATATCTTCTACATACACGTCCTGATCTATCTTTCTCAGTTAGAGTTCTAAGTCGATATATGCAGGAACCACGGATCTCACACGGCGCTGCGCTAAAGATGATATTGCGGTATCTAAAAGGAACGAGCACGCTTGGTCTTCGGTTTGAAAGAAACAGAGGTTTAAAGCTAGAAGGGTTCAGTGACAGTTCACATAACATGGACAATGACGATGGAAAAAGCACAACGGGTCACGTGTTTTATCTTGGTAACAGTCCGATAACCTGGTGTTCAACTAAGCAAGAGATAGTGGCTTTGTCTAGCTGTGAAGCTGAGTTCATGGCAGCTACAGAGGCTGCAAAACAGGCCATTTGGTTGCAGGAATTGTTAAGTGAAGTTGTGGGAGAAGCCTGCAAGCGTGTGGTCATTAGAGTTGATAATAAGTCTGCGATTGCGTTAACTAGAAACCCTGTGTTTCATGGTTGGAATAAACATATACACAGAAGGTTTCATTTTATTCGAGAGTGCGTGGAGAACGAGCAAGTTGGTGTGGAACACATTCCGGGAAGTGAACAAAGAGCTAACATTCTCACCAAATCACTTGGTAGAATAAAGTTCAGAGAGATGAGAAGTCTCATTGGAGTTCAAGAAGTTTGTGAAGATGGCTTTAAGCTTAAGGGGGAGAATGTTGACTTAAGCTTAAAGAATAAGAAAGCTTAGTGAACAAGTATCTTGACCTAATCCTAATATGTTGAGGTTTTGGATTTGTAATATCAAATAGGATTAGGAAAATAGAAATCTCTATATAAGAGAATGTTGTGATGATGTTTGATGATACGAGTTTGTGATTGAAGCTTTTGATATTGTACTAAAGCTTGCTTGATTGAATAATAAGAGAAGGACTTCTTGTTAAGTGTGTTTGTTTGAGTTCTTGTTAGCTTGTGATTCTATAGTGTAGGCCAGCGGTTTCGGTTTTTTTTTTTGGTTCGGATATTTTGGTTTAATTCGGTTCGGCCACGATCCCACCAAAAATGAATTGAAAAAATCAGTTATGTTTGGGTTTTGATTAATTTTGGTTCAATTTTTTTCCGAAATAAGGATTTCGATGTAATTTTGAAAAGGAAACTTGGATTAATTTTGGTTATTTGGTTATTTTCGGTTAGTTCGGTTCTGATATTTTGATTAATTTCAGTCGGTTTTTTGTTTTTTTTTCTATTTTTAGAAATTGAAAACAAAACAAAACCGAACTGAAAATAATTATTTTTCAAAATCTCGCCGAACTAAACCAAACTCAAAATAGTAACCGAACCAAAAACCAAAAATTTCGGTTTGATTTGGCTTGGCCGGTTCATTCGGACAAAATCCGCGGGCCTACTATCTGGTTAACTGGTGACTGGGAAACTCACATGACTGGCTAACATGTACAGAGAGAGGTTCCAAGCAGCTCCACCCCAAGCTGTTTCAGTGACTATGCCAGATGTTCTTGTAACTTCACTGTAAAGCGGGTAGATACGAAGAATCCTTGGAATGTACTGAGAAAATATGACGGCTATCAGGTAGTCTTTAGTGAGCAAAGAGACCGGCTTGTTGACATTCGGGATAACAGCCAAGACAACAAGCTGGAGAAGAAACAAACAGAACATCATTGAAAGTTATCATGGAACCATTCTGTTACCATAATCAACTTAAGTTACCTGTGGGAGAGGCAGTATAGAGAGAACATCGATGATGAAGTACGTCGAGAGATACTTCATAGCAATGGCTTTAGGATCTTCAACCAGCTCCCCTCTACCGAAAACACGGGACAAAGGAGAGACATAAGCTGTCCTAAACTGAAACACAATATGAATAATGTAGAAGGCATCTACAAACGTTCGAAGCACACTAGCTGCTATCTCCAGGCTGGAGTGCAAGTTAAGGCAGTGCCTTTCACCATCGACGATGGGAATGTAGAAGAACAAGGGATCAATGGCTAAAGCGATGACAGAAGCAAAGAGGAAGATCTTGTTCCAGTTCTGTAGAAAGGAGCCTTGTGGGTTTATGATGTTCTTCTTTTGTGTACCACTAGAGTTTCTCTTCTCTTCCTTCTGATGTGAACTAAAACTCATTGGTTTCTTGAAAGTCCTGATCTTGTCTGATCCTTTCTCCAACCCTCTACGGACATTGTCCAACACTGCGTTTAGAGATGGTCTAGCTCTTCTCCCGTAACCACCATGCTCTGTGTTTAATGTTTCTTTGAACCTAAACAAAAAGTTGATAAACTTAGACCAATCATTTCATATCATTTAGTTTCTCATACGATATTGACAACAAGCATACGTACCTTACACGATTGTCACGGCCAAAACCCATAAAGTCAAAGGACTTGGTGGTGCTATTCTCCTGAAACATAAGAACAGAGTTCATATCATATACAAATCAAAGGAAGAAAAAGAAACTGAAACTAGAGATCAAACGTTTTGAACCGCTGATGTCAGAAACTTACAAAGACGTTGGAGTAACTGATTAGTTATTACTAAGAAGCGGTTATGAAGATTTAAGAGTAGAAGGGTTTCTCTCCGATTAAGTTACTCTGAAAATTTCTTGAGATTTAGAATTCTCTGAAATTTTCTCGCAAAGTCGTCTTCTTGGGTCAAGCTTGGCAAGGCGGGTGGCGCTGGTAAAAAGAGACCAATCTTAGCAGTTTCTTCGAAATTGGAGTACAGGACAAAAGAGAGGGAAAGGGTGTATAAAATACGCCAAATGATAATAAAGAAAACGTTGTGGGCTAGTTAATAATATAAAACAATGAAAAGAGAAAACTGAGTCAAACTAAGTGAGCCAAATATACTTAATGGGCTTACCCTTTATCAAAGGCCCATATATTCCAAGTATATTATTCAAACGGAACCCACTGGCCTAACTAAAGAGTAAAAAACTGCAAGCGCCTCTGCAAGCATTACTGTTTAGCTTTTGAGAAAACACTAAACAGAGGTTGGATGATGCTGATGCAATTGCCTCTAAGCATGCTTCTGTTTGGAGAAAACCATTAAGTGAACCAAAATATTTTAATAGGCTTACTCTTAATTATAAGCCCGTTAAGTCAAAATAGATCACTTATACTAAAAGCCCACTTTCTCTTTCTGTGTAGATATACTAGTTTGATTATAGTTTTCGAATGTAGAGAAAAACATTTTTTAAAAAAATTGTTGGTTATGCAGTTTAATGGATTTGACACGGTGATCCAAATAGAACTCCGGTTAGATTCCGGTTAATAAAGAGTTTTGATGTGTTAAAAAAATAAAGCGTTTTGCATGTGATCTCATGCTGACATCAGTTCTTATCCGTTCGGCTCTGTGTAGATATTTTGAATGTGATCTTATGTTGACATCTAGCTAAACTCCTTTGTAAGATTCTTTCAAGATTCTATCTATCTACTTTCGAGAGAAAGATATGTATTCTTCCTTAAATTAATATATAGATTAACTTATTTGGATGGATAAGAGAGATGAGACACGTGCTAAAAGTCAGCTTACCCCAAACAAAAAAAAAGAGATAGAGGACATACCAATAGTAACATGACACGTAATACTTGTCGGCTCATGGTGTTAATATGTCGGTGTGTTCGTTGTTGATTTTTGAGCCAAACCAAAGATTAAAAATATTAATTATAAAAGCTAAATTTATTCTTCTTTCTTTAGTCTCCTGCCTTTCCTCTCTATCTTATCCACTTCTCATTGAGACCAAACCAGCTTTCCTTAAAAGCACAAGGAAGATAAGAGATGGAGGAGATCATCGTAGAGGATTCAGAGATGCATGGTGCTCTTGTCACGGCGCAGTACGCACGTTTGCATCATCATCACCACTGCAGAGAGAATCAGTGTACCTCTGTTCTCGTCAAATACATTAAAGCCCCTGTTCATCTCGTAAGCACTTCAAATCTTTTTTTCTCGTAATAGGATCTTAGTAGTAGTGTTCTTGTGGTAAGTAACGATAGTTGTATAATATTACATGAACTCAGGTTTGGTCTCTTGTCCGGAGATTTGATCAGCCGCAGAAATACAAACCATTTGTAAGCAGATGCACAGTTCATGGACATCCTGAGATCGGTAGTCTCAGAGAAGTCAACGTCAAATCTGGTCTTCCTGCAACTACTAGTACCGAGAGATTGGAACAGCTTGATGATGATGAACGCATCCTCGGCATCAACATCATTGGTGGTGATCACAGACTTAAGGTATATTACAAAAATATCCAAATCTCTATTATAGATTTTTTTACAGATTCTGATTTTTTTTTCTCTGCAGAACTATTCTTCAATCTTGACTGTACATCCGGAGATGATCGATGGGAGAACAGGAACTATGGTGATTGAATCTTTTGTTGTGGATGTTCCTCAAGGCAACACTAAAGATGAGACTTGTTATTTCGTGGAATCACTCATCAAGTGTAACTTGAAGTCCTTGGCTTGTGTCTCTGAAAGATTGGCTGCTCAGGATATAACCACTCCCATCGCCACCACTTTCTGAAGCTATTCATTTAGTCTGGTCATATATATGTATAGAGAAGCAGCATGAGTGGTCACACTGCTATTATGTTTTAGATCAGCTCCATCCATATGCCATTTTGAGCATGTGGTAAAAGTTTTGATTGTAATTTAGTTTATGGTGTTTGTTGGACAGTGTCTTTGCATTTATGCACCCATTATAAGAACAGAGCAAAGCTACTCAGCGTGTTGTTGGACAGTGTATTTGTATTTTTTTCTTTTGTCTCTGAAATGGTGAATTTGAGACTTTTCTTGTAAGACTAGTACGGTTGAGACATATCCAATATTTTCCACCCTGAACTCAAAACGCATCGTTTTTCACCAGAGAAACGTGTTTGCTTTTTGTAATATTAGACCAGAGAAAAAAAGAAAAGGGTAGAAAGGTAATTAGAACATACCGAAAAAGAAAAAACAGATCTCTTTACACAAAGTGATGTCGTTTCAGTGACCGTTGCGGAGAGGCTCGATGGCGAGGAGGCGCGAGAAACGCTCATCGGCAACGGAGAGTTCCGAACGGCGGCACAACCGGCGAGACGAGTCTAAACCACGAGATGGAGAACCAGATTCAGATCGGAAGCTCATCACCATCTTCGTGGTCTTCTTCTTCGTGATCCCCGCAGTCTCAATGGCGGTGTACAAAGTCAAATTCGCTGATCGAGTCATCATCGAAACGGAGCCGTCGATACGTCAAAAGGGAATCATCAAAACCGATATCCATTTCCAAGAGATCCTCACTGTGAGTCTTGTGTTGCCTTACTGGCTTTCAAATTCAATGTTTTAGGGATTTGAGATTTTTTTTTTGGGGGGGGGCGGTTCAGGAACATTCGAAGGCTTCAGAGAATTCATCAGCTAGGCATTATGATTGTCCAGTCTTAGCTTACATTACTCCATGGTATGGTTTCTTTCTTGGAATAGTTTTACATGTGAATTGGTCTTATGTTGATGCAAATGCTGTGTAGGAACTCTAAAGGATATGATATGGCAAAGATATATAACTCCAAGTTTACTCATTTATCACCTGTTTGGTACGATCTGAAGAGGTATCAGTTACTGAGTTTCTATTGTGCTTGCATTGCATTTATCTTCGGGTAATGACTTTTTTCGGTTTCTGTTTAATAGTAGTCAAGGAAATGGATTGGTTTTGGAAGGGAGACATAATGCTGATAAGGGATGGATCCAAGAGCTTCGTTCAAGAGGAAATGCCATGGTTGTTTAACCAATTCATTCAATGTTTTTCTTTCTTCTCTGTGATGACACCCGGAGAAGGCTTGTTCTTGATGTGTTTTTCCTTCTCTGATGGTTTTATTTTGATTCCCTGTCATGTAGATATTACCAAGAGTTGTTCTAGAAGCAGTTCCCGAGGAGTTGCTCAAGAAAAAGAAACTAAGAGCAAAAGCTATTAGTCTTATTGTCACAGAGTGCAAGTAAGAGTCTGGAATTATTGTTAAGTTCATTTTTATTGAAAGTATGAAAATTTATGACATGGAGCTTGTTAATTATACAACACACCCTTGTCAATTGTCATCATATTTTACCTTGTATTCTAGGGAAATGGAATATGATGGTATTGTGCTAGAGTCTTGGTCAAGGTGGGCAGGTTATGGTGTTTTGCATGACCCGGACATGCGGAAAATGGTATTTTGTGTCCTCTACTCCTCTTTAGATCCGTTAATCTATGTCTTGCAAGCATCAAACTTCATGGTCCCTTAGTCGTTCAACCTTACATCTTCTAGGCACTGCAATTCGTAAAACAACTTGGAGACGCCCTTCACGAGCAGCATATGCAGTTCATGTATGTCATTGGTCCACCACGTTCGGACACGCTCCAAATGTACGATTTTGGACCAGAAGATCTTCAGTTCTTGAAAGATTCGGTGGACGGATTCTCTTTAATGACCTACGATTTCTCAAATGCCCAGAACCCTGGCCCCAATGCTCCTCTCAAGTGGATAGATCTCACCCTCAAACTCCTCCTTGGCTCATCCAACAACGTAGACTCAACCCTGGCAAGAAAGGTTCTTCTTGGTATCAACTTCTACGGCAACGATTTTGCAATCTCTGGAGGTATAGTTAAGTTTCTTGCTCTCTTCTCGCCTTTTCCCCCAAAAATAACTGAATAAACTATTTTCTTTTGAGCAATATTCAGGCGATGGAGGCACTATCATCGGAAGGGATTACCTAGCGTTACTCCAGAAACACAAGCCAGCGTTGCATTGGGACAAAGAAAGCGGCGAGCATATTATCATGTATAGAGATGATAAGAACATCAAGCATGCTGTTTTCTATCCTACATTGATGTCAATCCTTCTACGGCTTGAGAATGCTCGTCTCTGGGGTATTGGCATTTCCATCTGGGAGATTGGTCAAGGTTTAGATTATTTCTTTGATCTTTTGTAAGTTTCTCACGTTGAATCTTGTTATCTTCTTTGTTAACTTAAAACAACTGCTGAGAAAGTGAAATTAGTCACTATGCTCTCTTCTCGCCTTTTACACATGATCAAGTCAAGAGACAATCTCATCCGAAAATATGACGTGTCAATATAACAGCGGCTGAAAATTGATCACACAGTCCACGTCAGCTTACTAGAAACAGCTTTCATGCTTGTCCTCACACTTCTTTAATCTCTTCAAGTGTGATGATACTGAGGGGACAACACTTGGTGTAGAAGGAGGAAGATAAAGATAGAGAAAGAGAGCCATGGAAGCTCTGAAAACCGCTAGCTTTAGTCCTATGTCAGTTTTATCCGAGAAGAGATCAGAAACACGTAATCCCTTCTCGCTCCCTACTAGCCTCTTTCCACCGAAACCAATCTCCCAAGAAAACTTCTTCAAGAGCTTCAATGGCGGATTGGCTCTTTTAACCTCTGTTCTAAGCAGTGCAACAGCTCCTGCTAAGTCCCTAACATACGAGGAAGCTCTGCAACAATCAGTGACCTCTCCTTCATCTTTTGATTCAGACGGTTTGATCGATGGGATATCAAGTTTTGTCACTGACAATCCTCTGGTTATTGCCGGTGGAGTTGCTGCATTTGCTGTACCCTTTGTTCTGTCTCAGGTTCTGAACAAAAAGCCCAAAACTTTTGGGGTTGAGTCTTCCAAGAATGCTTATGCCAAGTTGGGTACTGATGAAAATACTCAGTTGCTTGACATAAGAGCTCCTGCTGATATCAGACAAGTGGGCAGTCCTAATATCAAGGGTTTAGGTAAAAAGACGGTTCCAGCTGTTTATAACGGAGAAGACAAGCCTGGTTTCTTGAAGAAGCTTTCCTTGAAGTTTAAAGATCCTGAGAACACCACATTGTTCATTCTTGACAAGTAAGACTCTCGGAATCTAAAAGCTCTGTTTCTTTTGAATGAAAGCGGCAGATATTGACAGGCTTATAGCTACATTGCATCTTTTTAGCTTCTTATATTTATATTCAAACTTGAGTAGTGAGTGATAATTCTGATCACCAGCAGTTTAACATAGTGTAATTGCTTGAATGGAAAGCCAGATTTGATGGAAACTCTGAGCTTGTTGCTGAACTGTTGGCCCTTAATGGATTCAAATCTGCTTACGCTATTAAAGATGGTGCAGAGGGACCTAGAGGCTGGTTGGTGTGTGTTTCTCTCTTATCCTTCCACAATGTTTGCTTTCTTCCACTAGATTTCTGCTTTATTTATTCAGGATTGTGATGTTTTTGGAATTTTTCAGAATAGCGGTTTGCCTTGGATAGAGCCAAAGAAGAGTCTCAGTCTTGATTTGAGCAGCTTGACTGATAGTATCAGCGGTGTATTTGGCGTAAGTATACAATTTTTACAATTCATTAGAAAAGTTGAGAAATGATTTTAAAAAATGGAGAAACATAATAAACGTACAGGAGAGTTCTGATGGTGTCTCTGTTGCAATTGGGGTAGCTGCTGCTGCTGGATTAAGTGTTTTAGCATTTACAGAGGTCAGTTTCATCGCTCTTTCTTCTATATTTGTCTCCAGAAGATGCTAACATGTTATCTATGTCATCATCACAACAGATTGAAACCATACTTCAACTACTAGGTTCAGCTGCGCTTGTTCAGCTTGCAGGCAAGAAACTTCTATTTGCTGAGGTAACTTCTTCACATGTTTACCTCTATGTCTAGGAAGTGGTGATTTCTTGTTGATGGTTCTTTCTGTAAATGGTCTACAGGACCGAAAGCAAACTCTAAAACAAGTGGATGAGTTCTTGAACACAAAGGTTGCACCTAAACAACTTGTTGATGAACTAAAGGTAACTGGTTTAGATATCTCCATTGAATGGCTCCATTAGAGATGAAACCGTTTCTATTGATAAATTCAACATTGAATGACTTCAGGACATAGGAAGGGCTTTCCTTCCTCCATCAGCAAGCAGCAAAGCTCTTCCCGCACCAGCAGTAGCAGTAGCAGAAGCAGCTACAACCACCACTGTGGATGAAAAGGAGCCTGAGCCAGTGATTGAAGCGGCCACTGCACAAGTAACCTCAGAGGCAGCGACCAAAGCAGCAGCCAGTGAACAAATAATCACAGAACCAACGAAAACTGAAACCAAACCGCAATCTTATCCGAGACCTCTATCTCCATATGCATCGGTGATGTTTCTACTCTCCCCTGAAACCTCTCTTTCATAATATAAACACAAAGAAGCTATGTTAAGACAACCATTGATCACATGAGCGTTTGTAATCTGATGTCTCTCTCTCTCTCTCTCTTCACTATTTTTTTCAGTACGCTGACTTGAAGCCTCCAACATCCCCCACACCAGTAAGCAGCAAGGGTCTTCCCGCACCAGCACCAGTAGCAGCTACAACCACCACCGTCAATGAACCAGTTCCTGAGCTAGAGCCAGCAATCAAAGCGGCCACTGCACAAGTAAACTCAGAGCCCGCACTGGAAGCCGCCACTGAACAAGTAATCACAGAACCAGCCAAAACTGAAGCCAAACTGAATTCTTATTCAAGACCTCTCTCTCCCTATGCATCGGTGATGTTTCTACACTCCCCTAAAACCTCTCTTACATTATTTAACACAAAGAAGCTATGTTTGGTAGAAAATGGAAGAAACTTTATGAGTAGTTAAGACATCCACTGATTAGTCAATGAGTTTTTGTAACCTTATGTCTCTCTTTCTCTTCTTCACTATTTCTGCAGTACCCTGACTTGAAGCCTCCAACATCTCCGACACCATCGCATCCATGAAACAGAATAACAATATTGATCGAAACGTTGTACACTTCTTGTCTGTTTTATGTTTCCTTCAAGGACTTTAGATGGTACCTTCTGTCGGTTCTGAGACGAGTAATACTCTGGTTTTTTTTAATGCTGTGATGTTGCATTGTTCAAACATCTTTGACCAACACAGTCAAATCTATAATTTTGCGCTAAATGTCACGGTAAAATAAGGGGCGGCCCATTATAAAGTAGGCCGGCCCAGAGGAAGAAGGTAATATAACCTAACTTTCTTGTGGATTCCCTTCAGCAAAAGGCTTAGGCTTTGACTGTATTGTGTGGCCATTTCGGTTTAAGTATGGCTACAGTTTGGATTCGGTTCAGTTTGGTTAATTTGGGTCTAAGATAACTTTAAGGAAAGTCAACCCAAATTAGATTGGTTTGATTCGTATTCGTTTGGTGTATATTCGGTTTGGTTTGTGTTTGGTTCGGTTTACTTTGGTTTTATTTGTGTTTTCTTGGTTGATTTTTTTTGTTTTATCTAGTTTTGTTACAAAATATAATTTATAAAAACATAAGCAAATCATCTTCTTACGAACATAAGCAAATCATCATCTTACGCTAAATCACTATTTTTTTCATATTTAAATGTAAATCTAAACATCACAATAAAATAAAAATCTAGAAGATGTAATCCAATAACTTTATTTATTATCTTTAAACTTAATACAAATATCAAAACCAAATTTTTGGTTTTGATTTTAATATATGGGATTCATATTTTTTTTAGTTATGTTTATTATATTGTTTTAAAAGTAAAATGTATAAATGTTTGATTAGTTATTTAGGTTAACTAGTTCGGTAACTAAACCAAACCGAAAACCAAAGCATTTTTAGTTAGATTAATTAAAACCAAACCAAACCGAAAACCAAAGCATTTTTAGTTAGATTAATTAAAACCAAACCAAACCATTTGGGTTGATAAAATCTTGAACCAATTGGTTTAGACATATAATTTTGGTTTCGATTGGTTTGAGTTCGGTTGGATCGGTTTAGTTTGGTTCGGTTTGTTTTTCTTGCCCATCCCTAATTGTCGGAAGCTTTTAGTAGATTGATTGTGGGTCCAAACACTACTGGTGTTTTTTTCCTTATCCGAATATATCCGTTCAACTTGGTATCCTGATTTGATTGTAGATTCCCACTATTTGTGAAGTGCCATCCATCCATGTCCTCCATCTGAGTCCTACTCAGTGGTATGCTTTCTATTATTTTCGCATCCTCGGGATCCACCAAAGACCGAATTGCATGCGAGTTCCAAGTTTGCGAAGCTGAATTGATAAGAGAGTCCAATGTACGATCCATGTAACTGTTATGTTATTTTTTGTTTGCTGGTCTCGGGCGAGTGGTTGGAAGTCATGGATCATTCCATACTGATATGGACGATCATGATCCCACCCTTTTGATTAGTTATTTGCTA
>NC_079513.1:1155979-1177335 GCF_000801105.2 Raphanus sativus | reverse complement strand
TATTATTTTGAATGGAGTTTCTAAAATGTAGGTTCCCAAAAAGATACACTCCTAAAAGTTTCTCTATGAATGATACCATTCGTAATTTAGGTTTTGAGAATACATGTTAACAAATATTCCTTTTATTCAAAAGTTGTGTTTTTTTCTAAGAATATTTCTTCATACGGCTATTCATCAATACTGTACTAGTTGAATGGCAGTCATGATGATATTTCTGGGTTAATAACTCCTGGATATATCATCATTTAGGTCTATGATAATAATGTCTTCGACATTTATTTCAGCTTTTCCAAAAAAAATTATCTTACCAAGGTCTGTTAGTTCGGTTCTAACTGGCCTAGATTTTATGTTTTTAAATATGGAGGAGGTCTATTTGAAGAGTCAACGATATGATCTAAGAGCATCTCCATCTGTGAACCTCATAGAGAGGTTCACCAAAAAAAATTTTATTATTATTATTTTTTTTTTACTGTTCGACTTTTTTTTCTAAAAAAAAAAAGAAAAAGAAAATTATCGAACCAACTGCGGGTCGCCACGTGTTGTGGGGTCTGCAGAATAGTTAAGATACAGATTCATACAGATGAACTTCGCGAGACAGGTTTATAATTTTAATGGGCCCCACAATTATTTTAATGTTTGTTTTTTTTGAAAACTGTGAAAGCCTGAGGTTTGAACCTCCAATGGAGATGCCCTAAAAGCAACTCAAGGGTCAAACCCTCCAAAAAAAAATTAAAAACTAAAGAATTAATATTTTTATTTAACAAAACAAACCAATCATAAAAAAAAAGACAACTAAAAGAAAGAGTTCTAGAAAGTCAAGAGAAGAAGTATGGGTGCATAGAACTAGTTCTCTCTCTTTTCTACTTTATCTGTTTGGTTTAGTTTTTTAATGTTAAGATACTTTGACTAAAACCATCTGTTTGGTTTAGTTTTTTAATGTTAAGATACTTTGACTAAAACCATTGTTAAGCATTTTCATTCTACTCCATTTTTTCCATAAGTGAATATCAAGTAGAAGATGTTTCAATCCTACTCCATTTTTACTCTATAATGAAGTTTATTCTATAAATTATGAAATAATCTTTTTTCTTGTTTATCATTCCATTATAGAGTAAGAAATAAAATTAGGTTAAAGCATTTTTCTCCATATTTATTTTACCTTATTTTGAAAAAATGGTAATTTACATTAGAGATGCTCTTAGAAGTACTCTATAATGCATGACTGTAAAATATCATCATGTAACCACATGACCTTCCGATAGTGTGTTAAGAGATTTCAAATATTAAGATATTCCCGAAACATTATTGAGGAGTAATTTGGTTCGAGTTCTTTTTGCAATCATTTCCACAAAACAAATGTGAACCTATATTTTAATATCATATAGAAGTTATTGGTTGGATTGTAACTAGTGACAGTATCTTTAATTTTTATTTACAATCACTTAAGTTACCAATCGTGATTTAAATAGCTTTAAAAGTAAAATCAATAAAATAAAAAATGGTTGTAAAACCCTTATTTTCTAAAGCAAAGAATATGGTTGTAGGAAACTATTTCTTTTTCAAAATATTGCTGTAAAAATATATTTTATTTTCATCATTTTTATTTAATTTATACAGTAACATTAGATACATCTACATTAAAAAATTATACAGTCTAAATTCTACAGTAAATTTTTTACAGCTAAAATCCAACCAATCAATAGATTCATGTTAATTTAGAATTAGTAAATATCAAATAGGCGTATATAAAGTTTTCCAAAGAAAAATATTTGTTTAGAAAGAAGAAAAGTCTTTGTGGAAACTTTTTTTTTTAAAAAAACGAATACTTTCTAATAATGATTTATTTACTTAGGGGTAGGCAAAAAACCCAAACCGAACCGAACCGAACCAACCAAACCAAAGTTAAACCGAACCAAACCAAACCATGCTCTTTATGTAACCCAATTGGTTCATGTTTTACTCAATCCGAATGGTTTGGTTTGGGGTAAAACCGAACCAAACCGAACCAAACCGATAATCCAATATATATATATAGTAAAAATATATATGATATATATATGTATTAACATATTGTAAAACTATGTAGCATAAATACATAAATACGATTCAAATACGATTCAAATAATACTATTATATATAAAATTATGTAGCATAAGTTTTTATATTCTCACTCTATCGTTTATGAGTTGATTATTTTTTAATAAAAGTATAAAACTGATGCCTTCATACTTTATAACCAACCCTAACTATACCGAACCAAACTAGACTATAATAATGTAAACCGAACTAAATCTAAACCAAACCGAACTGAACCGAACCGAATTAAACCCAAACCGAACCCAAACCAAAGCTACTTTGGTTTTAATTGGTTTGAGTTTTATAAAACCCAAATTACCCAAACCGAACCGAACCCAAACCGAACCCGAAATTAAACCGAAATGCCCACCCCTATATTTACTTTCTATATATATTGACATGGTCTTTCGTAATGGCAGTGTGACAAATTGGACCATAATGGCTACAAGGTCATCACGTTTAGTTTCTCTGGTTCTCTCTTTGATTCTTCTGCTATTATTTGTCTCCTCTCAAGTTTGTCTTACGGAAGCTATACGAATTCCACGTTAGTATTTGCTTGCACCTATTTCACATTTTTCCTTTTCAGTTCTTCTATTATTTATGTTTATGCAAGCAGCAGCCAGCAAGCCTTTGAAGGTTTTTGTGCACATTAATATTTTTAAAGTTATTTTATCATATATTTACCATTATATTCTATTTTGGCCACCCGAGAAATTCAGTTACTTAAAATTATTGTATCTCGCTGTTAAAACCACAAGAACTTTGTTTCTGACTGTTGAATATAAAAAATAGAAAATACCGTATTTGTGTTGTACATGATTTGTAAGATGTCAAATGTTTGTATTTTTTAAAGCCAGATGAGATCAGACGTATTATTTCTATCTAGTTGTGGCATTTTGTAAGAAACTAATGAAACATTTTGTGCTTATTGTACAGGAAGAATTTCACAGTCTCGCCCAATTCCTTCTCCTTCCCGTCCCCCTCCCCCTCGTTACTATACACCCCCTTCAAGATCACGCCGAGGAGGTGGCCCATAAGAAGGGTGTATAATATATGGAAAAATTTACCTTCTAGATCACTTTATTAGTTATGAATATCATAGAAGTCACTTGTTTATACAAGAGCACTTTTTCATAAAGCCTCGTCACAAAGAGGGGAAAGATACAACTCCAGTTGACTTTCAATCATAACTCATTCTAACTAAATAATTAGATTGGACGAGTCTCATTTTCTGCCATTGATCTCTCAATTAGACGGACGGCTAAGAGAGGCTTACCCAGATCTGGACAAAACAACACTCTTCCACTAATACAAACCGTCAGATCTCACTTTGATCTTTCATAATTGACGGTCGAGATTAATTAACGGTTTTAACCTCTGTCCTCAACTCACCGGCGTCTTTTTCACTTCTCCCTCACCTCGTTTCACCGTGGCCGTTCATCATTTTCACAACACCAAATCTCTGTTAATCATCCACTCACAAGGTTTGTTTCCCTTTAAACCTGGTAGATAAAGCTTTTTTGTTTAATCCCTATAATCCAAGACACCTTTTTAAAAAATTTGAGAGAGGTTGCCTTAAATCATTTATCTCTGCCAGACCTGCTCCGGCATCCATTCGTGCCGCCATGAACGCATCCGTCGATGCAGATTCTCAGGCATTGATTCCGGCATCTGCCCTCCTTCTTTCATCCACATAGATTCTCCGATGTTGGTTTCGGTTTTGGATTCCGGCATCTGTACATAGATTCTCCTTCTTTCATCAACATACACTTTGTACATGTGTACACCAAGTAGCACTCTTGTACATGTGTACAATCATTCGTCTTTATGTTTGATGGTTTTGAAGATAAAGTTTTGATCTGATATCTACTTCATTACATCTCTATTTTTGACCTGTTGTAAATTGTTTTGTTGACTATGGAAACAGCTTTGGAGCACACAACGCAAAGACACATAACGATATTACAAAGAAGAGAAGACAAGAAAGAATCCAATCTCGTCTTTCATATTTTCCTTCTCGGGAATGCATCGGGTTCTCCTTCAGTTTTGTAATCTTTGATAATGCATTGTGTAATGTTTTGAAAGATGAAAGAAGTGTACACATGGATAAAAAAATTTGTTGTACACAGGTCATATGTTTCTTGCATTAGGAAAGTTTAAAAGAATGAGTGTACAAGTAGTCTCATAAAAAACACGCTGTACATAGAATAAGAGTACACATGGATACTACTTTTTATTGTACAAATGGGTCATGTTTCTTGCATTAAGAAAAACTCAAAACAAAACAAAAATGGATGTACGATAAGTCTCATCAAAAGGATGTATATGAAATAGATGTACATATGGATACTAATAGATGCACAAGTTGTCTTATCAAAATGATGAACATGAAAGAAGTGTACACATGGATTCTAGTTTTGTTGTACACGTTGGTCATATGTTCCTTGCATCAGGAAAATTCAAAAAAAAAAACAATGGATTGCATCTAGAGCTGATGCGTCCATAAACTCAACGACTGATTTACGTTCTTCTGTTTTTGTAACAAGTGACCCAAATCTCACTTGTTCCCTATAAGCATCACCACTATGTTTGGGTCTGTCTGTCCCCTTTGTTCCGTTAGCCATCCTCGCTGCATTCTCAAACGTCAACGCAGCCAAGTAAAGCACCTACATCTCCTTGAGATTGCTCGATATATGGAGACACAACAACAAACGATGTAAACAGGGAGACACAACAACAAAAGTAATAACTTCAGTAACAATATATTTAGCTACACATCATAGTCTATGTTAAACACTTATGATTCAAATGAACTACTAAACAGGAGAAAGCAAAGAGGCAAAATATACTTTTACAGAGGGGATGAATCTCAATGAAACCATCCTGTGAAACATCTAGTATACACAAAGAGATCCATACTAAAATATATATAGAGATCCATAGGAGAAGATAAGCTAACCTCAAAGGAAAATGGGAGAAAGAGGAAAAAGCATAGTTGATTCTCTATTTCTCTGTTTCAAAAACATAAGCAAATAAGATGGATTAGAGAGAGGAAAATGAAAAATTTCATCGCAAATAGCCTTTTCGGCAATCTCTCGTTGGGACCATCACCATGATTTTGCTCATGTGCAATCGAGGCAAGTTCAGTTAAAAATAAGCTCACTACTCGCTCTAATTCCAAAACGGAATTAAACAATCAAACTAAATCTGAGATTAGAAAGAGGGAACAGAGACTCACCAACAACTTGCTCTTTCCCAGAGCGTCTGCGCCTTGTCGTCATTTCTAGTATCACGGGCCGTCGAACACGAAAACTCAAACTCTCTCAAACGCTTTTTACTGAAACGGTCTACGACGAACAGAAAATAAAAAAAGAGATGAAAAGACACCGACGCGTTCACTAGACCAAATAAAGAAACAAAATAAAAATCAAATTTTGAATTTCAAAACCAAAATACCCTGTAAAGAGATACACAAACGAGAATCATCTAGTTAGTTAAATTAGGGGCAGAAATGTATTTAGCCAGTCCATAAGTGTCTGTGTAGCCCATTGTGACTTAAACTGTTATTCAAACTCATAAAGTGACCCAATCCGTAAATCTCTCTAATATATGTACTTGTGATGTGATCAGTCACCTTGTAAACGTAATTGGTCAGTTTGATGATTATGTTTTATATTATTTGATCCTTAAGTCTTTGTTAGCTCGTAATAAATATATGTACCGTTCTGAATGAAGACATATAATGTCAGAAACTATGTTACAATAAAGGCAATGATAAAACTTTAAGAGAGTGTAATGAAGATGAAACATTCCTTGTTGGTTTAAATTTTAACTAGACTTTCATCCGCCTGACCGCACTGATATTAATTTTCTATTTTTAGTTTTTATACTAAATAATATATTTGAAATATTTGGTTTTTATTTGTACTTAAATTGACTAAATCATGATTTTGGGTGTGTTAAACCATCTATTGACTATTGTTTAACCAATATTCGATATCATATAAACAAATTCATCATATATATTTAATTATAGATTTGTATAAATATATTAAAATAATGTTTTGAAATTTAAAATATGAAAAAAAAAAATTCTGAATGGAAGAAGGAAAATTTTATTTTGGAAACAAATTATTAGATTTATTGTTTGTGTACGTTTACGCTACACTAAATCCCGTAGAAGAGCAGGTATTGAAAAATCTTATTTGTGGGCTTGCATTTGTATCTATATAACTAATAAGAAGCTATAATATCTCTTAGAGTTGCACAATATTATATGTATAATTAATATTGAATATTTTTTGGAGTTTTGGATAGAGGAATAAAGATATTGTGTTTTGATGATCAAAAGACTCTTAATTGTTTTATCAAATATCCAAATATACAAAATATAAACGATTCAACACTTATATGTAAATTTAGTTAAAACAATCCTTCTCATGATCTTTAAATCCTCAAGAGTCCACACCAAACGTGTCTATGAAATTATCTTACTTGCCCGTTTGAAGTTCTTTGTCTGTTGGTATACTATTTGACACAACTTGCATTGTAAAACCATTTTCAATGTATTTTTTTATTTTTATTTTAGTAAACAAAATATGTTGATTCTAATGTTTTTTTTGTTGTGTGGAAGCCTTTTTAACCCAGCGATTTGACTAAGGGTTTATTAATAATTCTATACAAGAAGGTATGGAGTTCAAATCCAGAAAACGCAAATTATATAAATTATAGAGAAAAAGTTATAAAAGATCTTCAGCATGGTGCAAAACGTATCATCAAACATGGATCTTATAGGATGATTCGGAGTAACGCAGTCAGACGTATATTCTCATACGGTGGTAAAATTATAGGCTTTATAATTGTCTATATAATATTTCTTATCGGTTTCGTCTATATAATATTTCTTATCAGTTTAACGTATAATTAATAAGACGTTAAAATTACATTTTTTAAATAACCATTTTTAATTGTGGAATAAAAATATAACACTAATATTTATTTTCGAAAAATAACAGTCTCTATTCTATAATAATAAATAGAAGTGGTTAAAATAAATTTATCTCTAAAAGTTATTGTTACAATAATAAATTTAGAAAAGGGTTGGAAATTATTTAATATCAGCTTTAAGCTTCAACGGGCTACAACTGCATTAAAATAAGAGGGAAGGATCTTTGTTCTTAACATTACAGAAGTAAAATGCCACAGATTAGTTTTACTGATACAATAATGTTACATAAATAAATGCCACGGAATAGTTATACTGATACAAATAATGTTACATGGGAGTTTGTTCCCTGACAAAGTAAACAGAGGGCTTTCTCCTGATTTTAATCTTTGGGAACAAACCAAGTCTCCTACAATGAAGAGCTTCATGTCCTTATTAGGAGTCTTTTGTTAGCATTATTCAGTCATGGACTTTTGCATTAGATCTTGTGCTTCTACTATGGCTGAGCTGGCAGCATGCAGCACTATTTTCTTAAGCTACATCCAAATGCATTGAGAAGATAAGTACACGGAGAGCTGATCATAAACCACATTATGTAATGAAAATAGTTAAAGATACCTCTAGTTTATCCTCATTGGATCTGTGGTCTTTTGGTAGCCTCCGGAACTCCTGTGTTAGCCTAAGGCATTCCTCTACGCTTTCAGGAGCAACAAAATCAAGTGCCACCTTTATGCAAGACTGTGTAAAAAGTTTCAATTTTAGGACCACTAACACTTTTAAGTTTCTTGATTCATAAACATGAGAGATTGAAACAAAAGAGAGGAAGGTTTCAACTGGATGCTTACCTGTATATTCCTCACTTGGTGAGGACAACCTGCAGGAATGAAAACAGCTTCACCGAGATGTTGCACAAATGTCCATGGCTCTATATCTGTGCATATGAAATAAAACTTATTATCGACTTTTCACTATAGCAAAGAAGATAACATCCAAACAATAGTCTTTACCGAACTCCTCTTTCAGCTGCTTCTTTTGCCTTTCAGTCAAGAACAGTGTCTGGTCATGAATTGGGTGAGTAACCTGAAAATTAAACAAAAAGCATAAATTCCAGATTTCTCTCACACATTAATCATTTACAAGTGTGATGATACGTACAGATTCCACAGGTTCGTTAAAGAAATGACGAAACTCATGCTTGTGTCTATTCAAATACTCGATAAGTTTTGGAACATCCTCTCTTCGAAAGATGTCCCACACAGCACCACCATTTGAACTCTCTTTGGCAATGCCATTAGTTTCTTTTGGAGCATCAAGTGTCTGCTCTTGCATAGACTCCGCACTTGTACTACCATCCAAACTCTGAATGACATTGCCTTCAGTTTCTTTCGGAGAATCCAGTTTCTCCTCTTTTATGGATTCCACAGGCTGTGGGAGACTACTATTTGTATCCCACGGGTCAGTTAAAAGAGCTGTTGGCATCTTCAGTCCGTTCTCCACCGTGGGATCATCTTCACTTTGGTTCGTTGGAGATAATCTCTCTGTCTTCAAACCAGTAATTGGTTCGTTCATCGGCGTTACATTCTTCTCAGAAACTAGACCTGACTCTTCCATAGGATCAGCTCTTTCAGTTTTAATACATTCACCTGAAATTTAAGCGTTCAGTAATGCATTTAAAAGAATAATACATAAACATGGGAGGGGAACTTCTTTCAAATACCTTTTGAAACAAACATCTTATTATCTTCTTGTGAGCTGGACGGTCTAGAACTACTATTTGATGGTTCCTCGTTACCTGCCTTGTCCTCATTCTCTACTTCTTTCACTGACTTGTTTTCACATTCACTGGCTTCCGTCTGTTGACCAACGTGTTGTTTACGCGACTTTGCTTTTTTTACAAGTTTGTATTGCCAAGGAGGTATATCCACTTCAGTTGTGTGTGTCAGCACATTGACCTAACACAAATCCACCAAATTATTAAGTAAAGATCACTGGTTTATGTCTGAATAATTGAGAAAGAAGTGGTGCACACTTACCGCGTCTGACATATCACAATGTAGTTTTGTCACAGAATCTCCTCCATTAAGCTCTTCAGGGAAACCGTAGGCAATGTATGTCTTGGGTCCAAGATCTGGCTTCAAGGATCCTTCAGGAAGTCTTGTAGCCAGATTCAAGATACCTGACTTGGGGTCAGTGTAATCAAAGAAAGGTAACGCAGAAATAAACTCAGCGTTATGCCTTGGAAGGCGCTCTTCAAATAGAGTTGATGGAGGCCAATCTTTTAACTTCAACATTACTGGCATACCAGTGCGATCTGATTTACGACTGCAATCATGACGGCCTTTCAAGTAGCCTTGAAAAAACTGATGAATATTTATGTCAACCTAAAAGACAAGGAATGGTAATGAGCTTACACACCTCTTAGAAAATGCAAAAGGTATTAATACTATAAAACACATATATTCAGTTTGACTGACCTCACACCAGTCCAAGCAATCCAAAGCTTTCACGCTTTTTGCCTCTTCTTTGCATTTAGCTTTTGGATCCATTTCCCTACAAGCCCTCCACATAACCATCGGATCCCAACTTAGTCCAGGTGTCTTGTCGAGAACATTTCTGACTATCACAGGTTCTGCCCTCATCCAATGCGACTGAAAATGAGCAATATCGTCTTCAGCCAGATCAACGGCATTTGGGCAGTACAAAAAGTTATCATGGCCGTTCTTCCTAAACGCCGCCTGCCTCCTGATGAAGGAATCAGAGTGTTCAGTACATGAGGAACATTCATGAGCAATATCCACATCTGGTGGCTGAAACTGCAGAGTAACTTCCTCTGCATTTGTTATCAGTTTACCGACCCAATCACATTCCCACAACCGTTTCAACTCTAGTGTTGAAGTACCACAACCACCACGCTCTTTTGGAGGGCATGGGATGCTACCGTCAGGATTTAGCTTCCAGTCAGAGTCAGAGATATTGTTCTCCACATCTGTCTTCTCATCGTGTGAACTCTCTCTAAGTTCCTTGCAGCAAGAAAGGCATATGTCGGATGAACAATCTGGGTTCAGACAGCTTCTGTGAAAATTGGCAATGGATGTTCTGCAGAGATCACTGTCGTACAAGAGAGAGGAGATTGTAAGCAAACAAGGTACCTCAGAGTAATATGTAAGAAAATCAACGAGATATGCAATTCAAAGAAACAGATAACAAAACGTGTTTTTTATAGATGACTTGATCCTTTATAAGAAAGCTAATGAGTAGCAAACCTAAAGACACCTGAAACTCAAAGCTTTGCAGCAAATTAACCAACTCAAATCCGTAAAATTTATCATTTAACCAAAGTAGATGCTAAACTATTTGGTGGATTTGGTTTGGCTTTAAACCGGAAAACTGAAGTGTTTTTTAATTAGATTAATTAAATATAATAATAATATTAAGATTTAAATATATTTAACCTTTTAACTTAAACAAGTAAACATAAGTTTATACATTTTGCTTCTAAACGAATATATTAAACAAAAAATAAAATAAAAAATATAAATCTTATACATTAACATCAAAACCAAAAATTATTTATGATATTTATGTAAGGTTTGGAGATAATAATATAAAGTTATTGGATTACATCTTCTATATATTTTGTTGTGATTTGCCTTTACGTTTAAATTTGAAAAAAATAGTGATTTAGTTTCAAATGATGATTTGTTTATGTTTTTATAAATAATATTTTTTTTGTAATTGAACTAGAACAAAACTAAAAAAAAATCAATTCAATTGAAACTGAACAAACACAAATAAAACTAAATCAAACAAAAGACAGACCAGACACAAACCAAACCTAATTGAAACCAAATAAATTTGGGGTAATTAAGTTAAAGTTTTCTTTGATCAAAATAAACCAAACCGAACCTCTAATTAAATCAAAAATGCCCATACCTAGATTTTTCGGCAAGCTTCGAGTTTGAATAGTTTCAGATATAACCAAAATATCCAAATTTTGTATTAAATATTTATTAGATATCTTTGTTTTTCAATCCAACCTCTATTTGTGTACACTAATGTAAATATCCAAAAACAAAATGAATTTCAGGTATCAAAACACAATATGTCAACAAAAGACAAAAGGATGTTCAGTTTTAAAGGAAAAACTGTTTTAAGGAATATTTTTATAATTTTGAATATTTCTTTACATAAATCTTTTAATACTCTACCAATCATATTTTTAATTACATTTAACGATAGTATACAACTTCCACAACATATTATTACTGTTTTGTTATTAGCTTGACTACTATACCAATCAAAGATTAAAGTGATGAAAAATCATGAGAATGGAAAATTTATGACTCAGGACAAAGGTGGTTCTGCGGAATGAACGGTTAACTGAGAAGATGATGGGTGCAATGAATCTCTGGAGAAGTTTATATGTTTTGCATATTGAATGTGAAGCTTTAATATGGGTTATAGAATGCATGAAGACTCTCAATTTTTCAGAAGTAGTATTCGCAACAGACTGTTCTGAACTGGTGAAGATGGTGTCATCATCTAGAGAATGTCCAGCTTTTGCTACACACTTGGAGAAATTCCAGCGCAGTAAGACTTTTTTTTTCTACCTTCAAGATTTGACATATTCCGAGGACACGTAATCTAATGGCAGACAAGCTGTCACGAGGTGTTATGAGTTCTCCTTATGCTATGTTCTATGTCGATTATATGCCTCCGGTCTGGTTCTTTGGATAAGACAAGCATAGACGATAGTTTAGTCTCTTTGTTGTAAAAAAAAAAAGAAGTTTATGACTAAATGGTCAAAAAGTTCTATCCAATTTATCTTGGATTGTTAAAGTCCATTTGGTTCACTGGTTTAACTAAAGTATAAATAGTGACCAAGGAATGAAAAAAGAACAATGTATTCCTAAATATTTCTAATTTTTTTTAAAATTTATAAAAAATATTTTTTCCTTTTTGTTTCTTCTTATTCATTTTTTATAAAAAAATAGATTTTAATGGTGACTAATGAATGAAAAGAAACATTGAATTTCTTGTTATTCCTAAAATATATCACCATTCAGTTTCTTCTCATTTTTTTATTATAGAAAAATATAGGCTTTAACGGTGACCAAAAAGGACAATGATTTTTTTATTATTCCTAGAATATATCACCATTTGTAATGAATATTTTTTTTTCCATCAATGTTTTATTAGAAACAACGGGCCAAGCCCAACAAGTTACATTCGAAAAAGCCCAAAGCTTAAAAAGGCAAACAAACCCAAACTAAACAAACAGGCCCGAAATCCAACAAGGAAAACCCTAGGAACTGCTGCGTACAGCCGCCGCAAGCTCACTCCTCCGAGTCCCTTTCACCATGCTCCACTCGAGCCACCACCGGATAAACAAAAGACGATTCAGCGGAACTCACCGGCATACAACCGCTCCACACCGTCTTCACCGCAAACTTCTTCCTCTCAGGTGTTATCTTAAACGGAGAGATGCAATCACAGAAACGAGATCTCAGCCACCACAATTCATTACAACCACCAAAAAAAAGCTTCACGTGAACCACCACCATCGGAAAGCTTCTATTCTCTTCCGACTACAAATCCAACTTCTACCTTAAAAACTTCTTTATCTGCTCCTCTAAATCGTCGGAGAGCTACAATCGACAACAAGAATCGAAGTCTCATCCAATCTGACCCATCAAACACACGTAGATCTACAAACCGAAAGAAAAACAAAACCACAGAAAGTAAACAAAACCGCCATCGACTAAAAGATCTAGCGACGTGGGAACCTAAGCCGACCGTCCCCCTTTATCGGAACAGGGGCGACGACGGAAGATAAAGCCGAACGGCCACCGAAGAGATATGGTGCACCGCCGGATACAAAAGGAAAACGGACCATGAAGACTCTCAAACTCTCGACAATAAATCCCAACCGACGGCGTGTCTATAGGAACTCACCGCCGTCGGCTAGAAAAGAAGCCACCGCGATTTACTTTCTCTCTCTCACTTTCTCTCTCCGCCGTCGGCCATCTTTTTCTTTTTATTCCTCATTTTTTTAGAGAATTATAGAACAAATATTTCTTGTCAAATTTGAAAAGAACAAGCATTTCTTCTCATTCCTACTTTTTATTTTTGCTTTCATATTCATTCATTTTGAAAATGAACAAGCTGCCCTTATTAAATTTGGAAAGGAACAAAATATTCCTTATCAAATTTGAAAAGGAACAAACATTCTTTATCATTCCTACTATTTTATTTCTATATATTGTTTTCATATTCATTCATTTTGTTCTCTAAAAAGTCACCAGTTGGAGCCAAGGGCGAAACTAGTAAGGAGAGAAGGGGTACACATGCACCCATAATATTTTCAAAAAATAGTGTGTTTCTCAGCTTAATTTATTATATCATATATTGTCACTGGAAAATTTACACTGTGTACACCCACTTAAAAATCAGTCTGGATTCGCTACTTGGAGCCATAGATTAAATTTGTTCTTCACTAAATTTATTAATGAATGATCATTCTTCATTGTTTCTATAATTTTATTTATTCCTCACTTTCCTATTCGTTTTAAATGTTCCTATGATGATTGCCAAATTTCTAATCAGTGAGCACAAGTAAACTCTGTCAAAAATGGATTTATAGGATGATTCAAAGTGATGCAACTAATCATGAAACTTCATAACCCAACTAAAATTGCTAGCAATAATATCATCTTATGCAACATTTCTCATAATATATATCATAATCAATTAACGCTAAAAATAGCTTGAGATTTAATTAAACTACTAGATTCTGATCTACCCTTTCAATGGGTAGAAAAACAGATATATTTTTTGCTCAACTTTTTTTTGAAAATTTTAATTTTTATATTTGAATTTTCTTATGATAATATTTGTATTTAATATTAATTTAATTTTATAGAATAATCTTTTAAATAAATAAAATACATAGTTGAATATAACATTTATCAATAGATCATGTTCATATTTTAACCGGTCAGTTCATAACGAAGTCCATTTAGTATATAGATGCTCCACTATCAGTTCATAACCAAGTCCATTTAGTATATAGATGCTCCACAAATCAGTTCATAACCAAGTCCATATTAAGTTCAAATGTAGAACCCAACAAAAGGTTAGCTTGGAAGTTGGCGACCAATGAGACTATATATGGACTTAGATTAATTTGTCAATTGAGCGATGTGGGACTTAATAATGCTGCCTCTTTAAACAGCAACATCCTCGACGCCAGTGAAGGATAATCGCCGCGGCTTCTATCTTTGAGATTCCCATTATACTCATCTCTAGTTCCTGCTCTGATACCATATGATACAATGTGGATAATTGGTTGGACTGTTAACTGTAAACTCCAAAATTTAGTTTGTACGATTTTTGGATGTACGACCTTTGTTACAGCCCAACCAATATGTATCATTTAGTATAAAAGTGTCCACGATGCCCATAACCAAATCCACCCAAAAGCTAGCTCGTAAGTGGGGACCAATAAGACTGTATGGAATTAATTTCTCACTTGAGTGATGTGGGATGTAATAGTATTGCCTCTTTAAACAGAGGCATCCTAGAGATCGGTAAAGGATAATCATAGCGGCTACAATCTTTGAGACTCCCATTGTATTCATCTCTCTTTCCCTCATCACCAACCCGACGTCGCGTGTCTGAGGAAGATGCTCTGATACCATTTGATACAGTGTATCATTTAGTATAAGCGTTGACAATCAGCCCATAACTTCCTTAATTTTTCACTCGAGCAAAGTGGGGACATAACAGACTAACCCCCAAGATACCCGAAAGTATCCGAGCAACTCCAAGCTTTCACAATGTGAAGCGTATTTAAATTATACTGAAACTACTTAATACGATCATCAATCACCTAACCAAACAAACAACCTTAATTATTTTACCACTACAATCCTTCTCTCTCTCTCCCTAATGCCTATTTGCAAAGCACACAAGAAACAGTATGGAAACGTGTTCCCTCCCCAAGAAGAAATATCATTATCAAGCAAGCAAAAAAGAACAAACAAGAAGTTTTTGAAAACTTACCAGTATATGCGTTCACTTGGATGAAGTTCGGACCAAGTAATATCAGATTCTGTCACAGGGAGTCCTAGAAGGATAAAACAGGTTAGGTTCACGTGAGTGGCAAACACAGAGGAGAGCAAAAAAAACAAGTGAACATACCTCTAACTACTGCTTCAACCTCCAGTTCACGGCTCTGTTCTGCATAAACATCTTTAAGAACAGGAAGAGCTTTAACTAATAGGTACTGCAACTGCTTGAGCTTGACACTCGCGTCCTTCTCACTTGGTTGCTGAGATTCAGAAACCATCAAAATGAAGGAGAGATTTCATCTCAAAAGATGCAGACAAATGAAATCTAAGAAAAAATCCACTTTACCTTGAGAAGCAAAGGCTGACGCAAACAAGCTCTACAATTGCAATTACCGAGACAGAAAGGACATGCATCTCTAACTTCCTCAGGCGTTCTCTCTGGATACCTATATATAATAAACACTGATTATAAGCACTCATTATAATATGAGAAAGCGAAAATAGTATTATTACCATCTGTTGATGCAGTCATAGCAATAGCGCTTCTTGATACATTTAGAACAGAAGACAAGATCAACCTTATCGGTTAAGTTCTTACACTGATGACAAGTCAAACCCACATACTTTTTCGTTCCATCATCAGAGTTGTTAGTATCCTGCAAAAGCAAAAACAGTGTTACATATCCTCTTTTCAAAATTCAAAAAAACAAGACTTCCAAAAATAGAAGTAAACAAAGAACCTTGTTGGGCGTAGACATTAATCTCACGCTCCCTCTTCTTTCAGTAGATGGCTTCGAGTCCTCTCCACCGTCAGATTCGTTTCCTCTTCCTCTTCTTCTTCCTCTCCCTCTTCCTCTTCCATGGCTCTCAGAACTCGGAGATTCTATACTCACAGCATCTTCAGATCTAACGTCTTTCAGCCTATCTGAGTCGTCTGATCGAATTCGCTCTCCGCCCTCAGATTTTCTCGGTCTCCCTCTTCCTCTCCCTCTTCCTCTTGCTTGGCTATCAGAACTCGGAGATCCAATGCTCGCGACATCCTTATCTTTCTTCCCCCTGTTACGTCGCTTCTCAGATCTCAGGTCCGAGTCATCTTCTGATCGACTTCTCTTAGAATCATCTTCACCGTTAGGTTTTCTTCCTCTTCCTCTCCCTCTCCCTCGGTTCTCAGAACTTCCTAGGCTTACGGCATCCTTATCATTCCTCCTCGTCTTACGTTCCTTATCAGATCTGTCTTCGTCTGATCTAATTCGCTTCTCTTTTCTTTCTTCTTCCATACTCTCTCCTTCTTTGCTTTTCTCCATTCTCTCTCTATGTATCTATCGCCCTTGTCTGTCTCAGCTTTGGAACATCAGACGGCGGCGTTACTTATGTTAAGTTAGTGACGTGGCTGGTCAATGTCTTATTATAGGAACCATCGAATGGATCCTCGGAGTTCGTTTCTTTTCCCTAATTCTTACCTACTTTTTCTCTCTCTTTTATTAATGAAATGCAGATTTATTTCCCGGTGCTAGAATCTATGAAAATTTTATAAGCCACAGAAACCTTCCATAAAATCATACTAGTAATATTTCTATAAATATGTTTCTTATTCCGACCAAACTTCAGTTTAACTTGCATTTATGTTTTAGGTCAATATAAAGAAACAAAACTACCACCGGTTACCAAGCTTTAATAAATAAACAATTAATGACATTTTCTATGGGCGTCTTCTGATTGAGAGAGACGCAAAAATGCGAATTGCCCTTAAGCATATGCTTAATTTGGCCCATTCATATTGGGCTTCAAAACTAGGCCTTATATCATTTGTTTTCTTTTACGTTAATGACATTGAGTCTCACGACCAGAGGTTCCATGATCTAGCAAGTGTTTCGGTTCTTGTTGCACTATCTAAGCAGTAAACTTGATTTGAAGCCATTTTGTTAGGTATGGAAGCTGTTGGTTTGCTGATATTTGTTAGTTATGTTACTGGAGAAGCCGTGAAAAAAAAAAACACAAATGCCAAGCTTTTAGAGATATAGTATGAATACACTACTTGGCGTCTTTATTTCAAAGGCCACTGCTGCGTCCTGGAGTTTTGCATTTTTAGATCTTGTGCTTCTCTTATGGCTGAACTCGCTGCATGCATCACCATTTTCTTAATCTACAATGCATTGACAAGACATATATGTTAACATTAGCTGAAACTAGACCTCTTTCTTCTACCTTCAACATTGACCTTCAGAAATAAAATAAAACATTGACGTTCAGAACAGACAGTGTGAGATATTGAAGTACCTCTAATCTATTTTCGCTGTATCTGTGGTCTTTTGGGAGTCTCCGGATCTCTTGTGTTAGCCTAAGGCATTCTTCTACACTCTCAGGAGCAACAAAATCTAGTGCCACCTTTATGCAAGACTGTAAACAGTTTCATACTTAAGATCCCTAACACTTGAGCCATAAACCATGAGATGTCGCAACAAAAGACTGGTTGCTTACCTGTATATTTCTCACTTGGTGGGGACAACCTGCAGGGATGAAAACAGCTTCACCTAGGTGTTGTACAAATGTCCATGGCTCAATATCTGCATATGAAAATAAAAACTTATATCGACTTTTCTCCGTAGCAAAGAAAACAAGTCAGCTTGTCAATCCTAACAAGAATCTTACCGAACTCTTTCTTCAACTGTTTCTTCTGGCTTTCATTCAAGAACATACTCTGGTCATGAATTGGGTGGATAACCTGAAAAATTAAACAGAAGCATAAATTCCAGATTTCTCTCAGATACTAATCATTTACAAGAGTGATGTCGGTGATGATACTTACAGATTCCACAGGTTCGTTGTAGAGATGATGAAACTCATGCTTGTGTCTTTTCAAATACTCAGCAAGTTTTGGAACATCCTCTCTTCGAAAGATGTCCCACACAGCACCACCATTTGAACTCTCACTGGCATTGCCATTAGTTTCTTTTGGAGCATCCAGTTTATGTTCTTGTATGGACTCCCCACTTGTACCCACATTAGGTTGTGGAGGGCTTTCCTCTTTATCCCACGGGGGAGTTGAAGGAAGCGTTGGCATCATTAGTCCATCCTCACTTTGGTACTGGGGAGATAATCTCTCTGTCTTCAAACTTTCTTCAACCTCAAGAGCATCGCATTCCTTTAAAGCTTCCCCATTCTCTACTTCTTTCAGTGACCTTTTTTCTGTCTGTTGTTGACCAACGTGTTGTTTACGCAACTGTGCTTTTTTTACAAGTTTGTATTGCCAGGGAGGTATATCCACTTCAGTTGTGTGTGTCAGCACATTAACCTAACACAAGTCAGTTTCAGTTAGAAAGTACAAATCATTGGTTTACGTTTATAACTCATGGCACACTGCACACTTACCACGTCAAAAATATCACAATGTAGTTTTGCCACAGAATCTCCTCTATCAAGCTCTTCAGGGAAACCGTAGGCAATGTATGTCTTGGGCCCAAGATCTGGTTTCAAGGATTCTTGTGGAAGCCTTGTTGCAAGATTCAAGATACCTGACTTTGGGTCAGTGTAATCAAAGAAAGGTAACGCAGAAATAAACTCAGCGTTATGCCTTGGAAGCCTCTCTTCAAATAGAGTTGATGGAGGCCAATCTTTTAATTTCAACATTACTGGCATACCACTGCGATCCTGGCGGCCTTTCAAGTAGCCTTGAAAAAACTGATGAATATTTATGTCAACCTACAAGCGAAGGGATGGTGATAAGTATACTTTTCAAAATATTGTAAAAGACAGAGAATGGAGTTGACTGACCTCACACCAGTCCAAGCAATCCAAAGCTTTCACGCTGTTCGCACCTCCCTTGCATTGAACTTTTGGATTAATTTCCCTGCAAGCTCTCCACATAACCATTGGCTCCCAACTTAGTCCAGACCCTTTCTCGAGAACATTTCTGACTATCACAGGTTCCGCCTTCATCCAATGCAACTGAAAATGAGCAATATCTTCTTCAGCCAAATCAACAGCATTTGGGGAGAATAAGAAGTTATCATGACCATTCTTCCTAAACGCCGCCTGCCTTGTGATGATGGAATCAGATTTTGCAGTGCATGAGGAACATTCATGAGTAATATCCACATCTGGTGGCCTAAACTGCATAGTAACTTCCTCTGCATCCGTTATCAGTTTTTCAATCCAACCACATTCCCATGAGCGTCTCAACTCCAGTGTTGACATACCACAACAACCAACACACTCTTTTGGAGGACATGGAATGCTACCGTCTGAATTGAGCTTCCAACTAGAGATACCTTGATCACAGAATCCCTCTCTTAGTTCCTTGCAGCACGAAAGACATACATCGCATGAACATTTCGGACAGCTTCTGTGGAAATTGGAAATAGATGTGCGGCAGAGGTCACTGCCATACAAGTGTGAAAAGATTGTAAGCAAAAAAAGGGAATAGAGAGATCACTGACGTACATGCACCATTAGAAACACAGAAATAAAATGACTTAATAAGATCATAATCTCATCAGCCACTTACACCAACAGAAACACCATAATCATTCTTCCAGGCAAATAGGGTTTCTTTATTGTTCCATTGATATATTAACTAGATAGATCGGTGATAATAGCTACAGAAGAGTCTCTATTCCTGTTGCTTATTTGCAGTGGATACAAGAAACAGTATGAAAAAACTCAATAGTGTTTGAAATTTACCAGCATATGCGCTCATTTATGCCAGCTCCGTTCCTAGTAATATCAGATTCAGTCACAGGGAGTCCTAGAAGAATACAACAGGTTCGTGAGTGGCAAAAATGAGAGGAGAGCAAAAACAAGTGAAGAAAACATACCTCTAATAGATGTTTCAATCTCTAGTTCACGGTTCTGCTCTATAGAAACATCCCTAAGAAGTGGAAGAAGTTTAAGTAATAGGTACTGCAACTGGTTGAGCTTGACATTAGCGTCCTTTTCACTTGGTCTCTGCTGAGATTCATTCAGATACAATCCAAATGAAGGAAATATTCATTTGACGCAAACAAATCCAACTGGTTGAACCTCTTTACCTTGATGAGAAGCAAAGGTAGACGCAAACAAGCTTTGCAATTGCAATTCCCCAAACAGAAAGGACATGCATCTCTAACTTCCTCAGAGGTTCTCTCAGGATACCTATATATATAATTAGAGAATTCAAGATTCACATGACTTCAATCGTTCTAGTGTTGAACAAGTGAAATACTTTTACCATTTCTTGATGCAGTCACAGCAATAGCGCTTCTTGATACATTTAGAACAGAAGACAAGATCAGCCTTATCCGTTAAGTTCTTACAATGATGACAAGTCATACCCACATACTTTTTCGTTCCTTCATCAGAGTTGTTATCATCCTGCAAAAGCAAAACATATCCTCTTTTCAAAATTCAAAAAACAGGACTTCCAAAAATAGAAGTAAATTCAATAAAATAAAATAAAAAAACCTTGTTGGGCGTAGACATTAATCTCACGCTCCCTCGTCTTTCAGTAGATGGCTTCGAGTCCTCTCCACCGTCAGATTTGTTTCCTCTTCCTCTCCCTCTCCCTCTCCCTCTTGCTCGTCCCTGGCCTTCAGAACTCGGAGATTCTATGCTCACAGCATCTTCAGAGTTGTTATTATCCTGCACAAGAACACAAGTGTTACATTTCTTCTTCTCAAAATCCAAAACAAACATTTCCAAAAATACAACATTCGCAGAGATGATTCAAGCTTGTTCACAGCAATTCATAAGAATAAAAAAAAACCTTGTCGAGCGTAGACATCACCCTCCCTCTTCCCCTTCCTCTTCCTCTTCCTCTTCCTCTTGCCCTAGAACTCGGAGATCCTAGGCTCACCCCATCGTTGTCTTTCTTCCCCGTATTACGTTTCTTGAAATATCTCGGGTCTGACTCGTCGGAATCATCTGACCTAATTCGATTCTCCTCCGTTTTCTCCATACTCTCTCTCTCACTCTCACTGTCGCCCTGTCTCAACTCTCGAACATCAGACGTCAGCGTTTCTGTATTCTATTAAGGGGTTGACTGGTTTTCCCGCATCAACCGCAAACGCAGTTTTTGCGGTTTGTAGCGGGAAAACACTACAAATCGCTTTAAATCGCTATGAACCTTTTAAAATCAAAAACTGGTTCCAACTAACACTTGCGGTTGCGGTTGGGTAAAAAAAAATTCTTTTAAAACAAAACAAATAAAATTATAGTAAAAATATCCAATAAAATTTTTAAATTGAAATAATAGAAATTATAAAATGTATACATATTATATTTTAATT
>NC_079513.1:1153572-1155879 GCF_000801105.2 Raphanus sativus | reverse complement strand
AATCCAACCATGTATAACTAGATTCAAACCCATATATCTAAAGCTCGACTCGGATTTATTTAATTTTTAGTATTAAAATTTTTTATTAGCTATACAAATTGTACCAGTTATATTATTTATATAGTTGTACCGGTTGTACTAGTTATGCAGTCATACTGGTTGTAATAGTTGTATCTGTGCATTTGAACTAATTATACAATTTTATTAGTTACATTTATTATACTTATTGCACAATTGACATTAGAGATAGAACTTCTCATTTGGAGGATAACAATGGCGAACAAATCTGAACATAATTTTACCGAAGCTGACATGTCCAAGATCAGACCACAGGTCCATCCCTTGATTCGTCAAGACCACACCAATAAAGGGATCCCCTAACCAGAAAACCTCGACTTCAAATGAGAAGGTTTAGCTTCGAAATCCTAGCTACCAAATCTATGAATAGTGTTTGTAATTCTCAGCCACCATAACTATTGTCCGTTGCGTGGTTAAACTTGTAATATGTTGTGATTAGTTAATTTTTTATCCCCTCCATTTCATATTAATTATCGTTGTAGATAAAATTTTATGTTGTAAAATAAGTGTCATTTTAGCATTTCAATACATAATTTATTAACTTTATTTTTCAGTTTATTTTTTTATTGGTTGAACTATGAATAGATGTATTGGTAATGATATTTTTATATAAAAAATATAAAAAATTAAATGATTTTTAATCTGTGTGCATAAATCTAAATGACACTTATTATGAAATAGAGGGAGTATACTATTATATTTAACCTTTCTTTAAAATATAACATTATCTCTAACACAGTAAATGTTATATTAGTTGTACTAATTATAAAATTTAATATGAAATTATGTTTTAATAGTCATTAGTTGTATTAGTTGTACTAGTTGTATTATTTTTGAAAAATGCATATTTATTTTTTTTTGCTCTCGGATCCAAAGTTAAACCCGGATTCGGAATAAGAGGAGTTAGTCAATGCTGATGAGTTCTATTTTTTCAAGCCACCAATATGGATACCCATGAAGGAGAAAACATTCAGTGTTGTCATGACCTTTCCTATAGAAATGGGTGCATGTATGATTTGGATCACGAGTTCGGAAAGTTGTAGTTTCAGCTTGAGGGAAGTCTGTCTTAGTCAGTTCTGTTTGTGCTGATAAATCTATGGCATCAGATTTCAGCTCTTTAGAGCGAACGGCATTGTAGTGTTGTTCCTCCCGAATAACCCTCGAGTTGGCGTTATTGATATCTGGAAGAGGGTCTTTGTCAATGATCTGAGTCATCTGTTCCAGAATTGAGACTCATTGAGTCCGAACAGAAACTTATGGATATGAATTTCTTCGCGTTCTTTATCGATGTCTGCATCCGCTTCACACAAACACAAATGAGTAGTCATGAGATTGCCGAGCTCCTCCCATAGTTTCGTAAGGTGACTGTAATATTCAGCTACTATCTGGCCATGCTGCTGACACGGATTTATCTCATCCCACAATTGATGAATTCGTACACCATTCCTGTCTGAGAAACGTTTTTAAAGATTCTCCCAAAGCTTATGAACCTCAGGTACAGACGAGACAGTAGATCTTATTTTGGGGTATATTGAAGTACGAATCCAACCAACCAGCATGGAATTAGTTGCTTGCCAACGAGAAAGATCGGGTTCTATGGATGGTTTCGGGATTGATCCATTGAGGAAACCAAGCTTTTGCTTCGCTTGTATAGAGTTAGATGGCTCTGTCGCCCATTCCATATAATTATCACCACACAGTAGGACCGAAGTAATGAAGGCTCCTGGATTGTCCGAATGATAAAGATAGTATACTCCAGATGAATCAGTAGTAGTAGTTATAGGTAGAGACGCCATAGGCATAGCAGATGTAGAAGAAGTAGTTTTTGCCATATTTTCTTGATGATTAAGAAACACGATTCAGAGCAAAAATAGGGTTAACAAATTGGATCGTTGCTGTGATACCATGAAGTTGTTTAGAAAAGAATAATCTGTGTTATTTTATTAGGAAAGTCAAAACGCTTATTTATACAACATAGTCCCATATTGATAAGGACTATGAGCTAAATACATGTATTAGATAGATATAGTAGTTATCCCCAATAAGATACAAAATACTTGTCGTCGATCATAAAACCAAACAACCAAGATCGTGTACAAATCAAAGATTGGAGGTGGTTAGGAAGAAGACGACTTCGGTACTTTCTTAAAACATGAAAGATGATTCATATGCTACCGTAGTTATAGGAATTTTAATTATATCATATACCATATAAGCTAAAGCTCCAAA
>NC_079513.1:1136534-1153472 GCF_000801105.2 Raphanus sativus | reverse complement strand
GGTAAAATAATTGATGGATATCTAATATATATTTTTCAGATTACCATGTTGACTTTCTAAATATATAGGTGAGAGTTGTATGTATTACTTTAGTTTGAAGGTCTCTCGAAAATATGTATTTTCAAATAAGAAATATAAATTTATTTTATATATTAGTTTTGTTATAATGGAAAATTTTGTCCATTTCATAACAAAATTCTTGTTTGTTCACCCTTATTTAAAAATATCAACGAACCTTAATATGAATCTAAATATGCTTTTTAGCTAAAATCTATTAGTAGTTCGTAAACTCCTCTATTCAATAGACAAATTCATTTTTAACCGATGTTGAACGATTTCACAAAATCTTTCTAGTAAAAAAAAGAAAATATATGCTATTTTTATAAGTCAAGAACTAGTCATGCAATAGTAAATATACAAAAAAATATCCATTAAACATCAAATGACAAAACCACCCCACATAGAAATGTAGATTAGAGATACTTTTAGAGGTTATTGTTCAGCTACCAAACCAGTAACCTTGATTTCAAGCCATTTTGATTGATATGTAAGGCTAGTTACTGGAGAAGCCGTGAAAAGTACAGATGCCAAGCTGCCAGAGATAATATGATTACACTTGGTGTCTTGATTTCCAAGGGTTTGAGAACCTAAACCCATTTCGTTCTAGTCTACAACATTACTTACAGAACCGCCAGGCTGTTTCACAAGCACTGATAAGCTTTTTAAAACAAAACCTTCAGAGTCTCTTCTTTGCATCACTGCGTCCTGGAGTTTTGCATTATTAGATATTTTGACTCTCTTATGGCTGAGCTCGCAGCATGCAACACTACTTTCTTAACCTACAATGCAGGTTCATATAAGACTCTTTCTACCTTCCTAAAATGACGTTCTGATATAATGAAACATTCAAAGTACCTCTAATCTATCTTCGTTGGATCTGTGGTCTTTTGGTAGTCTCCGGATACCTTGTGTTAGCCTAAGGCATTCTTCTACACTCTCAGGAGCAACAAAATCAAGTGCCACCTTTATGCAAGACTGTAAATCGTTTAAGTTTTTAGTATTACTAACACATGAAAATGAGATGTCGAAACAAAGAGGGAATATTGAACCTGTATGTTCCTCACTTGATGAGGACAACCTGCAGGGATGAAAACAGCTTCACCGAGATGCTGCACAAATGTCCATGGCTCTATGTCTGTGCATATGAAAAGCCATACATGTACCCTTCAGTCCTTCACCATAGCATAGAAGAAAAATCAGCTTTTTCAATCCAAACCAAGAATCTTACCGAATTCCTCCTTTAGCTGTTTCTTCTGTTTTTCATTCAAGAACATACTCTGGTCATGAATTGGGTGAATAACCTGAAAATTTTAAACAGAAGCATTAATAAATTCAAGATTTCTCTCAGATACTAGTCACTTACAAGAGTGATGTGAGTGATGATACTTACAGATTCCACAGGTTTGTTATAGAAATGACGAAACTCATGCTTGTGCCTTTTCAGATACTCAATAAGTTTTGGAACATCCTCTCTTCGAAAGATGTCCCACACAGCACCACCATGCACATCGGTTTTGGAACTCTCATTGGCATTAGTTTCTTTTGGAGCATCCAGTTTCTTCTCTTGTATGGACTCTGCAATTGTACTCTCAACATCTTGTGGGGGACTATCCACTTTCTCCCACGGAGGAGTTGAAGGAAGCGTTGGCATCATGAGGCCATCCTCCACCGTGGGATCATCTTCATTTTGGTACTTTGGAGATAATCTCTCTATCTTCAAACATACGCCAATAAAATCCTCGCAAGCAAACGGTTCGTTTATCAGCGTTACATTCTTCTGAGAAATGAAGCCCGCATCCGTCTTAGAATCATAACCTGACTCTTCCATACGATCAGCTCTTTGAATATTAGCACAGACACCTTAAATTTACGCAAACTTTCTTCAGTAAATTATGCATAAACATGGATGGAGCTTATTGCAATACCTTTTGAAACAAATACTTTATCAGCTTCTTGTGACCCAGACGGTTTCAAACTGCTAGTTGATGGTTCTCCCAAAAGACCGTCGCATTTCTTAAAAGCTTCCTCATTCTCTTCTTCTTTCAGTGACTTGTTTTCACATTCGCAAGCTTCTGTCTGTTGACCACCGTATTGTTTATGCAACTGGGTTTCTTCATAGCGTTTCCGTGCTTCTTTTATACGTTTGTATTGCCGAGGAGTTATGTCGACTTTAGCTGTGTGTGTCAGCACATATACCTAACTCAAGTTCACAGAGCAATTAAAACAGAAAAACATGCCAGTTCAATTTCGTTACGCTGTCTAGCAAGAATTAAGGAAGTGTGAGAATAAATTGGGACACGCACCGTGTCAGAGATATTACAATGCAGCTTTGTCACAGAATCTCCTCTATCAAGCTCTTCAGGGAAACCGTAGGCAATGTATGTCTTGGGTCCAAGATCTGGCTTCAAGGATCCTTCAGGAAGTCTTGTTGCGAGATTCAAGATACCTGACTTTGGGTCAGTGTAATCAGAGAAAGGTAACGCAGAAATAAACTCAGCGTTATGCCTTGGAAGGCGCTCTTCAAATAAAGTTGATGGAGGCCAATCCTCCAACTTCAGCAATTCTGGCCAACCACTTTGATCCATGCGGCCTATTAAGTAGCCTTGAAAAAACTGATGAATATTGATTTCAATCTACAAGAGAAAGGGATGAGAATGAGTATACTTTTCAAATATGAGAATGGGTATACAAGTTCATTACATGACTGACCTGACACCAGTCCAAGCAATTCAACGCTTTCACGCTTTTCGCATCTCCTTTGCACTGAACTTTTGGATTCATTTCCCTGCACGCTCTCCACATAACCATTGGTTCCCAACTTAGCCCATATGTCTTCTCGAGGACATTTCTGACTATCACAGGTTCTGCCCTCATCCAATGCGACTGAAAATGAGCAATATCGTCTTCAGCCAGATCAACGGCATTTGGGGAATATAAGAAGTTATCATGACTAGCATTCTTCCTAAACGCCGCCTGCCTTGTGATGATGGAACCAGAGTTGGCTCTGGTGGCTGAAACTGCAGAGTAACTTCCTCTGCATCCGTTATCAGTTTACTGACCCAATCACATTCGCACAAGCGTTTCAACACCAGTGTTGAAGTACCACAGCCACCACGCTCTTTTGGAGGGCATGGAATGCTACCGTCAGAATTAAGCTTCCAATTAGAGATATCCAAAGGAACGCTGGAGTCTTTTCCTTGACCTGTCCTTTCTGCAATTTTCTCCTTGCGGAAATGCTCTCTTAGTTCCTTGCAGCAAGAAAGACATATATCGAATGAACAATATGGGTTCAGACAGCTTCTGTGAAAGTTGGCAATGGATGTGCTGCAGAGGTCACTGTCGTAAAAGGGTGAAGAAACTGTAAGCAAACAAGGAACCAGAGAGATGTTTATAAAAAGAACATAATAAGATCATTGTCATAAAGGCACCACCAATAGAAACACGGAAATGAAATTGCTTAATAAGATCAACCACTTACACCCAAATAATTCCCCCCAACTATCGTTCAATAGAAACATCTTCTCGTGAACTTGGTGACAATAGCAACATAAGATTCTCTCTTCCTATTGCATATTTGCAACGGATACAATATATAGAAGAAAAATAAAAGTTAAAAGTTTTACCAGTAAATGCGTTCATCTATGTCAAGTTTCCACCTAGTGATATCAGACTCAGTCACAGGGACACCTAGAAGAATACAAACAGGTTAGGTGAGAAAAGAGAGGAGTGCAAAAACAAGTGAAAACCCATTACCTCTAACTGCTGCTTCAACCTCTAGTTCACGGTTCTGCTCAGCATAAATATCCCTAAGAACAGGAAGAGCTTTAACTAAGAGATACTGCTTCAGCTTGACATTAGCGTCCTTCTCACTCCGTCTCTGCTGAGATTCAGAGAAAAAGTCAAAATGAACCATTTCATTCACATGAGAACAAATGAAATCTAAAAAAAATCCATTACCTTGAGAAGCAAAGGCTGACGCAAACAAGCTCGGCAATTGCAATTCCCCAAACAGAAAGGACATGCAGTTTGAACTTCCTCAGGGGTTCTCTCAGGATACCTATATATATTAGAGAAGTCAAGATTCTCATATGACATTGCAAAATCGTTTCTAGTGTGTGCAAGTGAAAGACTTTATACCATCTGTTGATGCAGTCATAGCAATAGCGCTTCTTAACCTTGATACATTTACAACACAAGACAAAATCACTCTTACTCTTGACGATTTTACACTGATGACAAGTCAAACCCACATTCTTTCTTCTTCTTCTTCCATCATCCTGAAGAAGCAAACATTTCCTCTTTTGGAATGTATTTCGAAACGCAGAAACTAAATTGGGAAATTAATTTAACCTTCGCGGGCGTAGGCATGTCTGTTGCATGCCGTCTTCTTCCACTTCCTCTTCCTCTTCCTCTTCCCCTGATTCGGCCGAATTGGGACGATCGTTTGCTGAGAACATCGTTATCTGACTCGTCGGAATCATCTGACCTAATTCGCTTCTCCTTCCTTTTCTCCATACTCTCTCTCTCTCTCTCTCTCAGACTCTCCTTCAGGGTTTCTTACTATCGGAGTCGCCACTATTGTTAGTGACAACAGACAACACAGTTAATAAAAGCGCAGTCGTTTTGAGAAATTATTATTTATTCATTTATAAATATATATACAGTTTGTTGTTTACGTTTATGAAAATTTAAACTGCGGTCGATAACCGAAATGGTTCCATGGTCTAGCGGTTAGGACATTGGACTCTGAATCCAGTAACCCGAGTTCAATTCTCGGTGGAACCTTTTTTTTAATCTATCCGGTCAGCTTTATTAGAATCACCACTGATTTAATATCTCTCCACTTTGTGTTTTCTACATTCTTATGCAAAGAACATTTCTTTCTTCTGTTTCATCATGCTGATGTGTGTCCTTGGGTTCATGCTGCAAATCTTGTTACATTTTTCAATTAACCAATGGTCTGTGTGATCAAGAAGAACTTCGCAGCGAGAGAGAAAGGTATTACGCAGTGCCAATCAAAATCCATTCCAAGAGGATCAAAAAATTTCATATTATTATAACCATTTGTCTGGTCTGATGATATTTGATTTGTAATTCTAGTACAGGACTGTCACTGTATTAAAAAGGAAAACAGAAACATGTATAAGAACAGTTTTGGTCTTTTTTTGTGGAAAAAAGTTTTGGTCTTGTTTATTACAAGGCAATGAGGTGAATGCATTTTCTTGCACACACAGCAACCCCATGTGAATGCATTACATGACCAATATAAGTCCAAACCTTGGAAAACAATTTACTTAACCAGCTGGCTCGAATAAGGATGTTTCTTTGGTAACCGGATCAACCACAAGCTTAATATAACTTTTACTGTTGTAAGTGATAAAACCGTATTTTATAAACTACGGAGAACTGAATATTATAAAGAATAAAATTGATAAAATTATACCAAAGATTAAGAAAAAGATGATACAACTGTAGAGGCGAGATATTATCTCTTTCCTTAACTCAAAATACGTCCCGTAGTACGACGGTTCGATAACGTAATGAGTCCCAAGATACAACTGCAAACAATCTTCTGAATTTGCGTCACTCTATCAGAAGCCTAGCGAAACTGGTTTTGTGTTGTACTCTCAAACACAAACTAAAATAAAAAATAAGAGATATCACTACTCAACATGGGAGAATTATTTTTACTATACTTTGTTTGTATGTAAATCTCTCTCAAATGAGTTAACACAAATGCTCCTTTTATACAGAAAAATGAAGGCACATTATGTCATTATGGAGTCAACCAAACGTACTAATTAAGTGCCATAATGAAATTTGAATTCCATAATTCATGACTCTTGTACGTTTTTTCTTTTCAAGTCATAAAGATGTTTTGACCAAATCAAAAACCATCAATATACTTTTGGGTTTACATTTTTTATATTTAAACAAATATAAAAGATAACATGAATATGATTTAAACCATAAGTTTTTAGACATAAGTCTATCTAACATATTTAAATCCAAATCCAAACCCAATATCTAATGTGTACATTTAAGTCACATATTTTATTACTCCATTTCTCATTCAAATGAACTCTATTTTTGACATATGAATACACTAATTCATAGTGTTTGTCAAACAATCAGTTATCCGGCGAACGTCTTCGCCCGGAAAAATTACCAAAAATAGTCTAAAACCATTTCGTCAAAAAACGAGTTCCAACAATCCCCCCACATGAATAGAAATGACTCTAGACACTAGACGACTCGACATACTTGACTTCCTAGACAGGATTCGACAAGACTCAACTAAGGACTTTGGAGAGTACAAACGAGAAATTCACTGCATGATGAGTTGGTAGCAATTTTTCAGCCTTGAACCAGTCATTGTTAATAGCTATCGGATTTACTCGGCCAGGAGGTGGCCATGATGTCTTGAACCTCCCGGGCTTTGGTGTAAACCTAGACAATAGCCAAAACACAGTTTCATTCTCTCACAAAACCAATTTCTCTATTGTGTTCATTTTGGCCGTGAACATTCCTGGTAATCATGAGTGAACTTTAGAGAATATAACCATTTTATTCTCCTAGAAACGGCCCCATTTCACACCCACAAGGTGATTTGCCATTAGTTTTGTTTAGAGGAGTATCATGTACTACTCCATTCATATCTCAAAACAATTGGCACAAATCATTAAAAGCAAATGCTTATCCTCTATTCCTTACATGTAGCACTGTTTAATCATCCTAGGAACTGGGTATAGACCGAAGTCTTACAGTGCTTTGGGCAGATTTAGTTTGACTTAGTTGTCTCCTTGACCTATTTCTTGGGATCTCCAATCTGATAAGTAGAGTTAACGCCAAACCTCATCTTAGTTCATAGGCTAAACCCATTCCTCTTGATGATATTACAATTTGATCTCATGACACACCTTTAATAACAGGATCCTAGGTTGTCATCATAGTGAACATAATCTCTTAAGATTAGTCGAGATCAATTGTTTAATGATTTTTGTCATCTTTTTTCTTTCAAAATACAATCAATCATTATACACAAAACTCAGTGTATGACACTAGTTTTTTTTTTTTTTTTTAAATCATAGTTTGATAACTATCACTAAGTTCATTTGGCCTCTTGCCAATGACTTTATATGGTAAGCAAAGCTTCCCCCACATTTCTTGAGATAACTCAAAAACATACATATTTACATTTAACATCTCTTAAGAGCTTAGAAGATTAATCTACAACTCCTTTAGATTTAAATGAATAATAAAAACAATTTCGAAAAATTGTTATAATTTTCTTTAAAATGTATTTCATTCTCAGAAAATCACATTTTAGATACAACTATTTTCATAGTTCTCTCAAGTTGATTTATAACTCTATGATTTGAATTTTTCCAAAACATATTTTTCCTTTTAGCAAATATACATATCATTACATGATATTGTTGTAACATAAAAACCACCATTTTCTATAGTTATTCTCAAACATATTGACTTTAAAAACTACAATACACATTGTCAGTTTCAGTCATATTGGTCTGAAAATTTTCATTGATTTTGTATGGTCAACCTTTTTAAAATGTGCATTTAGGCATTGACGAAATACAAATGTTTTGATCAATATCAACAAACATTTTATTTCTTATGGCAAATGATTTATATGTGGCAGACCTCTCCCAAAACTAATTTGAGGCGTCGACTCACGAAATCCATTTCCATTCATATAACATGATCCCTTAAGAATCAAAATGTTATTTATATCTATGGTTTCACCATATTTTTGAAACTTGAATCAGTTTTCTTTTCTCATGGTCAACATATGCTTAATAACTAAATTAAGTTATCCCAACATCCGAAAAAGAAATCAAAAACGTTAAACCATTCTTGATAATTAAAGCAAAATAATTATCATTTACCAAGTCAAAGCAATATCACATTTTTGACTAATATTAAAAAATGATTGTAACCACTGGATCCATCAATTAATGATTTTTATCCACATAGAAATCATCAACAAAAATAATCTGATAAAATGAACAGATTCTTTATCACCATGAAATCTCCAATTCCTGTTTTCATGACAAAATACTTCACAAAATAATTAGTTTTGTTAGTATAATAATAGAAACAATAATTTACTAGAAAGATTATTTTGTAATAATCCTATAGATCTGATTTCTGCCTCTTTTCCCGAGAATTGATCAACAAACTTGTTCTTACAAAAAAATACTTTTTACAATAATCAGTCCGGTTAGTGCAAAGCAATAAACAGATATTTTGAGTTAAGACTGATAGAACCGTATTTTATAAACTACGGAGAACTGAATATTATAAAGAATAAAATTGATAAAATTATACCAAAGATTAAGAAAAGGATGATACAACTGCAGATGCGAGATATTATCTCTTTCTTTAACTCAAAATACGTCCCGTAGTGCGACGGTTCGATAACGTAATGAGTCCCAGGATACAACTGCAAACAATCTTCTGAATTTGCGTCACTCTATCAGAAGCCTAGCGAAACTGGTTTTGTGTTGTACTCTCAGACACAAACTAAAATAAAAAATAAGAGACATCACTACTCAACATGGGAGAATTATTTTTACTATACTTTGTTTGTATGTAAATCTCTCTCAAATGAGTTAACACAAATGCTCCTTTTATACAGAAAAATGAAGGCACGTTATGTCATTATGGAGTCAACCAAACGTACTAATTAAGTGCCATAATGAAATTTGAATTCCATAATTCATGACTCTTGTACGTTTTTTCTTTTCAAGTCATAAAGATGTTTTGACCAAATCAAAAACCATCAATATACTTTTGGGTTTACATTTTTATATTTAAACAAATATAAAAGATAACATGAATATGATTTAAACCATAAGTTTTTAGACATAAGTCTATCTAACATATTTAAATCCAAATCCAAACCCAATATCTAATGTGTACATTTAAGTCACATATTTTATTACTCCATTTCTCATTCAAATGAACTCTATTTTTGACATATGAATACACTAATTCATAGTGTTTGTCAAACAATCAGTTATCCGGCGAATGTCTTCGCCCGGAAAAATTACCGAAAATAGTCTAAAACCATTTCGTCAAAAAACGAGTTCCAATAGTAAGATGGCTTCAGCAATCAGCACCAGGTTGATAGAAGAGGAGTTTCACCGGTCTGGATGTTGGTGGAATGAGTTAAAAAAAAGCTTAGGAGGAGCTTCTCAGAAACGGACCACATAGAGTTACATACAGACCAGCAACAGGATTTTGTGAGATGGAAAGGATGCCACCGAGTCTAGGAAGAGGGAAGAATACGAGAGGACATGGAAGATGAGAGACAAGATCCATTCCATGAGGGGTCACAGCTCTTCTTTTAATCACATATGCAGATACGGAAACCGATTGTGAGATACGACAACTCTTTTACTACTACAATACCAACGAAAAGTTTTGGTCATCAATATGGTTTCATCAATCATAATGGTTTCAACTCTTTTAAATTTTCTTGTCTTTGCACACCTCTAACGAGTATCTAAACTCAGTGATTGTAACATTGTTCCAAGTCATTGCTGGTGCAATGATGTGGTTTTCTCTTGACGATGATGATTCTCGATTTCCTGCGTAGAAAGGAGGTTGAGAGGGTCTCGGTAAATTGAAAGAACTCGCATTGAATGTAAGCTCAAGAAAAAGAGCTTGATCGTGTGAGGAACGGCACGAGGTGTTACGCATGAAGATTCGTGTGTGACACACTGTGACGAGTTTGTTATTGAGTAATGACGTGGCAGATACTCATTAACTCTAGGATATTGCTTGAAGATCAAGTAAAGAAGAATTGGAAAGATTTGGATTCATCGAGATATTAGGAAAGAGAATATTCGGTGGGGACTACTTAACTAGATTGCGCAGGGGCAAGTTTAGGTTAAGCACGTCATTGTAAAAGCTAGAGCAAGAGAGTTGTTCTTGTCGGCTATAGAAATCAAGCAATAGGTTTTGACGTTGAGTTTCTGTAACTTAGAGCTTAGGAACTGGTTTGTCGCTAGTCGTGTGTGACTGAGCTTAAATCGGATTAAGCAGATCTAGGAAGATTGTTTAAAAGGTTTCTATAATACAAGAAGTGTTCTTGAAAGCTCTGTGTACGGTTCTTATTTACGTGTCTCTGAACTTTCATTTGGTATCAGAGCGGGAAACCTCTGTGGTATCAAGTACTACTAACAGGTTGAGGTCTTGCGGATTTCATGGACACCATGAAAGAACTGTTACACATTCACAAGCCTATTATGCTTGACAGTACCAACTTCGGGCACTGGAAGGTTAGGATGCAACACATCATCAGAAGAGTTGATGAAGATGCTTGGACGTCTGTAGAAGATGGTTGGGTTGCGCCTACTGTCATCATGGAGGATAAGTCTGTTGGTCCAAAACCTAAAAATCAGTGGACTGATGGTGAGAAGAAAGCTTCGAAATTCAACTCCAAGGCTCTGACTGTCATATTCTCGTAGGTGGATGTTGAGCAATTCAAGATCATACAAGGATGTGAATCTGCAAAGCAAGCTTGGGATACACTCATCAACCACTTTAAGGGGAACACAAGTGTGAGAAGAACTCGTCTTGATCATCTTGCCTCCAAGTTTGAAAATCTGAGGATGAGTGATGATGAGCCGATTGAGGGGTTCATATGCAAGATCAGCGAGCTGGCAAGTGAAGCATCAGTCCTTAGTAAGAAGTATGAAGAAAAGGACTTGGTAAAAAAATTGTTGAGATGCTTACCGCCACGATTCGAGGCATACAAGGCAGTCCTTACACTTGCTGTAGACACAGATGAGATGAATTTTGATCAACTCTCCGGAATCCTGAAGGTACATGACCTTGAGAAGAATGATAGGCAAGCTACAAATCAGAAGAGCATCGCCTTCAAAGCTGAGTCTCACGATAGCCGTGTCACCAAGATTGAAGAGAATCTCAGCTTAATAGCTCGAAACTTTAACAAGTACATCAAGCGCATGGAAAAGGGTAATGGAAGATCGAGTGGTCGGTATCAACGGAATGACAGTGAAAGAAGCAGTTCTCAGAGCTCAAGACAGGAGTCTAGCAAAAACACCAAGAAGTGTCATGAGTGTGATGGTTTCGGTCACTTTAGAAGCGAGTGTCCTCTAGCTAAGAGAAAGGAGCAAAAATGCATTGAGTGCAAAGACATTGGTCATAATCGCAGTGAGTGTCCTAGTATCCTTAAGAAGGAGAAGTCTCTTGTGAGTTTTAGTGATACTGAATCCGACAGCGACACTGATGAAGGGGAGATGCATCAAAATTTCATGGCATTGATTGGTGAAGAAACTGGAAAAGCAACTGATATTGACAGTGAGGATGATGAGGATTTCGAGCAAGATCTTGAAGCTGAGTACAAGGATCTCTTTAACAAGTTCTCTGATCTTAGTCATGAGAATCTTTCGTTGCTTAAAGAAACTGCAATGTTAAAGGCTCAGATTAACATACTGGAACTTGATCAGCCCTCTGTCAAAACAAAGGAGTACTCTATTGACAGGGAATCTGACCAAGAAGTGCTTGCACTTAAGAGAGCTATGACAGAGAAAGAACGAGTCTGCAAGGAAGCTGAAGCTCACGTGCAAAGGCTAAGTGATCTCTTGACTATGGAGACCGATCGAAGCAGATTACTTGAGAGTCAACTCACTGAGAATCACAAGAAAATTCGGATGTTATCAACGGGTACCGCATCTCTTGATCACATACTGACTTTGGGACAGTGTCCAAGTCACAGCACTGGGCTGGGATACAAGGGATCTACCTCCACAACGACAGAAACAAAATTTGTGAAGGAAGCTCCTAGGGAAGAAAGGAAACCTGAAGGAAAGCCTACTCATGCTGAAAGGAACAATCATGTTCTTCCTATACTAAGAAGACGTGGAAACGGGTGTCACTTCTGTGGAAAACGAGGACACAATGTCAGGTTTTGTTACTTTCGAAGAAGTCAGTATGAGAGAGCTTGGAGGTTGAACTTGTGCTTCACAGAACCAACAGCCTATGGGTGTGTGTGGATAGCTAAACGAGACTTATACCCAAACTACAAGGATCGCACTCCCTCAGTGTCACTTACCATCCGTGCTGAGTCACACACTGAAGTCAACCATGATCTTGTCTGTAACTTCGTGAGGATACAAGAAGAAACTGAAATTGTGAGTCATGTTGCGTACACCTCAGCTGAAGAAGCATCACAGACACAACTTCCTTGGTACTTTGACAGTGGTTGCTCGAAGCATATGACTGGAAACGAAGATTATCTTGAGAAACTTGAACTTATCAGAGGTGGAAAGGTTACGTTTGGAGATGGTGGACAAGGTAAGATTTGTGCTATTGGGATTACCTCCAGATCTGATGTACCTAAACTCTCAAATGTCTACTTTGTTGAGGGACTCAAGGCGAATCTCATCAGTGTAAGTCAATTGTGTGATGAAGGATTGGAAGTAATCTTCAACAGCAAGGAATGTCGTGCCATTGATGCAAGAAACAATGTTGTGTTGAGAGGCATTCGCTCAGGGAACAACTGTTATCTTTGGAGACCTTCAAACGTGTGTTTTGCAGCTTCGGAGTCTAAACTTGATCTATGGCACAAGAAGTTGGGACATATGAATACCAATGGGCTCAACAGACTTGTAAGTGCTGAAGTGGTAAGAGGCGTTCCTGACTTGGAGAAACAAACGGATACTGTATGCGGAGGATGCTGTCAAGGAAAGCAAGTCAAAGTGCAACACAAACAAATTTCAGAGATCAGATCTACACGAATATTGGAGCTGGTTCATATGGATCTTATGGGTCCGATCACCCCTGCAAGCATTGCTGGTAAGCGATATATCTTTGTGATGGTTGATGATTTCTCCAGGTACACGTGGGTTGATTTCTTACGCCACAAGTCTGACGCCCTTGAGAGTTTTAAAATTATGGCTCTTCAACTCAAGCAAGACAAGGGTGGAATCATTCAGATTAAGAGCGATCATGGTGGTGAGTTTCAAAACGAAGAGTTTGATAAGTTCTGTCACAGTCAAGGTATTCGTCATCAGTATGCTGCACCTAGAACTCCTCAGCAGAAAGGAGTTGTGGAAAGAAAGAATAGAACACTGCAAGAAATGGCGAGAGCTATGTTGTGTGGAAATAGTGTTCCATCAGGCTTCTGGGCAGAAGCAATTAGCACTGCATGCTATGTGATAAATCGAGTCTATGTCAAGCCTAAGACCAAGACTACGCCATATGAGATCTTCAAGGGCAAAACCCCAAATCTGAGTCACTTGCATGTATTTGGATGCTTATGCTACATTCTGAATGACAAAGAACATCTTGGAAAATTCGAGGCAAGAAGCGACATAGGTATGTTTTTGGGATACTCAGTAAACAGCTCTGCCTACCGTGTGTTCAACCAACGCACCAAGTTCATTGGTGACAATGTTAATGTTGTCTTTGATGACAATATTGGATTCTATGAGGCTCGGGTAACACAAACTATTGAGAGTGTCACACAAAGTCCGTCAAAAGAAGCTGAAAGCGAAGGGCAAGATGAGCCTGAAGACAATGATGACCCTGAGATGACTAAAGTCGATCTAGACCAGAGCAAAGTGCATAAGAATCATTCCTCAGCTGATGTCATTGGAGGACTATTTGATGAAAGGGTTACACGAAAGAAGCAAATTAACTTCAAATAGATGGTTAAGATAGCATCCTTCATGGCCAAGATTAATACCTTGGAGTGTTTCGTCTCTCAGATAGAACCAAAGAATCTTTAAGAAGCCCTGGATGATGAATACTGGACAGATTCCATGCATCAGGAGCTTAAACAGTTTGAACGGTTAGATGTGTGGGCGCTAATTCCTAGGCCAGATGGAGTAAACGTCATTGGAACTAAGTGGATTCACAAGAATAAGATAGATGAAGAAGGTAATGTGTTTCGCAACAAGTCAAGACTGGTTGGTCAGGGATACACTCAATTTGAGGGAGTGGACTTCGATGAAACTTTTGCTCCTGTAGCTCGTCTTGAATCAATCCGGCTGCTCTTTGGAATGGCTTGCAGCTTCAGGATCAAACTCTATCAGATGGATGTCAAGAGTGCGTTTCTGAATGGTATCTTAAAAGAAGAAGTCTATGTGACACAGCCTAAAGGATTTGAGGATCCACACTTCCCTGATCATGTCTACAAACTCAAGAAAGCCCTTTATGGACTGAAACAAGCTCCACGAGCTTGGTATGAAAGACTAACCAACTTCCTTATCAAAGCCGGTTTTCAGAGAGGAGGAGTTGATAAAACTCTGTTCATAGGGGAGAATGGAAAGGATGTCATTATTATTCAAGTGTATGTGGAAGACATTATCTTTGGGAGTACGTCACAAGCTATGGTGGATGACTTCGTTCAAACTATGACAAAGGAGTTTGAGATGAGCATGGTTGGGGAGCTCAGTTACTTTCTCGGACTGCAAATCAAATAAATGGCGGATGGGATCACCGTATCACAGAGCACGTATGCAAAAAATCTCATCAAGAGGTTTGGGATGCAAACTAGCAAAGTGGCCAATACTCCAATGAGTACTACTACCAAGCTGTCTCGAGATGATGATGGTAAGCCAGTGGATGAGAAACTCTATAGAGCAATGATCGGCAGTCTTCTATACCTCACAGCTAGTCGACCTGATCTGTGTCTAAGTGTTGGAATTTGCGCTCGCTATTAAGCACGACCAAAGGAATCACACATGAAGGCTGTCAAGCGTATCATCAAATACGTGAAAGGAACTCTGAACTTTGGTCTTCATTATACCTTTGAAACTAATGAGAATCTTGCAGGTTTTTGTGATGCAGATTGGGCTGGGTGCTTAGATGACAGACATAGCACATCTGGAGGTTGTTTCTTCCTTGGGAACAACATGGTGGCGTGGCACAGTAAGAAGCAAAACTGTGTCTCCCTTTCCACTGCTGAGGCTGAATATATTGCATTGGGAAGCTGTTGCACACAATTGCTCTGGATGCGACAAATGCTTGTTGATTATGGTATCATATCTGATCCCATGCCTGTCTATTGTGATAATATGAGTGCAATAAATTTGTCTAAGAATCCAGTTCAGCATTCGCGTACCAAGCATGTGGACATACGACATCACTTTGTGAGAGAGCTAGTTGAGGTGAGAATTGTGATTCTGGAGCATGTATCAACAGAGAAACAACTTGCTGATCTCTTTACAAAACCATTGGATCACAATGTGAGGGATTAAACTCACCTCCTGATTTTAGGTCAGGTTATAGTTTAGGAAAGAATTATGGAAAGATAATCGTGGGCTGAATCCCGTAAGAACTTAAAAGATGAATGAATGATTTTATTGATGATTTTGGGTAAAGAATATGTTTACAAAGATGTTTATAACGTTTACAAAGAAAGAATTAAATGATTGAGAGCTTGTGTGTGAAATGGGTTATGATCCCTTTTTCTTGATTGATTTTCTCTTTAAATAGCCTCAGGCTCCGTCAGTTGCTACCAACAGGTTCCCGAGATCTCCTCCGTGATTTGAGGGATTTGTAACAGCTCCCCTTTGACCGGGTCCTGCGCCTATTTATTTGTCCACGAGCTACCTCTTTGACCGGGTCCTGCGCCTGTTTACTTGTCAATGAGCTGCCTCTTTTCCTTGACCTCTCTGATGAACATCTCCAGCTCACAGCCTCCAGATCTGACTTAGCTGTTCTTGAAGATTGAATTCATGATGGGCCTTTCGTGGCCCGTTATCATTTCTTATTGTCTATCACTAGCTAGGGGGTCATATTTGGGCCCAACAGTTGCCCCCAGCTTTCGAGATAAGATTCCTTATCTCGGAAGCTAGACCTAGCCGCCGAGCATCAACCTTTTTGTTGAGATCTCGAGCAACAGTTATCTTTATTGAAGATTTCCTTTGCTTAATCTGATGGCTACGATTGCGTATGAAAAGGAGCAAGTATCCGACTTCTCGGCCAGCAAGCTTCCCATTCCTCAATTCTCAGAGAGTTCAGGTACTTTCGAGATTAACATGTTTAATATATCCTTTTCCAGAGAGTATGGTTCTAACTTAGGTTTGGTGGGTCCTGATTCAGCTCCAGTCGAGACGTCCCAGATGGGCGATGACAAGGAGGCAGATGAGGGAGATCCAGCCAAAGAAAGTGATCCAGTCGAGGGAGACAAGGATGTCGGGATGAGCTCCCGTGATAATGATGGCTAAGAGCTGCGGCTCTTTTTGAATTGTAATGTTGCTTTCATGACTTTTGCCCAATAGGCTTTGTTTACGTTTCAGACTTATAGCCTGAGGAGGCTTTTAAACCTTAGGGTCTTCTGAACCCTCGTTAGCCTAGGAGGCTTTTAAACCCTTTTATTCAAATTTCGGTTTTGTTTTTCGTATTAAGTCATTTGACTTGGTTTGATCGTTTCTTGGATGAGATTGACTTTTGTCAAGTGGAAGTTTTGGTTTGGACATGTATCGTGATTATTATATACAATGTCCAATGACTTATCAGGTCTCGAAGATTTCGAGTACATTCGATTACGAGGATCCTTAGAAGGAGTTCCTGAAACATTGAGATTAGCTCCGGGTTTTTAGGAACCTGAGCTACTCTGAAGACCTTAGGAGGGGGTTCATGGGAACCTGAATTCGTGTGTGGGATTTTAAGACCCATTGAAGTTTGCTTAGGATTTTAAGACCTTTTGAGATTTGATAAGGATTTTAAGACCTTTTGAGATTTGATAAGGATTTTAAGACCTTTTGGGATTTGATAAGGATTTTAAGACCTTCTGAGGTTTGATAAGGATTTTAAGACCTTTGTGATTTGATGAGGATTTTAAGACCTTGGAGATTTGATAAGGATTTTAAG
>NC_079513.1:1119408-1136434 GCF_000801105.2 Raphanus sativus | reverse complement strand
ATCGGTCAACCTCGTCGTTAACAGCTTGAGCATTTTCTAGGCCTAGCTTGCGACACTTTTGTTTGATCGGTTTGAAAGTGGGGTCTAATAGTAGTGACGTCAGCGTTTATACCCTTCATGTCACAGGTGATCCATGCAAAGGTTCCGACGTTGCATTTTAGAAAGTCGATGAGCTCCTTCTTAGTCTGGAGAGGTAGCTCGGATCCGATACTCACTTGCTTTTCAGGATTTGAGTCGTCGATACTAACTTGCTCGGTGAGGTTCTTAGGGGGACCTCAAATATTCTGTTGTATCTCACGACCCTCCTGGATCTGTAATTGCTATTGGGGTGATTCTTTGAGAATTTTGAATCCTCCTAGGTAACAGATCCCGGAGATCTTGTGGTTACCATGCACGGTAGATATCCCTTCAGGTGTCGGGAATTTCACACATTGGTGATAAGTTGAAGCTACTGATTTCATTTTATGGATCCAAGGTCTTCCTAGGATCGCGTGAAACGGGGAAGGACTGTCGATGACTATGAAATTCATCATTTTCATGATTCCACCAGCTATAATTGGGAGCTTAATAGTTCCCAATGAGGTAGTTGTTTCTCCGGAAAAGCCTACGAGATTAGCTTTTTGGCCAATAATTTTGTAGTCGTCTATTTCCATCCCTTTTAGGGTGTTGTAGAAAATAAGATCAACAGAGCTTCCTGTGTCTATCATGAGTTTAGGGACCTCATATCCTGCGATGTTCAGGGTGACGATCAGCGCGTCATCGTGAGGTCTGTCAAGGTTTGAGGTCTCGCTTTCCCAGAAAGAAATCTCAGTATTGGACTCGGGGTTAGGAGGCTTAGGTCCAGTGTTAGACACACCCTTCTGTACGTGATTCTTAATAGAGTTGACGGAGTCTTGACATATATCTGATCCTCCAAGAGCTTTCACGATAGCTAGCCGGAAGGCTCTCAGGTAAGCCTTCGGGAATCCTAATTTTTCGGGTGTCTCTTATGTAAGAGTTGGCAATTCTGTCAGTGAATGGAGTTCCACAGGTCTCCTCGATCAAGCTCTCGATCTCGGGAGCTGAGCTTGTTGCCTTGTGGACTTGGGCACCCAGCTTTTGGAGAGCTGCGTGAGTCCGCTCCATATATCTACGAATAGCCTCTGGTCCCTCTAGAGGAAGGACAATCGGATCATCGTTAGGTACCTGACGAACATGTACCTGGCGAACAGGTCCCTGATGGAATCGTGTTCGATCATTTTTCCAAGTGCTCGGTGGGCTGATTTGCTCACTGGCTATTGGGTTATTTTGACGAGTTAGGTTAGTGGGGCGAGCTGTAGGATCAGTATCCGTCCTTTGATGTTCGCCCGGATTCGTGTTTAGGTTTTTGGCCCGAAACACCGGAGCTGACGTTCTGCCCCCGGACGGGTCGGATACTCCTTCTCCTGACCTAAGAATAGGTGGTGGAGGAGGTAAGCGAGCGCTCTGACCAGTAACCTGATCGGGAATAGAGCTAGTCGATGCTATGTTGCTTCCCATAGCACTGGTGAGGGGTGGACTGAACACGGGAGATGTCCTAGCATGAGGCTTTTGGAAAGCTGGTCCCTGTTCTCCTGATCCAGTGTTATCAAGGGAAAAGTCGAGACATCCTCGAGGGAACGAGGGGTCAGTTATTCGATCTCGGAAGGTCACTCCCAAGCCCTGACGTTGCGGTGGTTGGGTTGTTGCGGTTCGAGATCTAGTGACCTCTTCGAATCGTTGCTGCCGAGCGGCTAGCTGTTGCATTGTACGCTCACCTTCCTGAGCTTTTTCTACCAGCTGCATCATCATGCGACGGATCTCAGAAAGCTAAGCCTCCGTCTGGTTCGGAGCAGGTTGGTGCTGAGGGGTAACGAGGGCTGGGAGCCCTGGATCGATCCCATTGGAGGTTCTCGTGTTGGCTGCTCCAGCACTGTTCATCGAGATATTGTTCATCGAGATACTGTTCATCGAGATACTGTTCATCGAGATACTGTTCTTCCAGTACTGTTCATCCGAGTACTGTTCATCGGGATACTGTTCATCGGGATACTATTCATCGGGATACTGTTCATCGAGATACTGTTCACCGAGATACTGTTCACCGAGATACTGTTCATCGAGATACTGTTCATCCAGTACTGTTCATCCCAGTACTGTTCATCGGGATATTGTTCATCGGTTAGATGAATTTGTTGTCTGATCGACTGGATTCATCCTTAAGTTGGAGTAAGGGATTCCATTGTTTCTTCCCCACAGACGGCGCCAATTGTGAGGGATTAAACTCACCTCCTGATTTTAGGTCAGGTTATAGTTTAGGAAAGAATTATGGAAAGATAATCGTGGGCTGAATCCCGTAAGAACTTAAAAGATGAATGAATGATTTTATTGATGATTTTGGGTAAAGAATATGTTTACAAAGATGTTTATAACGTTTACAAAGAAAGAATTAAATGATTGAGAGCTTGTGTGTGAAATGGGTTATGATCCCTTTTTCTTGATTGATTTTCTCTTTAAATAGCCCCAGGCTCCGTCAGTTGCTACCAACAGGTTCCCGAGATCTCCTCCGTGATTTGAGGGATTTGTAACAGCTCCCCTTTGACCGGGTCCTGCGCCTATTTATTTGTCCACGAGCTACCTCTTTGACCGGGTCCTGCGTCTGTTTACTTGTCAACGAGCTGCCTCTTTTCCTTGACCTCTCTGATGAACATCTCCAGCTCACAGCCTCCAGATCTGACTTAGCTGTTCTTGAAGATTGAATTCATGATGGGCCTTTCGCGGCCCGTTATCATTTCTTATTGTCTATCACTAGCTAGGGGGTCATATTTGGGCCCAACACACAATACCTTCCTAGGTCTTCGTAAGGCCTTAGGAATCGTTGATCTCTGAATAGGTCCTTTCAGAAGAGGAGAGTCACGGAACATACATTGTACAGGCTAAGTTATACTGCTGCACCATCAAAACCTTGAGTCATCAAGTTCACTTTCGAGAATCATCTTCCATGAGTTCAACACCCACACTCTTAGGTTCACTAAAGAAAGACACTCATCTTGGATCAGGATGCTATCACATTTTCGTTCTGAGTACTGATCACTGTCTGGATTGAACGAGGAAACACATGAGAAGCTGAGTGTATGAGAAAGGAGAAACAGGTGTGTTACACAAAGAAAAATCTGAGTCACTCAGCTACAAAAGCTTAAAGAAAATAAGGCCTGGAATAATAGATACTCGGGTTGGAGCTGGATGCCACAACATTTTGACTCTGACCACGATCACTGTCTTGACTGGGCAGAGAAGATCTCAATTCTTAGAGATGGCTCGACTTGGATTAGGGTGTTACCCCACTTTGTTTCTAAGCTCGAATACCATCTCATTGCACTGAGTTGTTGATCGTACTCTTGAAGAAAAGTTAGTCAAAGTTATATGTCGAGTAGAAGTGACAGGCACAAGAGGTTTACAATGTGTTTCCAGACATTACTAATAAGTGTTGGTGTGGACTTGAGGATGGATGATTAACGGGAGTGAATCTCGTCTGTGACAGCTACTCGGCTGAGAAAAAGCTACAGACTTGGGAGGACTCATTGATTTCACTAAAGTTCTTTTTTGTGGTAGTTGACTAAGCTTGTGCAGCGTGTTTTGGGTCTCTTCTCTGGACAAAAAGGCATCATGAGTATGTCTAAAATGGTTACTGTTATGTAAAGATTGTTTTTGATACTTTGCTCCTTGAATTTCGGATCTTTCTCTCGGGCTCTCACATGGTGGTAAGTGGTGTCAAGTTCACTTGGTTAAAAGTTCATGATGAGTTACAACTTGTTTCATTCTTGATAATTTTGTTTGTCATCTCTATGATTATTGGGTCTCTCTGCAATTGGCTCGTATTCATTGTGTTACTGATGTTTTTACATGTATGTGCACCTAAGCAGGGGGAGAATACGCCTCGTGTTCAATACGCTGGCAAGGATGACTAAGTTTCGTCTCTGTTGTTGCTCGTGTTATTTGTCTTTGTCTGTGCAGGTGGCTTAGGTTGTCACATTCAGATAAAAAGGGGGAGAATGTAAGCTCAAGAAAAAGAGCTTGATCGTGTGAGGAACGGTACGTGGTGTTACGCATGAAGATTCGTGTGTGACACACTGTGACGAGTTTGTTATTGAGTAATGACGTGGCAGATACTCATTAACTCTAGGATATTGCTTGAAGATCAAGTAAAGAAGAATTGGAAAGATTTGGATTCATCGAGATATTAGGAAAGAGAATATTCGGTGGGGACTACTTAACTAGATTGCGCAGGGGCAAGTTTAGGTTAAGCACGTCATTGTAAAAGCTAGAGCAAGAGAGTTGTTCTTGTCGGCTATAGAAATCAAGCAATAGGTTTTGGCGTTGAGTTTCTGTAACTTAGAGCTTAGGAACTGGTCCGTCGCTAGTCGTGTGTGACTGAGCTTAAATCAGATTAAACAGATCTAGGAAGATTGTTTAAAAGGTTTCTATAATACAAGAAGTGTTCTTGAAAGCTCTGTGTACGGTTCTTATTTACGTGTCTCTGAACTTTCATTGAACATTACAGCAACAGTCCATTGTTGGTCTACTCTGCTTTCTCCTGAACGCATAACAAACCAATGTGAATGCCCTTCATGATTTCATCACTTAGACCTCTTGTCTCTACCAGACTTGGATCCACAATGTCTAACAGTTTCCCATCTCTCCAGCTTTTCCAAACCTATACAGTTATTAACCAATAATATTAGTTGAAATGAACTAGGATCCCAAAGTCATGCTATGATTAAAAACAAATCTCAGCTTTCTTTATTCACTTACATAGTTAAGGAGGAAAGTTGAGCTTTCTTCTTCTGGAGACCAATTGTTTCTCTTGCCTGTAATTGTACAAAGGGAGAGAAAGCATAAAAATCTTGAGAGAAAAACTTCAAATCAAGAATTCATCTTCCACATTTAAATTGTTCAATAAGATTTTCGCAACAATGAATGAAAATATTCTGATAACTTCTTTTGTAGTTCTATTATGTGATTAGTTTAGAAGTTAAAGATCTTAGGGATTATGTAAAATCTCGTTTACAGCTCATTCAAACAAAAATAGTATATGTTCTTCCTTGATATACATATTTTGTTGAACATTATTCTTCGTTGATACTACTTGATATTGTGAATAGAACCAAATAAATTCTGCCTATTCTTCAATACAGATTTGCATGCCAATGATGTTAGACTATTTTTAATTAGCGCAATATACCAATCAGATCTTTATATCAATCGTGACCTAATCCCAACACGGTATCTTTATTAACAAATTCGATAAGACAAAGAAAGTTAAACTGCTCTCCTTATCACATCACCAACAAAAGGTGATATGATAAGCTGAAGGGCACTTCATAGATAGTCTCACAAGACCCAATCGAGCAGCAACCTGAAGTAGCCAAGTGAATGCACAATATTTTCTTCTTTGTATTCTTCAATTAATTTTCGGCCATGCAAATAATAATTTTTTAAACATTAATAAATATCTTGCTTAGTGATAATATATATAATAAGTACGTCCACTTAGGGTAAGATAATATATATCTTTAGACCAAAAAAATATAATATATATCTTTGTAGGGATCCCAACAATTAAATTAGGTCCCTTATAGTTCGGGGCACACTTAGTGACCTAAAGTTAGGTTATGTCATCTTTTTCTTCTAATTGGTTTAATATATTTTTACCACCTTAGAACATCTCCAATGTATTACTCTAAATTTTATTCCAAAATAGTGCAACTTCAAAATGGAGTAAGGTTTTACTCTAATGTATTACTCCATTTTTTTATTCCAAAAATAGTTAATAATTGTTAATAATATCTTATACTTATAAAAGTTTACCAGTTAACCCCAACTATTTTATGTTTGCGAAAATGCCTTAAAATATATTTTATTAAATTAAACATTTATTATTAAAAGGTACAAGAAATCATAAAAATATAATAAAATATAATATATAAATTGGTTCAATAATGAGCATTAGAATATTTTTCCCACAAATGATTAACTAATGCATTTCGTAATGAAAAATGAGCTTTTTTATCTTTGATAATCCTAAATCGAGCAAGAAAATTTTGAAATCGGACATTTTCATCTTCTGCAGTTTTGATCTCTGGAGGTGGAGCTTCTCTTGCAACTTCAATTGGTGCATCGAGTTCACGCTCATCCTCAATTATCATGTTGTGTAAAATTATAAATGTAGTCATGATGTCATGTAACATATTTTTTTTCCAAAAACGAACAGATCCTTTCACAATAGCAAAGCGCGACTGTAGAACTCCAAATGCACGTTCAACATCTTTCCTGCATGCTTCTTGTTGCATTGCAAAATATTTCTTTTTTGACTCGTTGGCTCTTAAATAGTTTGCACTATGGTCGACCATTTTGGATAAATACCATCCGCTAAATAGTAATCCATATAATATTCTTTTCCTTGAATAAAATAATGAGCAGGTGGAGCAATATCTTGAGCAATATTAGAAAAAAGATGAGAAGAGTCCAACACATTGATGTCGTTATTAGTGCCCGGCATTCCGAAATATGCATGCCATATCCAAAGATCATAATCTGCAATAGCTTCAAGGATTATAGTTGGTGATCCACGTCCTTGGAAGAAGGAAATAAACAATTCTTGGAACAATTAAAGAAGTCAAGTGCAGAAAGAATGCAATATATGGAGAATCAAAAGTAAAATAATGCACTGAAAGAAGAAAACAAAATTTTGTTTTGTGATTTGAGTTCCATACAAGATCCAAATGTTCGTGCGTATATTCAAGCTCAACAAGTACAAATAATATCAAAACGAAATGCTGAGTCACAAGATCAACAAGCTCTTTCTCAATCTTCTCCGTTTGGGCAATACTTCACCGGTCTTAACGGATCCACAAGCGATTTGCCAGATTATTAAATCACTTATCTTATCTTATGTTATTTTTATTTTATATTATTTATGTTTTTAATTTATGTTATGCATTTTGTGTCAAATTATTAAATAATGAAATATCTTGTTTTTATGTTATTCTATTATTTTAAAATATTATTTAAGTAAGAAATAAAAAGATTAAAAGTTTAAAGGACCATTTCATAAATAAAAAAAATTCAACTCCAAAATAGAGTAATGTGTAAGATTACTCCATAAATGGAGTTACCCTAGCCATTACTCCATTTTGAAGTTGAAAATGGAGTGGAGTTGGAGAAGATTTTACTCCAAAATGATGTTTAGAGTAGAAAATGGAGTAGGGTTGGAGATGCCCTTAGAATTATAAATTTTATCATACCAACAATTTATATGTACATTATTTAAAGATAGTGTCAGTCAAACGCACCACTTTCATATATCTTTTGATATCACTAAGTGCATATGTAATATAGTAATTCAATTTGAAGTTTTCTTTTGTAAAGGGTAAAGAATTTAATTTGAAGTTAAATGCATGAAAGAAATAAATGAACCAATCAAAATTAATAGGCAAAGGAATTTGTCTTTTTCCTAATATGCAAAGGGATTTATTCTCCGTTTGTTGATGTTTAATTTAGAGATTTTTTTGTTTTAAATTAAATGATGCTTTCAAACTGTAATGCTAAATTTATTACTTTTTATATTTTGTAGTTTATTTTTTATTGGTTAATATATGATTGGGTATATAATCAATAAGATTTTTGATATTTTCCATTTGTTTGATATTTTTGATATCACTTGGGAGATCTATATAACCTAGTGGCTATTAGTGCATGTAATAGTAATTTCATTTGATTGATTTTATTTAATAATTCCGTGTATGCATGGACTATGATAAATCATTTTATATGGGACTATTCCAAATAGTACAAATTAGGGTTGATGAGACGTAAAATCTTCTAGTGTTTTGTGGATTTACAGGTAATGTATGTGAAATGAAACTTCTTATAACTTGTGACATTAACTTTTCTTCTCAAAATTCATATATAATCTAGAAACAAAGATGAACAGACTTTGCTGTGAAATGGATGGATGTACGAAGGAGTCAACATCAGTACGTACTTGTGCGATGACAGCTTTGTAGCACAAAATATGAACTTATCATATAACATTATAGTTAGGTCACTCCATCTTTTTTGCATTTTCCAAGTGGAGGGTATAATATATAGTAGCAGATAACAAATAATATATATGAATTAGTTCACCACTTAAAATGATTTAAAGAACTTTGAGAAATATTAACACCTATATTAGCCCTCTATATATGTAACACCTCATGTTGCATTGCTCAGCAAACAGAAGAACATTTCCTGACAAGAAAAACATTTATTTGATCAATTTAGGCTTAGAGTTTAAGATTTTGGGTTCTCAGGTATTGTAATATATGGGATCAAAAGAAGAAGCAGGTAAGCTAGAGTGGAGGATAAGTGTTGACAATGGGACAACCGAGAGATTGGTTCCTGAATCAGGACCTATTGAAAGAATCTTTCTTTGGCTAAAGGGTTTAGTAATGAAGGTAATCGTGGAGCGACTCTCAAAGTTTATGAGGAAGACTTGGAGGATTGGGGCAGATGAACCGGCAAAAGTGGTTCACTGTCTAAAAGTAGGACTTGCACTTTCATTAGTATCAATTTTCTATTACATGAGACCTTTGTATGACGGAGTTGGAGGAAATGCTATATGGGCTATCATGACTGTTGTAGTCGTCTTCGAATCAACTGTCGGTATGTGTTAACCAAACCCTGTATCAAAAGTTTCAACTTTCTTGTTCTTGCCTAAGGAATGCAACTATATTGAAATATATGTTTATCTTCCTTGTATAACAGGAGCAACATTCTCCAAATGTTTGAACAGAGTGGTGGCAACTATATTAGCTGGATCACTAGGCATTGCTGTTCATTGGGTTGCAACTCAATCAGGAAAAGCTGAAATTTTTGTGATTGGATGCTCTGTTTTTCTCTTTGGTAATTGCTAAAACCCTAGAAAGAACCAGTCTTTCTTCCTTTGCAAGTAACCAAAAAAAATTGATCTTTATAACTTTCTTTTTGTGGGGTTTGGTTCTTGCAGCTTTCGCAGCTACTTACTCGCGGTTTGTGCCATCATTCAAAGCTAGATTCGACTATGGAGCGATAATCTTTATCCTCACATTCAGCCTTGTCTCAGTAGGTGGTTACCGAGTAGACAAGCTGGTTGATATGGCTCAGCAAAGACTATCAACTATTGCTATTGGAACATCTATTTGCATTATCATTACTGTCTTTTTCTGTCCCATATGGGCAGGAACTCAGCTTCACCGTCTTGTGCAACGTAATTTTGTGAAACTTGCCGACTCATTAGACGGTAAGGGTATAAGAAGATAGAAAACTTGTTACGCAAGGTTCCTTCATTAGCTATATATCCGCGCTGATTATCATTAAAACTTCAGGCTGTGTAGAAGAGTACTTCAAGAAGAAAGATGTCTTGAAGAATGATAATGAAGACGAAGAAACTAACATGAAGTTGCAAGGATTCAAATGTGTACTAAACTCTAAGGGAACAGAGGAATCCATGGTAACATGAAAAGTTCATTTACCATTTTGATTTGCAGCCGCTAATGACTTCTTATTTTAAAATCACTCAGGCGAATCTAGCTAGATGGGAACCAGCACATGGAAGCTTTAACTTCAGGCATCCATGGCAACAATATGTAAAGATAGGGGCTGCTATGAGGAGATGTGCTTATTGCCTTGAGAATCTTAGTATATGCATGACCTATGAAACAGAGGTTATAACCCTTTCACAATTCTATCATAGTTTTGGAGATTTAACTATTAAAGGTTGCTGTGAAACTAATAGTAGTATATATTATATTCAACAGGTACCAGACCAGGCCAAGAAACACTTCGGAGAAGCTTGTCTGAAACTGAGCTCGGCTTCTTCAAAAATCTTGAGAGAACTAGCGGATATGATGAACAACACGAGAAAATCTTCGAAGATGGATTTCTTGGTGTTTGATATGAACTCAGCAGTACAAGAGCTTCGAGAGACCTTAAAGAGTGTTCCAGTTGAAAGCAACAAACCCAAAGAAGAAGTTCCAAACAACCAAGGAGACAGAACCATGTCGATGAGCCTACATGAAGTACTTCCAGTTGCCACTTTGGTCTCGTTGTTGATTGAAAGCGCAGCTAGGATTCAAACAACGGTCGAAGCAGTCGATGAACTTTCAAATCTTGCGGATTTTAAACAAGATTCAAAAAAGAAAACCGGAGACAACAAGGCTAAACAACCACCACTAAGTTCATAAGCTGCTTTAATTTAAATCACACATCGAGAACTCAACAGACATGAAGATTTTAAACCTGAGTTTTCATGTGTATATATATATATATATATAAAGCCTCTTAGAATATGAGTTTCCTTTGTTCCACAACCGAAGCTTTCTTCGGCATGGTTTTCAAAAGCCAACAAAACAAGTTATAACTAAATCTTGATATATATACCATACCATGAAGAAAAACATAAAAGAACAACTATAAATCTTGATAATGTTGGAATCCATGATCCTTACAGTGCCGCTATATCAAACAAGAAATGAGTTCAATAGGGGAAAATAAGATCATAACTAGACATTTGCCATTCTATTTACATGATAGATTTGTGTCTAAAGGCTTTCACCTAACCACACATGGGTGGTCTAGTGGTAGAAGTGAGCTAATCTACCCGGATTCGAATCAACCCCAAGGCATGTGGTGTGGTCATCTCTAATTTCTATTGCAAGTAACAGACCCTAGATGATTAGTTGGTTGGGCTTCTCTAGGTTCAGGTTTTAAAGTCCCTACCAATATGCGGGTTTCCGGTTTGGAGACATGGAGCAAAGCTCGTTAACCGGAAAAGCAATGCCGGTCCGTAGTCATGGATGATTGACCATGGAAGAGAGCGAGACTCCTTTGAAATGTTTAGCCTGCAAACCACCTAGTAGTTTATATTGTTGGACTTCGGAAATTTTTATATGGGCCTAATAGTTAGACAAGGCCCACATCAATAAACCTCATTTGGGTCAATTTTTACGAGATACGTAAATCGCTATTTGTCTTTTTCCTCCTCCACAAACAGTTGGGAAAGATTCTTCTCCGACGCGCCTCCTTGTCCTCGCTTCGTCGTCTGTGAATCGATTCAGGTACATCGCTCTTCTCTAATCGATGCTTCTGGTGCGATTAAACCAATTCCATCTGATTGATTTGATGTTGTTTATTCCTCTGTTTCTTGAGATCTGTACCTTTTAACCTCGATATCGAACAATAGATCTGTCTCTGCTTCGTTGTTTGTAGTATTGTTTATCAATCGATCGGACCGTATCGGTTACATGTTCAGAATCACCATTGTTTAGTAACGATTGTCATAGATCGGACCGTATTGGTTACATGTTTAAAATCGCCACTGTATAGTGATTCGTTAGGATCGTTCGTTTTTTTTTTAACACAGTTGATTGATATTATAGTTAAGTGTCTTTTGTCTGCGTTATATGATTGATTAGGTTTGGTCTCTCTGTCTTATTATTACTATAAATGAGATGGTAATGTTTGAGTATCAGGTTAAGAAGTAGTAATGTCACGAGCCACGTACATAGTCGGTGCCCTTGCGGGATCTGCTGTAGTAGCCTACATCTGTGACAAAGTCATTTCTGATGATAAGATTTTCGGAGGCAAGTTTTATATTCTGACATAACCAAAAAAAAAAACAAAAGTTCATAAGCTTTGATTACTAATGATATATTCGTTTTTTTTTTATTAAAGCACAGGCAGTACACCGGGAACTATAACTAACAAGGCATGGGGTGTTGCGACTGAAGAGAGGCTCCAGGCGTGGCCAAGAACCGCTGGTCCTCCCGTCGTCATGAACCCTATCAGTCGCCAGAACTTCATCGTCAAGTCACGCCCTGAATAAACTGCTTCCCTTCTCTCCCACCATTCCTTATGGATTTCATTTCCATATTATTTGCTCTTTTGTTCGCCTTTTTTGGCTTTTGAGGATCGGCTAATTTCTCTACCTGGCTGTAGTAATAATTTGTGGGGATGATTGGATGGATGAATACACATTGTTCAGTCCAAAGCTTTCACGAGTTGCAATTTTCTTTTTTTGTAACGTTTAATGATTTTGACGATAAAATAAAATTCAAGCCAACAAGACTTGGCAGAGGTGGGATATTTATTGTTTTATCCAATTTGGAAAATTTTCTATTGGTTTTCACACATACCTCACATAAACGTGTTGTATGTAGTCTTTGTGTTTCCCAGTATAAATTTAGAGTTGTAGTGTCTATTTCAAATTTAAAAGTTCAAAAGTGAAAAGGAACGAAGCCAACAAACAGAACACCAGGGAGGGATCAAAGTCATTAGTGATCATAACCCTTTTGTTTGTCTCAGTGATATGTGTGAACAGATTGAAGATACATCCCACAAATAAAGCGTATCTTCTCCGACACTGCACTATTATGAATCAAACTGTTGTCCACTCTTATCTACTTTCAGGTCTAGCAAGTGTGTGAGTCAAAACAGTTATAGAAAAGAGTACCTTGTTTCACAACCAGAGCTAAACCAGATATTAAAAAGCTAAACCGAAATGTTAAGTGGTTTATCCCGTAACAGAGATAGAGTTACTTACATAATCTCTCACCAACCAACCAAACAAACAAACAAATGCGAAATTACGTCGAATAGCTTAACCGTATCGGTGATAGACACGACCTATGACAGATAATTAAAAAATTATTTTGGAAATAAACTTTTCAAATTTTTATTAACCACAAGAATCAACGCTTCGTCCATTTCAGAAAAAAATCTTTTATTTTCCCACCGAAAAGTAAATATAAAAAAAGAAAGAAATTAAATCGTAATCAAAAAGTATAACGGCTATATTCGTCAAAAAAAAAAAGTATAACGGCTATATTCGTGAAAAAAAGAGTAACGGCTATATTCGTGACAAGAAAAGTAACGGCTATATCTCTACTCTATAAATACAACACACAGACACCAACAGAACTCATATTCTTCTTCTCAAACAATGTCGACAATACACCAAAATCACTATATCCATTCTTCTTCTTTTCTTTTATTATTCTCCGATTACTTGATACAGAAAGCTTCATCTTCCATTCTCAAAACCCTTAACTCAGCGAGAACACGATGCCGTTTTCTTTCAACACCGCAACAAACCTCCACATGTCCTGGCGACAAACTCTCCTCGGTTTAAGTCTTTTCTATGTTCCGCGTCTATTCGGTGGGCAGAGTTTGTGAATTGTAAAAATCATCAACGAGTGACCAACGACGATGACACAATCACCAAAGCCTCCACTTTCGTTTGGTACTTTTCTTTGGCCCTTTTTTCTATTTTTTTACAAAAAATAAATTCAATTTTATTTATTTACAAACATTTTTCTTATTTTTACAAAACATTTTTATTACACATGCCAAAATCATATTAATTAGCAATTTAGTACATAAATAGATATTAAATAAAACAATAGAAAATATTTAAAATTCATGACATTAAGGGTTTAGATTAGAATCAGGTCGGTTTTTATGGGATCTAATTCTGTTTAGATCATCAGCTTTCAACAACTTTTCAATAGAGAATTTACGTTGGATTTTTCACAATATATATATTAAGGAAAAAAACATATTGCAGCCTCTCCATTTCGGCCCAATAAAATGTAAAATACCTCAAATTCTTTTTTTTTTTGAGCAACTCCTCAATTTGTTTTACCAAAAAAATTAATTAACAGATAGCGAACCTTCTGACTTACAAAGCAGGTTACCCTCAAAACCGGCGCGGACAGTCAACTGCACATGGACGGCGACAGAATCAACACTTGTCCTCCGAACCAAGCAATCTCCTGCCTGATCCCTCATAAACTCTCCCAACCGTGGCTTCGAATATTCTACGCCGTTTGTTCCCGGCCCGGACCCGAAGACCCGCCCCAATCATCCCACTGACCCGCCTGGAAATGAACCTATTCCGGTTCTGCTCCGGTCTGAAAGTCCTCGGCTATTTCATGATTCTTCTCGTATTCGCCGTCGTCGCCGTTTCTTACTACGCCGTTGTGGTCAACACATGGTGGCCGATCTTAATCGAAAGCAGCCACGGAGGTCTCTCAGCTCTCGCATGCCTAATCATCTCTCTCTTCCACTTCCTGGTAAAATGTCAAAGTCTTGACCTTTTAATAAGATAGCTTCTTGCTCAACATGAATTGCTATAAAGTGTCTAACTTTGATATTTGTTTGATGTACATTGCAGCTGGTGATGTTGTTGTGGAGCTACTTCACTGTGGTCTTTACGGATCCAGGTTCTGTTCCTGAGCATTTCAGAAGAGAGCTTGGTGGTGGTGAGAGTTTGGAGGCTGGTACTTCCACAGATCATGGAGCTTTTGGTTCTTTAGGTTACTGTCCGAAATGCCGGAATGTTAAGCCTCCTCGTTGCCATCACTGTTCTGTGTGTAAGAAGAAATCTGATTTGCTTGTATGCTCAATGTTCAAAAATGGGGTTTTATAAGGGATCATTAGACCTATTATTTTAGCGCCTAGACCGATTTAAAAAACATTGATAGAACACAGGTTGTGCTAAATGTATGGGTGATAAGTCTTATATAAACAAAGGTTTACTGGGTTTGTGTGTTCTTAATGCAGGTCAAAGATGTGTTCTGAAGATGGATCATCACTGTGTTTGGATTGTGAATTGTGTTGGAGCGCGCAATTACAAGTTTTTCCTTCTCTTTCTGGTAAAAAAAAATTTGGTTTATTTAGTGTGGATCAATTCACTTAATGTTTTCTGATTTTTTATATGTTTTTTTGGTTGTGTAGTTGTATACATTTCTGGAGACAATGTTGGATGTTGTCGTGTTGCTTCCTAGTTTCATAAAGTTCTTCAGCCAAGCTATAAAGCATTCCTCTTCACCGGGTAAACTGACCTCCCTCGTTCTGGCTTTCGGTGAGTGTGTGAACCATTCCTAGTAGTCTTTACAAGAAAGTTGTTAGCTTTTTGTCTCAATTTTCCTTGTTAATGTTTCTCTTACAGATTCTATCATCCCCTTGATGCAGTTCTTAACTTAGCGTTCGTTCTCAGCCTTCTCTGTTTCGTAGTCATGCACATCTCACTTCTCTCGACCAACACTACTTCAGTCGAGGTATCTCTAATACTAATAGTGTTGGCTTCTACATATGATTTTGATTCTCTTGTCTAACTAAAATCATCGTTTGTGATTTTATTAGGTTCATGAGAAAAACGGAGATGTCAGATGGAAATATGACTTGGGAAAAAAGAAAACTTCGAGCAGGTGAGTCTTCTTTTGTTTTCATCATTACATGGAATCTTTTAGTTAAATTAAGAAAAGAAAAACTCTTTCTCTTGTGAAGGTTTTTGGGAAGAAGAAAGCATTTTGGCTCCTCCCATTGTACTCTAAAGATGATATCCAAAACATTACTTCGCTCCAAGGCCTTGAGTTTCCAACTCGTTCTGACATCAATCCTTGAATTGAAACATCAAACATGGTTGTAAAGTTAGTTCTCAGCTTTGAAGTTAGTTCTCAGCTTTCCCTCCAATGTAGATAACTGTCCTCTCAAAATGTAACCTGATCACATTGTTGTGAATTTGTGATAGTGAGTGTTGATTTGATTCATTTTTAAGTTTATGTTCTTCAACTGATTTAAAAGGATCAAATTCTAGGATGACACACCTGGATATCCAAAATTCTCTAATAACCTTTTTCTATTTTGTTTTTATTTTTTATTTAAATTTAATTCAAAAAGTATTCAAAATAACAAAAAAACTTAAAGACTTTAATATATTTACGGATCTGTGCCACTTATATCCAAACCCAACTCATAACCTGATCTAGACCCGACCATTAACCCGACCCGACCCAATTATTTACCTTAGTTTTTTCTTTCTTCTCCTACCTTTTTTTCCTTTTTATGGATGTTTTTTTCACTTTTAAGCAAAATCAAAAATTACCTTCAAATAGTCACTAATACTCTTTTTATTATTCCAAATCGGCGAACCCATAATCATATCTAACCAATTATATATTATCTAAAGTCGAATTTCATCTTTTTCATACGAGATTCATGACAAAGAAAAACGCAGAAAATTACTAGTACAACTTGTACAACTACAACTAGTACAACTAATACAACTTGAACTGGTACAACTAGTGCAACTCGATCTAGTATAACTAGTACAACTAAAATAAATATAATAGTATTAATACACTGAGTATGACTGGTACAACTAAAAGGCATATAACTAATATAACTTTGTAATTATGGTAATATTTAGTTTTTATTTGAGCATATAAATGATGCTAGAAAAATAGATGATATAAAACCAATGAAACATGTTAATCTAACATTTCTCGTTTGCATGTGTACAAAATACATGAATATTCAATTTTCAATAATATTTTATTTGAATAATGATTTGTTTACAAGTTGTACTAGTTATACTAGTTGTACTATTTCCAGAAAAATGCATCTTCATCTTTTTTCTTCCGAAACTGAAAACGGTGGATGCAAAGCTAGAAAAAGTCAAATTAGATGAAGATTTAGAAGAATAAAGTGTATGTAAAAATCATCATGAGCTCGAAAATGATACAAAGCATTAATGTTTTGTGGTTAGACTACGATAATAATAAGCTAAGTGGTACAACTGGTTTAGATATGGTTGTAGTATTACTAACTTAATTGTGCTAGCACTTGAGTTTTGTTTTAATACTGGGTAGTAATTTATTTTGATTTTGCTCCCAATGCCAAAGAAAATAGTTGCAGAGCTAGAAGAAAAGTTGTAGTAAAGGTATATTTAAAAGAGTATACTACAAAAGATAATATAAAAATTATCATGAGTTCAAAAAAGATACATAATCATTCATGTTTGGTATTTTGACTACGACAATAATAATCCAAATGGTACAACTAGTTTAGATACAATAGTAGTATTACTAGTTGAATTGTACCAATACTTGAGTTGTGTTGTTTTCACATTGGGTGGTAATCTTCTCGTTTCATTGTTCATATATAT
>NC_079513.1:1094547-1119308 GCF_000801105.2 Raphanus sativus | reverse complement strand
TGTACAATCATATACATAGTTGTACCGAGTTTTAGGTTGTATAAGTTTGTATATAGTTGTACCAGTTTTGGAGTTGTACACTTGTGTACATAGTTGTACCAGGATTTGAGTTGTACAAGTTTGTACATAGTTGTATTTTGGCAGTAAATTTGAAAACTTTAGTTGTACCACATCAAATATAAATATACCTTAGTTGTACAACTTCTATATGTTTACCTACTTGATATCACATATTATGTAATCATTACTATTGTTAAAATGTATTCGATGTATGTTTTTCAAAAATATAGTGGGCAAATAAATAAACAAACCCTTAAAATATAAGGTAGAACATGGAAACTTATGTACAATAGTGTAATAGTTACCATTTTTTTTAAAGGTTAAAATAGTTTAGAGAAACCTTATAAACAAATACCAATTTGGTTAGTTGATTGTTTTTTCATATGGAAACCAAATGATTTTTTTGATTTTTTATAATGAAGAAGTTAGACTAGTTGTACCAGTATTACATGTCTGGTACAAAATATAAAGTTGTACTAGTATTATCAGTTTAGTTACACGTAGTTATGCCAGTTTTTGGGTTGTACCATATTACATGTAGTTTTACTTTAACTGTAAAATTCAAATAATTAAGAATGTACTAGTTATATCAATTTTCTATAATTCACTCATACTCAAACTTCATGATTTTAGATTATAATAACATCATATTAAACTTGATATATATGTCGATTTATATTTAATAGGATCTATATACACTTGAGAAGTTTAAAATGTACAATTGAGAAGTTTGGGGAAAAATTGTGAGGTTATTTATGCAAATCATAAAGTTTGTGACCGACTTGAAAATCATCAAGAGACAAGAGACCATTGTGCAATTTTGAAGAGGTCTGATCTGCACAATTAAAATGTTTGGGACTAAATTGAGAAGACCAATCCTCATATTTTTATAGTTGGGTCAAATTCGTGAATACTCAAGAGTTTGAGGGCCAGTTTTGAAAATATTGAAGAAATCTCCATTGGAGGTGATCGAGCTTGACTTCAACGTAAACAACAGACGCGGGGCTGAGCAGGTCGACAGCGGAGTCGGAGGTCGCCACGGTACCGGCTTTTCTCTGGGTCCTTGTCGCCGGCGAAGGCTGGGCACTTTCACGATGGTTCAAAGCTTGACGCCACTTGAGATTGCGGAGGAGATGAAATTGGAGGAGCTGAATCCGTCAAGAAAAATGACGACGACGAGATTTCAGAAGCCATAGACACGGGACTAGGTGGTGTCGCGGCTTGATCGACAAAACAAAGAAGAAGATGAAGACAGAGTTCGAGCATAGTGCAACCTATTGTAGCGGGGAAGAGACAGACATGTGAAACGAACGGGTCTTACAGTGTATTGCGACATGGCTCAACCGTTGGAAACGAAGCGAGTTCGGGAGTGACTTGGTTAAGCGCGAGGAGCAACTGCGTGGACCACCGTCGCTGTTGCCGTCGAGTTGAAACCAACGGAGAAGAAGAACATTCAAAACCACGTTTTTGTTTTTGTTTTTTGTTTTAATTTTATTTTTATTATTTCACTAAGGATATAACTGTAATTTATGTATTTCGGGATCATATAGAATGACCTAGGTTACAAGAGAATAAGGGAAAAGGGCTGTGTGTTATATGAGAATAATGTCAGATTTAAAATGAGAAACTTGTTGTACCAGAAAACAAAGATCATGGGCGCATTGTGCAAGCTACTAGGTATAAGATTGTTATTCAGAACAGAGAAAAAAAATTAAGTTTAAGAGAGTAAGAAAGAAGATCATATCACTCAACCCTAAACCCTTCATCAATCTTCTTACCAAACAAGAAGAAACCGTAAGGTTCGATTTCACATTAGAGAGAGAGCTTTTTCTTACATAAAGTTCTCAAACTACAAACAAATTCCAGTACAGCTTTCTTTCCTTTGTCTACTTGCTTCTTGTTGCTCTATTATAGCTTTGGGCTGCTGCTAGTAGGGACGGTACCTTCTGCCTCCTCGGTTGCCATCATGATCATCATGCCTGTTCTCTCTCCCTGACCCTCCGTTGTTATTCCGGTCATCTCTTCTGGGTCGTGCGGGTGGTGCCATCTGCATTCCAGGCTGTTGCCTGCAACCCATATCGGTTTAGTACTTGAGATACATAACTAACTTATAATGTTTATATAATCCAAAGAACATACAGAACATAGCCAACTCGGCCATCAGGAAGAAGCATTGGAACCATTTGCATCCCGGTTGGCATTGCTCCTCTACCATAGATCATTGGCTGCTCAACACAAAAAAAAAATTAAAAACAAAGTTCACACAAAAGAATTGCTGATAGTGACTTCTTCAGAAGATGTACAAACAGGAAACATATATATATATACCTGAGCAAAACTACCGGCAATACCCATAGCACCATAAGGAGGCGCAGCAAAACCACCAAACGTAGGAAGCGCAAAGGGAGCAGGAGTAGGTGCAGCAGCACCATAAGCATAAGAAGGCTCATGTTTCCTCTCAGACTGGGGTTTAGCAAGCACAACTTCTAACTCTTGACCTGTAGTTTTGTGGCATGTGTTAGTCAATAATAACATCTCCTGAGACCCAAATAAAATTTAAAAAAGAACACACAATGAAAAATGTACCGTTGATTTCATATCTCTCGGAGTCTTTGACAGCCTTCAATGCACTAGACCTTTCAGCATAGTGTACAAACCCAAAATCACGTTTACCACCTTTTCCAGGAGGTGTGACGACTTTAGTAACTTCTCCATGTCTCTGAAAGAGTTCCTTCAGTTGCTCTGTTGATGTATTCTCTGGAATATTCTTCACATACAGAGCTTTCACCTGTGGAACATTTACCACAAAGAGTGAGTCTTAAAGATGTGCTAGAGAGAGAATCTTTAAAGCTTTACCTGGGCAGCAGCAGCTGAAGTCTCAGGAGAGCTTTTTGGGTCAGCCCAAGTCACAGTTGGAGCGTTGCCCTCAAGCTTAAAACTAGAATCTATCATTTTCTGCCTTGAATAATCAGCACATGCATTGTTATAGTATAGAACAAATGCAAAACCACGGTTACGAGTAGAGTTTGTTGGATCCTACAGGCACCAAGAAAATAATAACTAAGTAAGCAAAGATCATCATCCCCATGCAATCAGATTCATCAAATCTTTTTTACTTACTTTTATGAGCTCGATGCTCTCCACTCCAGGACCAACATCCTCTATGACTTTCCTAAACTCATCCTCAGTCCAGTCCTTTGGGATGTTACCAATAAATAGTCTATTCTTGGTTTCAGAAAGGGAGCATCTTATGGTTTTTCCCTGTACAAAAAATTAGATAAATGTTAAACAGAATTAGTCATAAGTATAATTTAAACTAGGGATGATTAATAAGCTTGCCTTAAACTGTTTACTGTGCAACTCCTCAATTGCCTTTTGTGCAACGTCTTTGGTTTTGAAACCTACAAAAGCATACCCTTTGCTCTCACCAGAGTCTCTATCTTTCATCAATCTCACCTGATATAAGAAAAACAAGTTTAAAAGTCAGCCGTTAAATACAAAGAGGCTCATGCTTAAATTAAAACACAAAGATTAATTGTTCTTCCAACCTCAAAGATATCGCCAATTGGTTCACATAGATCCCTTAGGTCTTCTTCTCCAACATCCCTAGGGAGACCGCCAATGAAAACTTCAGAACCGTGAGGAGGAAGTGAAAGAAGATGGGAATACTCTTCCCTTTCTTCTTCTTCTTCATCTTCTGCTGTCTCAATATCAATATCAATATTGTTGTCTTCTTCCACATCATGCTCTTCGGCATTTTGATTGTCATCATCATTGTCTTCTCCTTCATACTCTTCTACATGTTCCTCCTCCATCTCACTGGAGCTACCATCCTCGTAATCCACACGGTCATCAACATCTGGAGCGTCTGACATTGAGGCTCGCTCGTGCAAATGATATCTGGTCGGTCACCCAATAACCATACTTAAAAGGGTGCTCAGGTGATCAAAACTTTTGAAAAGAGAAACTTTCTGATGTTCAATGGAGGATGAAAAAAAAGAGAGATAAAAGCAGAAATGAAGTTCATTGCCGTTATTGAATTCAACAAAGATCAAAACTTTGAAAAGATTTAGCTTTCTTTTAGTTGTGTTTGAAGCCCAAAAGCAGTAAACTTTATAAGAGAAGGAACCAATCAAATTCGAGATCGTGACTCACACAATTTCCGAGAAAACAAAAACCCATTAACGGAAACCAAATATGATCAAGACCCAGAAGCAAATTACTCACCACATCAGCTCAGAAATTTTAAGGAAAAAATCTGAACTTTGTTACATGGTCAGAAACTAGGGTTTGTGCTTTGTTTATTTAGGGAGGGAACAAGATGGAAGAATATGAGAGAGATCTACGAAACAACCCAAAAAAATATGTATATGAAAATATGAAATGGAGAATTTTCTCGTCATACCAGACCCTCTTTGTGTTTTGTGTATTTCTGGGGATTTTGCTCCGACGATAACTGTTACTCTAGCTCGTCGGCTACCTCTACTTCTACCTCCGGTGAGAAAACGCTTTTTAGGCCCATTTAGTTTTATTGGGCCTGTAGCTTTCTAGTTCTCCATTAGGCCCATTTTAGATTATCTTTTGACATCTGTGATTTGCCAGCCCTGCTGTTTTGTTTCTCATCTCTCACTTGATGTCAGAATGATATTCAATTATTTTGAGTCAGCATGATCTCTTTTTTCGTCAGGATGATATCAATTATTTTAATTCAACGTGCTCTCTTTTTAAAACTCTTTATGATGTTCATTTTTATAGGTCTTCAATTTATACATGTGCCAGTCCTTTATTTGACTTATCCCAGGGCAGCCTGGTAGTGGTACCAATACTAATTGTAGGTCAAGTTGGTATAGACTTTGATGGTGTTTCATTTATATTGTTTTCTCGTATTTAAGAAGCATTTATCTTAGGTGGCTGTGGAGTTGTGTGTAAGTGTAACGTCGAAGACAAGACTGATAAGTGTAGGAATCATGTCACATGGGTGATGTTCTTTGCTCGTGTCCCAAGTTGCAAAGTTGCAGCTTTTTTTACGGTCATTTTCATAAATTAATATTCACTTTTGCATTAAATTACAGTGAAAATATAAAAGCTGGCCAGACGTTGCTTTTGAGTTCAATAACTAAAAACATCGTAAATGAGAAATAGCAAAGACCATGACAACAATCATTTCATAACTTGCATATGATAGTATCTAATTGCAATCATCTTATAGAAAACTCTGAAATTATGTTTATATTACCAAAATTAGTAACGAGATTACATTTTCCAGACCGACAAAACAAAAGATTACATTTCCAATCTTCCAAAAGATACTCAGAAACACACAAAATCACACATTACACACCGATATCAAAGGTCATCAATAATTCAATACACAACTAAGAAAACAAAGTCATAGTCAAAATGAAATATTATTTATATATATCGGAAAAAACTATTTTAAAACGAGTAAGGAAAAAAAAATCACGACCGTTAGATTTTCCTTATCATCATCTTAACCATTTTCTATAATCACTAGTAGAAGCAGGTGAGATCTCTCCACCACCACCAACAGACTCAGTATAGCAAGAAGAGTAGTTTGACTGTTGCTCCAATGCACCCAACTGTGAACCACCGATACTCTTAAGACTTGGACTCCTTAAACTCTGACTGCTACCATCACCACAATACCCTCCTCCAACCTCCACTGGTGGCTGCATTGGAACCGGATATGAAAGCCGTTTCCTAGCTGACCCGGCACGGTCTTTCTCAGGCGTCAAAGGTCGTTGCCTAGGTGCACTCTGTGATCGGATTCTCGCCTTTGCTGATTCCGTGATGGCCATGTAGTTCGGCAATGCAGTGGTGGTACAAACGCTATAGCCACTTCTTGCGGTGAAACTATAGTTAGACCTCAAGCTAGGTGTGTTTGATGTGTAACTGTAAGCTGACCGGTCATCTCTTTGGATCCGTGGACTAGCGGACCGGATTTGTACCGGTCTTGATTTAGCGGGAGACGGTGTAGCTGATGAGAAACTATGTTGTTGGTTGTGATGGTGGCTGGTTCTTGATGGTGTGTCAGGCCTTTGGCTACGGCTAGGACTCGCACCGGTTCTTGAATAAGCACGGGTTAAATAAGGTTGAGCCGTATCGATTTCAACGGTTTTGTAAACCGGTGGTCTTTGATCTGTTGACGCTCGTTTATCCCATGGTTTAGATGACATCCACCGGTCTAACCACTTTGGTCGCTCTTCTTCCTCTTCCTCTTCTCCTATAGATTGACTACCTCTCGTCCTCCTAATCTTTAAACCAAACAAAGCAAGCAAAATTAGACACTAAACCGAATAAAAATACCGGTTTTATTGATGTGTTTGATTAAGTACCTGTTGAGAGAAGGCTTTTGATAAACTATTGTCACGCCTTTCTTGCAACATTGCTTTGACTTCTTGAATCGTTTGTGGTCGCTCCTCCCAATCCTCAGCAATGCTACTTCCTTCTCTTGACTATATAGCCAAAAAAAACACATCATTACCTAACATGTCTGAAACAATGATGTCTGAAACTTGTATTAAATCTTACCATTGATCTTCTGTCTGAAATGTCTCCAAGATAACGAGATTCGAGAACACTGTGAGTGTCACTGAAGGCAGAATTGCGAGTACCATCGTGAGACAAGCGTTTGCGTTGGTCAAGAACACGAGACTGGACTCGGACCAGAGCTTGCATACACCTCAACGTCATCTTAGCTTGTTTCCTAACGTTGTGACCTCTCACTAGTGCTTGTAGCTTCACTAATCCTTTCAATGCTCTTAACGCTCGTCTTGCCTAAACATAATTTCAATTAACTGCTAATAATTACACATAATTAATTAATTATTTATTATTAGTAGAAAACGTGCTCACCAGATAACCTCTGAAACAAGTTTGTATGATTATAGCTGCGTAGTTTTCTCTCGGGGAGTAAGCTAGTCTTCTGTGGTTTGGTACCTCCGCCGTCTCTGGAGGAGATTCCGACGCGACGGAGACGGTGGTCGGCGGTGGTTGTGCGGCGTTTCTCTGTTCTGAAACAGAGGATGAAGCGTTTGTGTTGATTGTCTCCGTTTCCATGTGTTTCGGAGCAGACCCGTCTTTTAAAATGACGGTGGTCTTCGCCGGAGAGTTGTGATTCGTTGTTTTTCTGAATAACCACCGTCTCTTCTCTCTCTTCTGCAGAAAAAAAAACAGAGCATTTGAATTAAACTAAGAAACTTTTCAAGACTTGGAGAGAGTGAAGAGACAAGACTCAAAGATCTTGACATTTGCTAAGTAAACAAACCTTGTCATCGTCTTCCTCAGCTTCATTGCTGTGAGCATTGTTGTTATGTTCTTTCTTGGTGGGAGATCGGAAAGCTCGTTTAACGGCGGTGAGCCAGGAAGAGGACGAAGAGCCGGTCTTTTTCCCCATGACGAGATATGAGATCAGAGTCAACAACACATTGCAAGAATCTTGGCGTTTTCGGACATTAAGAGGATGAATGAGATGTGGTTTAGATTCTTGCGAAGAAGAGGAAGAGAGTGGTGGGTGGATCTTGGGAAACAGAAATGTATCAATAAAATTTGGAAGGTTGCTTAAGGGAGAGTTCTGACTCTGACCACCCTCTTTAACTGCGACCATGACAGCGATGACTCTTCCTCTTCATTTATTACTCTCACTTCATTTATTTATTTCCTTTTCACCAGACTATAATAATAAGTATCAATTATATCACATTATCATGTACATCTCTGCTTACATTTGTCATGCATCTGATATCACAGCTATTTCATCTTCCTTTTCAAAGAATTTGATTCAAAGAAAAAAATAGTGTCCATATGCTTTTGTAGATGATATAATTCGATAGTATTAATAAACAGATTTGAACATACATCACGATATTATATTTAATCATTTTGTTATATTTTTTTTTATCAAATCATTTTTGTTATATCTAAATTCGCGAATTCGTCGATTCTAAATTCTTAGGATGTAAAACATTTATATATATCTATGTCTTGCATTATGTAAAATCTTAAATTGTCATCAATAATAAAAATCCTTCCTTGTATGTGGATTTAGAAGATTATGATATCCCATTTAAACTAAGTTGTCTTGGCATAGTGGTAAAGAGATTCCGGCTGGAGATTTCGTTCTGGGTTCGATTCCACTTGGCCACCGGGAATAGGGTTAAATCGCAAAAATACGTGGGTTGCCGTTGGTCTCAGGGGAATTAGTCTTGAGTCTATAAAGCCTTTGGATCACCTCCTGGTTAATCAAAAAAAATATGATATCCCATTTAATTTTTTTTTGTATTGTTTACTTTATTTCGTTTATCACATTTTTTTTTTGCAGTATATAGATGTTTGACAGGGATCAACAAAGAAACAAAGGGCAGTTCCTTGTGTTACGATTACGTCACCCAAGTTACACATTGCGCACTGACATGCAACATCAGTGATAAAATCCTACCTACAAACGTTACCATCTTTGATGTCCGTTTGAAATTGTGCACAAGAAGAAAATGGTAACTGAAGATTCATCTATGAGTAACTAACAATCTCATTACTAAATGGTTAGGTAAAAGATAAAAGCACATTTTTAATGAGAAAGTTACATCATAGTCAATTTTTTGTGTGAACATAATTACATTTTAAGACAGTTTTTACTTCCAAAACAATTTATCTTCTTCCAGCTAACATTTGCTAACTAAATCCACTTTCAAGACTAAACACTAATTAATTAAGTTACTATAATTATCCATTTTTCTAATTAAAGAAAATAAATTATATTCCATCCGTTTCAATTTAATTATCGTTGTAGAATAATTTTTTGTTTCAAAAAAATATCGTTTTAGAACCAATGCAAAATTTATTACAAATATTCTTCAATTTTTTTATCAGTTGAAATATAGCTAGATATATAGATAGTAATTGTTTTATTTTAAAATTATGTAAAATTAAATATTTTCTTAATTAATGTGTATAAACCTAAAACAACAAATAAAATGAGACATAAGGAGTATGATACCAAAACAATCTAAGAATCACCACAAAATTACAAATCAGTTTAGAAAAACAAACCAAAAAGTACTATTAAGGGACTCTATGAAGTTTTAATCCAAGCTCTCAACACAGAGACCGTCGTTCATCTAGAAAAATATTGTGAGCCAAAAAAAGTAAGCGTATTTTTGTAACATAGATAGTCAGATTAATTATCTTAAAATTTTCTATATATCACACCTTGCAATGTTATATTCACCTTCTCTCAACGAACACAACGTTCTTGTTGCGCCCACGACAAATCTGAAGACGTCTCTCATGTCAGAATCGAGATGGTCAACTAATTCTGATATTAGGTATAATACCCGATCGTCTATGGCTAATAGGACATCCACACACGCTTTATCGGCCCTTGGACCCCATCCCGTCCGGCCCTGCAATCACCACAGTGAATTTTTTCCGTGCTTTGCTTTGACTCGCATGATATCACGAATCACTTTGATAGATCTCTCATCCTTTGATTATTCTAGTTCAAACAAGTTTAACTCTGAAATTTTTACTGGATGTATACCGAAAAAGCTAAGCACAGTAAAACATAGATATCCAAATCAATTCTTTTAAAACGTTTTCGTATATCACAATTCAGGATGTTATATCTACCTGTTAGTATTTTTTTTTAACAAGATCTAGTGCCTCTATACTACTCATATTTTTTAATTAGAAATGTTGAAATGATATGTTTTCATAAAAAGAAAAGGAAAAAATCACATAAAAAACTTTGAAAAACACTTTAAATCTTGAACTCTCTTTTACTAGAATTTTATTTTTTAAAACGACATTTCTATCACAAAAAACCTTGAACCTGACTTAAATGTTCATCAAATAAAAAACCAACATATTATACAGATAAATACGATGATGTGTTGTTTTTTGGAAAACAATTATTTAATAAAAAAATCAGAAAGCTAAATAAAAATTTAGAAAATTAAATAAAAAGTCAAAAAATAAAAAAGTTCAAAAGTAATTAAAATTTCAAAAAAATAAATTATAGTTAATTAAAATACAGAAAACTAAACAAAAATTCAAAAAATAAGATTAAATTAAAATACATAAGATTAAAGTTGAAAAATTAAAGGTTTAAAGTTTTTGTAAGTGTCACTTTCGAGATTTTTATGCTATTTTCTCTAAAAAGAAACATACAGATTGTCAGATTTGCACAAGCCTAAGAAGAAAACAACACAACAGTTCTAGTTCTGGAAAGTCTCTCTTGTATTATTGACATGAATGACTGACTGCAAATATCTACCAAACCCTAACGTCTACAATCGCAATCATTATTAGGCCCATGTTATAGTATACAAAGCCTTTCAAATTGGAGTTCGAAGTTAGTGAACACTCAACTTTCCAATAAAAACGGGAAACTACTCCTCCTCAAAGCTTCAGCGAAGATGCTACTCAAGCTGAAAACGAGTAGAACCGTGCTTTAGTAGAAATAGTGCCGTTACTAAAGACAATATTCAGCGTTCAAAAATATTATCATCAGCTGCAACAATAGCCGATGAAAAACCCAAGTAACAAAAGAAGGCCCAATGTATCATAACAAGGCCCAATTAATCAAGTCAGTTTTCTAATGGGCCTTCACTTTCAGGCCCAAAGTTCTGAAGATCTGATCTATTTATAATTAACGATTCATCCCTTGGCTGCATTGCAAAACCCTAATCTGTGTGTGTTCAAGCGGCGCCACTTCTCATCGCAGTCTGAAGTACTTTTTCTTCAATCATCCTCTACGTTTTTGGACTTAATTTTGTAGTTGTTGCTGAGATTTAAAACTGTTTTTTATTGTTTCGTTGCAGAGACAATGTCGACAGTCGGAGAACTTGCTTGCAGCTACGCTGTTATGATCCTTGAAGACGAGGGCATTGCCATCACTGTATCCTTTAATATCTAATCTTCTAGATCTATTGTGCTAGCTGTTTGGTTTAGGGTTATGCAGAAATGTTTAATAATTAGTCGAAGATTGCATGTTTGTTGTGTCTTAATTTTGCAAATGTTATGTCAGTAGTCTTGTATCTTAGTGTCGTTATGAGAAAGTAAGTTTTGTTAGGTTTATTTTGATTAACAAGTGTCTTTGTGTCTGTATTCAATTAGTAAGTTTTACTTTTTTTGTTATATCTTTAACTTTATTGTCAAAAGTCCGACAAGATTGCGACTATCGTGAAAGCCTCTGGTGTCGAGATTGAGTCATACTGGCCAATGCTATTCGCCAAGATGGCTGAGAAGCGTAACGTCACTGACCTCATCATGAACGTTGGTGCTGGGGGCGGTGGAGGTGGTGCACCTGTTGCTGCTGCCGCACCCGCTGCTGCTGGAGGAGCCGCAGCTGCTGCCCCTGCCAAGGAGGAGAAGAAGGTATATCATAATTAAGAACATACAAGATTGTTTTGTTTATCTATTTGTCTGTGTTGGTTATTGATTTAGTCTTCTTTTTGTTTGTGTAGGATGAACCAGCGGAAGAGAGCGATGGAGATCTTGGATTCGGCTTGTTCGATTAGTTTGTCTTCCTGTTATACACTTGCCATGTTCTATTGCTTTAGTTGGTTTGAGATTTTCAGTTTTGCCATTTTCGACATTAATACAGTTTGGTCCATTTGTTATATCACGTTATTGCCTCCCATCTTTCTTGGTGAGGTTTATGAGAGCTATCTTGTCAAATCTGCCAACTGATTTGAAATCATATATTCGAATCATATATTCGAACCTTATTTGGTTCAAGACACCCAAATTGAACATTAGAAAACAAATATTGAATACTTCGGGTCATTTATGATTAAAGGTACTTTTGTAAAAAAAAGAAGACTGAAACTTGGTTCAGCTTTGATGTATAAGTAGCTGAGAGATCAAGTTTGGGTGGTGATCTCATTCGCTTTGGACTTGCACATGTCATCTGCTGACTTTACAAACTTCTTCGTCAACTCTTCTACCTGTAAACAGACAAAAAGAAAGACAGACATATGCTTCAACAACTGAAGAAGGAAACCCATTTTCCAAGAAAAAGATAGAAGATCACACTCACATCCTTCTCCAGCCTTTTCACTTCATCTTTTGGTAGACCTGAGGCTGATTTCTTTATTGTGTCCAGTGCCTGGCGACAAAAATGTCTGATCATAAAATAGATTTGGGATTGATAAGAGACAGTTTCAATGGAAGGTTGGTCTACCTTTTGACGTGCCCTTCTTATGCTTTGCTTGACAACTTCACTGGACTTGGTTACAATCTTGCACATTGCCTGGGAGGTTCATTAATTTATAAAGGTAAAAAGGCTCATCAAACTCAAACAATAAACGCAGGAATGAGACAAGAGCTGGATGTTTTACCTGAACATGCTCCTTGGTCAATCTGCTCCAGAAAAAGGATAAAACAGGCCAAGTCAAAATTCGAGGGTGTCAGTTCAACAAATGTAATGAAAGAGAGAGAGAGAGAGAGAGAGAGAGAGAGAGAAGAATGTACGGAGGGATAGATGCAATAAGTCTTTGGCCATCCAGTTTTGGGTTTAATCCTAATGGAGATGAGACAATTGCTTTCTCAAGCTCTTTAACAGTCTGCATAAAGAAAGAAAAAATGTAAGAAAAAACTCAAAACTTTTTGTCTTGTCTATCTGGTAAGAAAGGAAAATGTAATGAAGTTGTTGGAGGGGATGAATATAATATCAGAGTAATTTATGTTAAGAATGAAAGATTGAGTCCAAAGGTTATTGTAAATAAAAATAGGGGGAGGATGCTTCTTACTTACATCATGATGGTAAGGATTGATAGAGAGTGTTTTAGGATCGAGGACAGAGACCAAAGCCAAGTGATTGAGAGGCATTTTGAGACCACCACCAGTTTCAACAACAATATGATCAAGCATTCCTGCAACCCACCAAGAGAATGAATAATAATAATAAGCACAACTCAAGGCTGCTTAGACGGAAAGGAAGAAGGAACCTGGAGCAGCTCTTCCAGTTCTGAGTTTAGTGAGATCCCGAGACAAGGCATCAATGGCAGCCTCCATCTGACAAGTGGCTGTGGCTTTGACGCTAGGCCCAATATCCGGAGACACGTCCACCAATCCACAATCATCCTCTGAAGAAAAGGATATTCACATCAACTAGTAAAAAGAAATCATGTCACATTTTTTTACGTACTTGGTTTTTTGCCTTTGGCGAAGCCTCGACGAGAATCTCTGAGAAAACTACTGGGCAATCTCAAATCCAAATCCAAATCTGGAGCATTTCTGAGGGTGGCCTTGTGCGAGAAGAAATCGCGGCCAACAACTAAGGAAGAGTAGGAGGAGGAGGAGGAGAATATTCTGAGAAAGGCAATCGCATTTCGTGTAGATGCAGCTCGTCTCACGAACATAGCCATCTCTGAAAAAAATATCAAAGCAAAAGACTTATCAACTTTTAGAAGAACCCTCCGTGTCTGCGCTAAAACCCTCACACCACGCACGAGTCAAACTTATATGCTAATAAAGTTGAAAAGGTATATGTTATTACACAAACTTATTTAAGTCGGTTCCAGATCGGACTAAAATCACATACATTGAGAAGGAACAAAGCATAATATACAGCTTGTTTTTTAAAGAAAATGAAGAACAAGAGAGATAATGCTCAAGAACAAAAGAGAGAGAAAGAGAGTAAACACAGAGTAAGAGAGACAGAGTAAAGAATGATTTGTTTCTTTAGTTTAATTTGATCATACATATACAATATAAATAGACTTAGCAATTAGCATAAAGACAACATGAATAAAAGTAAATAAATGCATATGCCAGATCCTGAAAGTGGCAACACTCCAATGGTAACTTTGACTCTAGAATGTTCATTGGCAGATTTAAATTTTCTCAAGTCTGGTTGTCTAGTTCTCAAGTCTGGTTGTCTGCTTCTCAAGTCGGGAATCTTATTTCTCAAGTCTTGTGAGGATCATCCTAGTTCAAACTCCTTTTATGTTTTTATGTCAATACTCCCCCTCAAGTTTTGCCATAAGATATGGTTAAGCTTGGAACTCATGAAGACATCCCTCATTAAAACCTTTTGTATGAAAAACCCAATGGGATAAAAACAAACAAAGGAAAAAGAGTAGATGCTTCATGACTTAAGGGAATCATGATTTAGGTAGATCGATGAGTCCCAATCTTGGATGAATGGACTCACAGACCTTGTTGCTTGCTCCTTTGGTGAAGATATCAGCTAGCTGGTCTTCACTTCTAGTATAGCAAGGTAGGATAATCTTCTGCTCCACTGCTTGTCTAACCTTGTGACAATCCACTTCAATGTGTTTTGTCCTCTCATGGAAGACTGAGTTGGATGTTATATGGATAGCTGCCTGGTTATCACAATGCATGGTGATTGGTGTTGTAGTCTCAATGCCCAAGTCTCTCAGCAAGTTTCTGATCCAGATAAGCTCATTGGTGAGCTTCCTCATTGCCATATACTCTGCTTCAGCACTTGAACAAGATACCACCTTTTGCTTCTTGCTCTTCCAAGTCACTAGGTTGCCTCCAATGAATGTACAATAGCCGGTTGTGGACCTCCTATCTGCTCTATCACCAGTCCAATCTGCATCACAATATCCTACAATCTATGTGCTCTTGTTGCAACCCATCCAAACACCTTGACCAGGAGCTTTCCTTAGATATGTCATGATCCTCTCCACCATATTCCAATGATGAACTTTAGGTGCTTGCATATGTTGGCTAACTTGGTTGACAGCAAAGCAAATATCTAGTCTTGTAATAGTGAGATAGATAAGCTTTCCAACCATCCTTCTATAGAGCTTGAAGTCTCCAAATGGTGTATCCTCAAACTCCCCCTCACGCAAGACTTTGTAACCTTCTTCAAGTGGAGTTTTGGCTACTCTCCCACCAAGCTGTCCTGTCTCATTTAAAAGATCAAGTGTGTATTTCCTTTGAGATAAGAACAACCCCTCTTTAGAGCGGCATATTTCTATCCCAAGAAAGTACTTAAGCTCACCCAAATCTTTAATATCAAATGAGCATTTAAGAAAAGCTTTAGTTGAAATGATACCTTCCTTGTTGTTTCCAGTGATGATAATGTCATCAACATAGATGAGAATCACCACAATTCCTTACTTGCTGGTGAGTGTAAAGAGTGTATGGTCAGCTTCTGATTTCACAAACCCTCTTCCATTAAGGGTTGTGCTAAGCTTGTGATACCAGACTCTTGGTGATTGCTTTAGTCCATAGATTGCCTTCTTTAGTCTAAGCACATTCCCTGGCTTAACCATGTCTTCCATTCCCGGAGGTGGTCTCATGTAGACTTCATCTTCTAATTCTCCTTGTAGGAAGGCATTCTTGACATCCATTTTCCATAGATCCCACTCCAAGTTAACTGCTAAGGAGAGCACCACTCCTATGGTATGAAGCTTAGCTACTGGTGCAAACGTGTCTAGGTAGTCTTCTCCATACACTTGAGTATACCCTCTTGCAACCAGCCTTGTCTTCTTCCTTTCTGGTTTTCCGTTAGCTTGGTACTTGATAGTGAAGAGTAAGCGGCTTGTTACAGCTTTCTTGCCTTTGGGGAGTTCAGTTTCAAACCAGGTATCATTCTTGACCATGGCTCCTATCTCATCTCCTACTGATTCTCTCCACTCATCTAGTACCATTGCTTCTTCATAAGTCTTTGGTATGTATGCTTCATCCAGGTTACTGATGAACACAACATGTTCTGCCGGAAAACTTGCAAAGGAGCAGGTTGCTTAAGTAGGATGAGCCACTGCATTGCTGTTGAAGTATACTCTGGTGTCGACCCACTTGGATGGTTTCCTCACTCTAGTACTTTTTCTCAATGGTTGGCTTTGCTCTTCTACCACTGCTTCCTCCTGCTCTTGATCGCCAGTATTCTCTCTACTAACTTGACCAGATTCTTCAACTCCATCTTGATCATGTGTTGATGTTGAATCACCTTCTGATGTTGATTCATGTTCATTGCCTCCCTCAGGATCATGATGGGTTGTCTCATCAACTGGTGTTGTATCCATATTGATGCTAGGAACTGGGGGTGCGGGAGAGGGCCCTGGTGCTTCATTGCTTGGAGACTGACCAATACCTAAACTCTCCAAAATGGTTCTCAAGTTGTTTGCTCTATCAGATGAGCCATGTGAGAGATCTTTAAGGTTTTCCCAGCTCTTCTCATCATAGTACCCCTGTGATTCCACAAATTTCACATCTCTTGAGACCATCACCCTTTTTGATTCTGGTAGGTAACACTTGTACCCTTTCTGTGTGTGAGAATATCCAATAAACATGGCTTTGACACTCTTTGGATCAAGCTTAGTCCTCTGTTCACCTGGTAACAAGACATAGCAAACACACCCAAACACACGCAAATGATCAATGGGAGGTTTAGTTTTATTCAGTACCTGAAATGGAGAGACATCTTTGAGGACTTTAGTGGGGATCCTATTGATGAGATAGCATGCTGAGACCACTGCATCTCCCCAAAATCTCTTTGGGACATGGGTGTGGAACATCATGCTTCTAGCAACTTCCATAAGATGTCTATTTTTCCTCTCAGCCACTCCATTTTGTTGTGGTGTGTATGAGCAACTTGTTTGGTGAATAATTTCATGTTTTGCTAAGTGTTGTTTGAAGGCATGGCTAGTATATTCTCCCCCATTATCTGACCTAAAAAAAATAATCTTGGAATTGAAATGGTTAGTTACATAGTTTTGGAAGTTAATAAAAGCTTCTAAAACTCTATCTTTACTTTGAATCAGTGTGAGCCATGTCTACTTAGATTTTTCATCTATGAAAGTCACAAAATATTTATGGTTTTCTTTAGAAACACATGGAGCAGTCCAGACATCAGAGTGAACTAGATCAAAGCAATTCTCATAAATAGTCACAGAAGAAGGAAATACAGATTTATGATGTTTACCAAGAATACAAGTCTCACAACTTTCAGTCTTGAAAGATAGATTAGGTAACATCAATTCTAAAGCATGAGAATGAGTGTGACCTAATCTAGCATGCCATAACACATTACTAGCTAACACAGAAGCAGAATTAAAAGCATAAGTATAATCTGAGCTAAGCTTGGTGTCTTCAAGTAAGTAAATTTCTTCTTTGCTCACACCTTTGCCCAGCATCTTACTGGTCTTAATATCCTGAAAGCAAACATCATTAGGACTGAAAATAACATTGCAATTAAGATCAGTGGTTGCTCTCTTAACAGATAATAAGTTAGAGGTGAAGCTAGGCATATAAAGAGCTTGAGACTCTTTTTCAAACAGTTTTAGATTTCCTACTCCCTCAATGGGTATCTTATCACCATTTGCTATCATAACACTTCCTAAGGCAGGTTTGACATTACTAATCAATTTAGCATCTCTAATCATATGGTGAGAAGCTCCTGAATCAATAATCAAAGGCCTAGCAGTGTGAGATATATGGTGAATAGAGGTTAAGGCATTGACACTGATGTTACCAGAGTTGTTGTGGAAAGCCTTGATGATAGCCTCAAGGTCTGACATGCGGACAAAGGAGTCAGACTGAGAGCTTGAACCACCAACTTGTGTAGTAGAAGTCATAGCTCTTCCATCCTCTCCCATGTGCATGGCTGGAGATTTTGCTTCATGTGCCCTTGCTTGATTGTATTTTGAAGCTGAGGTTGGCCTGAGGTGAGGATGAAGGAACCAGCAGTTGGTTTTGGAGTGTCCTAGCTTCTTGCAGTGTTCACAAGTCACTGATTTGTCACCTCCTCCTCTAGGTTTGAAGTGAGCTTTGTTGGCAGTAGCACTCTCCACCTTCTCAGCCTTGCTTGCCATGGACAGTTCTCCCTTTCCACCAAAGAGGCCATCTGATCCTAGCTCCTTTTGAAGCTGAGCACACACATCATCATAACTCCCAAGTTCTTTGCCTCTTAATATATGTTTGACTACATCATTGAAACTTGGGTGAAGTGTGAGAAGCAAGCCAAAGATCTTGTCTTGCTCACGCCTTTCTTCAAGAGTAGTAGGATCATTGGTGCTTGGCCTCAGCATCTCCAACTCAGACCACAGCTGATTGTACTTTCCAATGTGCTTAGTGAAGTCCATCTCTTCTTGCTGCAAGGTGTTGATGGCTCTCTTCACTTCAAAGATTCTGGTTAGGTTATCAGTGTTGCCATAGACCTTTTGTAGAGTGTCCCATAGCTGTTTTGATGTCTCACAGTGTGAGTAAGAGTCCATAATAGGACCATCAAGTGAGCCTTGTAAGGCAGACAGCACCATGAGATCTTCTTGAACCCATTTGCTTGCATCTGCCACTACAATCTCTTTGCCATCTTCCCCTTGAGTGACTCGCTTTGGTGCCTCACTTGAAGTGATGTGCTCTTATAAACCTCTTCCACCCAAGGCTGTCTTGGTCATTCTTGACCAAGTAATGTAGTTAGCACCCTTCAGGATGACTGGAATCTTCAATGCCCCATTCTGCTCCATCTTCACTTGTTATTATCCACTGGTTAATAGATTGGCGTCAGAAATTTTTGAATTTTGAATTGTTTCTGGCTAGATGAGTGGATAAATAAAGAGAAATCAAGAGAAACAAAATAAGCTCTCTAGAAATGAAGTAGAGTGGACAGAACAGAGTGAGCACTCTCAGGAATTAGAGAAAACAGAGTGAGCACAAATCTATTATCCACTGGATAATAGAAATTGCAAGAGATTTTTTTTTGAATTTTCTGGTTGGATGAAATAAATCAAAGTGTTTATGCGGAAGTAAATGAGGTAATCAGGAGCTTAATGCTCTGATACCATGTAAGAAAATGAAGAACAAGAGAGATAATGCTCAAGAACAAAAGAGAGAGAGAGAGAGAGTAAACAGAGAGTAAGAGAGACTGAGTAAAGAAGGATTTGTTTCCTTAGTTTAATTTGATCATACAGATACAATATAAATAGACTTAGCAATTAGCATAAAGATAACATGAATAAAAGTAAATAAATGCATATGCCAGTTCCTGAAAGTGACAACACTCCAACGGTAACTTTGACTCTAGAATGTTCAGTGGTAGATTTAAATTTTCTCAGGTCTGATTGTCTAGTTCTCAAGTCTGGTTGTCTGCTTCTCAAGTCTGGAGTCTTATTTCTCAAGTCTTGTGAGGATTATCATAGTTCAAACTCCTTTTATGTCTTTATGTCAATAGTTTTGGCTTAAAATTAGCCTAAGATCATAGAGTTGATCGACGTCATTGTTCTTGTTAGTTGTTGACATGATCGTGTTATTGTTTTTTTTTTTTAAAAACTACAATCATGAAGAAAGATGAAAAAATTGACAAGCAAGAAGATTAATAAAGGTTTTCTCTACATGATATATAATAGCTGTGAGCAAGAAAGATTATTGACAGAAACAGATTTTATCAACTTTCCATCAAGAGCTGGTCGAGAAGAACTCTCCCAGGCACAACCTCCCGAGGCGGTTGACATGAAGCACGTGATGCAACTTTCGAGGACAGTGACAACACTCCCAGGTTTCTCTGTTTAGAAACTTGTCAACCTCACCCAAGGCAAGAAGAGACGAAAACCCTACTTTTTTGCCAAAACAAGCATCCTCCAAGATCTTCAACCGATTCACTCAAGCACTTTTACACAACAAATCCATAGATCTACAGTTCTGCCATCATCTTTGGAGTCGACTGATACTCCTCCAGTAGCAGTTAGTTTGGCTTTGAATCCCTCCACAAGCATCGAGACACAAAACCCTCGCGAAAGAAAGCCATGGATAGAAGAAGATACACCGCAGCTGAGGAAGGAAAAGGCCTAGCTACTACAACAAACGAGGGCCACAGTTACATGCTTTCTCGACATGCATGATATAACTGTGAACAAATAAACATACTTATATACATTTGACAGATATAAGTCTTTATTTCTTAATTCACCTTTGTCCACACATATCTTACATAATAATCTAAGGAACCATAAGTTCCTACAAACTTGGACATAGGAAAACACAACTAAAGGGAGTGATGTATGAGAGAAGAGCAGTGCTCCCTTTTATTCATACAGCGAAGAAAAGAAAAGACAAATGACTTTAGTCCAAACATACTTGAGGGATCAGGCCTTTTTGCACGTGGTGATGTCCTCTTATAAAGCTAACAATAATTAGTCACAGAGATTAATTCAAACTCAACTCCCACATATAACTTATCGTTCACCAGATAAGGTTCACCAAGTTTTGACAGAGGCATAAATTCTGGATATCCTTGGATTACATCAGAATTTCCACCAAGCCAACCAAAAACTACAAAATAAAAAAGAAAAGTAAAAATACCACCACTTTCTTTTGTTAAGTTTGAGAAAAAAAAGAGAGAAAAGAATCAATATATTTTCAACATACCACGGCTCTCCAAATGATTGCGGTTAACTTGATCCAACACACGCAGCTTAAACATGGCGTAAGTGTTTGCCACATGCGGCACATTGTTGACAAACTCTCCTCCTACTAGATACACAGAAAATGATTTGTCTTTTCCCTCTTTAAACCCTCTTGGGTGCACTTGAATTCTCCTTATCAAACACACACACATAAAATTTTATAACAAGGAAGGTCTGTAAGTAAGAAAGTTTGAGAAAATAAAGCATTGGTCATCACCATTTCCGGTTTCCAACGACAAATTCATTAGAATGATGAGCCTTTTCAGGCTCGAAAGACGAGAACCTGTTCATCATCCAAGTGACTTTGTGATTGAGAGGTTTCTCAATCACGCTAAAACATTCAGCTGTTCCACAAGCCGCAGTTTCAACCCCAAAAAGCCTGACACCAAAGATACAACAATCTCCAACGAGTTGCCCTAGGTACTCAGAATTGGCATGTGACATCAAATTTGGATCCCAAACCCAGTTCCGGTCTACTGGTAAGACTATGTTTCCTGCAAACAAAACACATCAACATCAACCAAAATATATGGACAAATAAATAGATAAAAGGTGGTACCTGACGAATGCCATATTTGCGATAGTTGATTAACGACAAATAACTCAACTGTAAGTTGAATAATTAAGGAGGGGAATTGCCTCTCTAAGACCAAGGCGACATTATGAAAGACATTACCCTCCAACCCATATGGGAGCATCGTGAGTTTCCTGTTTTCATACTAAGTCAAGAAACATGGAGGAAAGATAAAAAGTGTTTTCTTCTGTATATTAAGCATAAGAAGATAACAAACGATCTCACCATTATTCAAATAAAAAAACAACAACAGAACTCACCATCTGTAACCACCAAGATAAAAAACAGAGGATTCGACCCTGTTGATGTGTTTTTTGACTAAAGAGAAATTTTCTATCTTCCAGAAGTGACTTGTTTTGTGTTTTTCTTTTAACGCTGCCATCATTTCTGTGAAAAGTAGGAAAAATGATAAAAAAGAGACTATGAAACCAACTGCTTTTAAAAAAGTTATATATATTTATTTTACCATCAAGGGGTAGTGGTCGTGACATTGTTGTAACAAGCTGAAGCTGCAAATGATATGAAACTGATTCTTCTAAACAGAGACTTATATATCTAACTGAGGATGCAAGTTAATTAATAGCTCTATATATATAGGCCTTACAGGACAAGAGCCGGGTGATTATTATTCCCATGTCTCTGTCTTGTCTTGTCTTGTCCAACATGTATGGAATCGAATAAAATCAGAATCATCGTGGATTTCACACTATAGAGAGATTCGAGATTGAAGAGATATAAAGGGGATATATTCTCGACGCATTATCTAGTGACTGCGGGGCCAGAATCAAAATCACAGCCATCAGATTTCACGCTATAGAGAGATTGTAGTGTAAGAAATATTTTTTTTTTTTTTTTTTTTTGTCATCGTGTAAGAAATATTTTTATGAATGTATATAAATGATACATTAAATATTTCTTTTCCATGATGTGCTCTAATGTTAATTTTTTTCTTATTGAAATTGTTAAACCATAATAACAATTGGTAACTAATAAAAATAGTTTAAAGGAGTTAAGTTTCTAATAATGATGATGATTAACTAATGTACAAGTGCCTTTTCTAGAAGATGTCTCACTTGATGACTCATGAAATATGTGTTATTGTAAGAAGCATTTGAAATAAGTTCAATGCATCAAAGGAGAACAAGTTTATTGTATAAATGAATGATTCTAAAAACTTAAACACTTGTCACTACAAACTTGATGGATGGTTGTGGTTAAAGAAGAAACTTGCCACTAAAGTTATCAAAATTTGGTGAGAAAGTTTTTGGTCCCTCTCCCTACTTATAAATAGTTGTCTTTGGACCATCACAAAGAAACATCAAGAAAATCTAAGAGAAACACATAAAGAAATGTTGTAGGCAAGAAGAGAGAAGGCTTAGCTCCAACTTAGAGATAAAGAGATCATCTTCCATGATCAAGATATCATCTTCATATGATCAAAACCATTCATGAAGATTTCCGCAGCAAAGAATCGAGGTATTCCGCAAATCCTTTTTATATTTCTATTATGTGATTAGTTTAGATGTTAAAAATTTTAGGGTTCATGTAAAATCAAGTTTTACATGTAGACCGATAAAGGATTCGGATACCTGTTCGTTGGGTTCAAGTCCGATCTTTGAATCAAAATCTGAAATTTTTAAACCATTGATCATAAAAATTTTAATGTGAGGTTTTTTGCAGTTTTTAGTAATTTATAATCATTTTTAAAACTCCAAATATAACATATACGAAAAGATTTAAAATTTATTATTTGGTTAATGAGATTGGTTAATTCATTTTAATAATTTGATGTTAAACAAAAATGATGAAGATATACAAATTATTATCAAATCATTCTTGTTAAAATCTTTAATTGTTATATATATATTTTAGTCATATTAATAATTTCTTAATTTTTTATTTTAAGGAAATAATATTAATTGTATGTTATTAATTAAGTTTATAATTTTTATTGAGATATATAAAATATATTAAGATAAACCAATATATTTCTCTAGAAATTTTGAGAATCAAGCTAAGTTAAAAAAAAAATAAAAAAAATTTGAGAATCATTTTAACGATGACATGTGTTGTAGTTAAAATATTATAATTTAATGTAACTCAAATAACATTTAATAGATTTTTCAAATATTTATTTCAGATACTAATTCGAAATTTCGAGTAGACTTGTCTGAATTTTTGGGGTCTTAGAATTTCTGGAATTTATTGGATTGTCGATTTGGGTAGTTAATAACCCTTTAGATTCAAATATGTTTTATACTATTATACAGTAAATCGGTCAGATACGGTCTGGATCTCAGGTTTTTTCCCACCCCTGACGTGAGACCATGCAACAAATATTATGTCATACGTGTAGTTTCGATATATAGAAAAAGGAAAAGAAAAAAGAAGAAGATAAGCCGTTGATCATGCACTACGACGCAATACACGGGTTATACACCAAAACAAGAATTTATCAACACCAAAACTGAGTAATTCGTGGGTTGACAACATAAACAAATTAACATCACAACTTGAGAGCAGCAATAGATTCGGGTTTAAACTCTACCCGAAGACCCAAGACCCGTCTAACCTCAGCCGGTGTGAGTCTCCAAGTCATGGGTCCTGAGTTCTCTCCCCAGAAGTCCAAAATCTCCGAGACCTTCTCCAAGTTAAGTATCGTCGCCATTTGAGTTAACCGAGCGAACTTATCTCTCACCGTTCTCTGAGTCATACCCGAGAAATGGCTAACCAAAGCCCTCGTGTCCCGGTCTAGCTGAAGACCACCAAGCTGGCTAAACCGTTTCTGCATCATTATCACTTCAAGTCTCTTCACTATGAAATCTATTATGAGATGCAGAAACGAGTCGTAGTTGTTTGATGTCATCAGTGGTTGGAGCCACGCAGCGTTCGTTTCCACCGAGTGGAGAAGTCGTTGGACCCACGGGTCGTTCACCTCGTTCTCTGCATACTCTGTTTCTGTCAGCTCGTAGCTTATGGTAGCTACAGTGTCTAGAACCGGACGGATTCTTGGTGTTACGGTTGCTACTAGCTGTTCCATGCCTGAGTTGAGTAGCTGCTTGAACGTGTTGCTTAGCTCGCCTAACTCGGATAGACATGACTTTATCCTCTCTCGATCTGCTGGTGCAGGAAACACCTGTGAACAGCACAAGAGATCAAGACAACTGAGACCCATTTGTCCCGTTAACGAATTGGTTTCGCTATTCATATGCTAATGTACAGAGCCTACATTACATCTAGCAAACAACTTATCTGTTCTAGATCAATACCCATAACTGGTTCCATATTGTTGTCCAAAAGATTCATACTAAGTATGAGTCCATACCTCAGTACATTGCTCCTCGATTTCGTGTTTGAGTTTGAGAATGTACTCGCAGCTCACATCCATATTGTTCAAAGCAGTTGCAATCTCAGTTCCAGTGTTTTCCACACCAATACCACCCAAGAACAACCTAGCACCAAGGTTCGGCTCTCTAATCTTCTGCTGCAAAGCTTCATGGTAATCATTAGCCAACAAGCTACCAGCATTGCTCAACACAGCAATCACAGAGCTGATGTTGGAAGTCGAAATCGCTCTCCTCAGACAGCTCTGCAACACGTAGAACACATCGTCCACCATCGAAGTTGTAAGACTGTCCGGTACATGCTCATCGATCCTTATAGCTTTCCTCACATTCTCAACCATAAAGAACCCTTCAAGTATCACATAGAACCCCGTCACGTCCTGA
>NC_079513.1:974831-1094447 GCF_000801105.2 Raphanus sativus | reverse complement strand
CCACCACAAACGGTGGCCGGACCGGTTTCTTCAACGCCGTGTACCTCAAAGCTAGCGACTTTTGCGGCGAAGATCTTCTGACGTGGGCGTTGGATCCTCAGTCTTCGTCTCATTATCCGATCTCGACGAGAACAGTTCAAGCTCTAACTGAAGTTGAAGCCTTTGCTCTTGCAGCAGAAGATCTCAAGCTTGTCGCCTCGCAGTTCAGACGGCTCCATAGCAAACAGCTTCAACATACTTTCAGGTTTGGTCTATTTATTATTTAATTGGTCTGCTTCACCCTTTTCCGGTTTGATTCAGTTGGGATTGGTTAAAGTCTCAGGTTTGGTCTAATTAATTAATTATACCGATCTAGTTCTCGGTTCTGTTTGGATTGGTTAAACTCTCGGGTTTGATCGCCCTTTATTAAGTTGACTGATCTGATTTTCGGTTCATTTTGGTTTAATTCGGTTTGAGTTGGTTAGATCTTAGGTTTGGTCTATTTATTACGTTGACCTATCTGCTTCTCGGTTCATTTTGGTTTAATTAGGTTTGGATTGGTTAAAATGTCAGGTTTTATTCGGTACAATGGAGGACATGGGGAGCATCGTTTATACAAGCGGCGTGGAGGAGACATTGTCGGAGAAGATTGGCTAGGTCGTTAACGGAGGAAGAAGATCGATTCCGAAACGCGGTTGCAAAACGCGAACGCAGAGCCGCGTCGTCGTCGTCGAGTCTTGTTGCGACGTTATATGCGTCGCGGTTCGCGTCAAACGCGCTTCGCAATCTGCGTCAGCACAATACGCTGCCTTTGCTTCCTCCGAAGCCATCAGAGCCTGATTTCAGTGTTGATGATGATTGAAACATCTCTTCCACGACTCTACTTTACCACTTGTAAATTGTCAACTACAATAATCATTTTACTGTCTATAAAAAATGACCATAAATCATGATAAAAGTATAGTAGAGTAACGAATTTTTATATATGAATGATATACAGAGGAGAAATTATCTCGTGTATTTCTAAACAAGAAGGGAACAAATGTTTTACATTTTACCCAAAAAAAAAGAAAAAAAAAAGAAGGAAACAAATGCTATAATGACCCACTTGGGTATCAAAAAACTACTTTAGACATTTTTAAATTTTATCTTATTATTTAAATTTAATATGAAAAATGAACAAAATGTCCCTAAACTTGAAAATTTAAATTATTTACTAATCCAACCATGTATAACTGGATTCAAACCCATATATCTAAAGCCCGGCCCGAATTCATTTAATTTTTTAGTATTAAAATTGTTTATTAGCTATACAAATTATACCAGTTATATTATTTATACAGTTGTACCGGTTCTACTAGTTATGCAGTCATACTAGTTGTGATAGTTGTATTTGTGCATTTGAACTAATTGTACAATTTTATTAGTTATATTAATTATACTTATTGCATAATTGACATTAAAAATAGAACTTTTCATTTGGAGGATAACTGTGGTGGACAAATCTGAACGTAATTTTACCGAAGCTGACATGTCCAAGATCAGACCACATGTCCATCCCTTGATTCGTCAAGACCACCAATAAAGGGATCCATAACCAGAAAACCTCGACTTCAAATGAGAAGGTTCAGCTTCGAAACCCTAGCTACCAAATCTATGAATAGTGTTTGTAATTCTCAGCCACCATAACTATTGTTCGTTGTGTGGTTAAATTTGCAATATGTTGTGATTAGTTAATTTTCTATTCCCTCCCTTTCATACTACGTGTCTTTGTAGAAAAAAATTATGTTGCAAAATAAGTGCCGTTTTAGCATTTTAGTGCATAATTTATTAGCTTTATTTTTCAGTTTATTTTTGTATTGGTTGAAATATGAGTAGGTGTATTGGTAATGATGTTTTTATATAGAAAATATGAAAAAAATAAATGATTTTTAATTTGTGTGCACAAGTTTAAATGACACTTATTATGAAATAGAGGGAGTATAGTATTATATTTAACCTTTCTTTAAAATATAACATTATCTCTAACACTGTAACATGTTATATTAGTTGTACTAATTATAAAATTTAATATGAAATTATGTTTTAATAGTCATTAGTTGTATTAGTTGTACTAATCGTACTATTTTTGAAAAAAATGCATCTATATTTTTTTTTGCTCTCGGATCCAAAGTTAAACCCGGATTTAGAATAAGAGGAGTCAGTCGATGCTGATGAGTTCTATTGTTCAAGCCACCAATAAGGATACCCATGAAGGAGAAAACATTTAGTGTTGTCGTGACCTTTCCAATAGAAATGGGTGCATGTACGATTTGGATCACGAGTTCGGAAAGTTGTAGTTGCAGCTTGAGGCAAGTATGTCTTAGGCAGTTCTGTTTGTGCTGAAAAATCTATAGCATCAGATTTCAGCTCTTTAGAGCGAACGACGTTGTAGTGTTGTTCCTCCCTAATAACCCTCGAGTTGACGTTATTGATATCTGGAAGAGGTTCTTTGTCGATGATCTGAGTCATATGTTCCAGAATCGAGACTCATTGAGTCCGAACAGAAACTTATGGATATGAATTTCTTCGCATTCTTTATCAATGTCTGCATCCGCTTCACACAAACACGAACGAGTAGTCCTGAGATTGCCGAGCTCCTCCCATAGTTTAGTAAGGTGACTGTAATATTCAATTACTGTCTGGCCATGCTACTGACATGTATTTATCTCATCCCACAACTGATAAATTTGTACACCATTCCTGACTGAGAAACGTTTTAAAGATTCTCCCAAAGCTTATGCGCCTCAGGTACAAACGAGACAGTGGATCTTATCTTGGGGTCTATTGAGGTACGAATCCAACCAACCAGCATGGAATTAGTTGCTTGCCAACGAGAAAGATCGGGTTCTATGGAGGGTTTCGGGCTTGATCCATTGAGGAAACCAAGCTTTTGCTTCGCTTGTATAGAGTTAGATGGCTCTGTCGCTCATTCCGTATAATTAAACACCACACAGTAGGACCGAAGTAATGAGGGCTTCTGGATTGTCCGAATGATAAAGATAGTATACTCCAGATGAATCAGTAGTAGTAGTTATAGGTCGAGACGCCATAGGCATAATAGATGTAGAAGAAGTAGTTTTTGCCATATTTTCTTGAGGATTAAGAAACACGATTTAAAGCAAAAATAGGGTTAACAAATTGGATCGTTGCTGTGATACCATGAAATTGTTTAGAAAAGAATAAAGCAGTAATATGTGTTATTTTATTAGGAAAGTCAAAACTCTTATTTATACAACAGAGTCCTATATTGATAATGACTATGAGCTAAATACATGTTTATCTAGATAGATATAGTAGTTATCCCCAATAAGATACAAAATACTTGTCGTCGATCATAAAACCAAACAACCAAGATCGTGTACAAATCAAAGATTGGAGGTGGTTAGGAAGAAGACGACTTCGGTATTTGCTTAAAACATGAAAGATGATTCGATGCTACAGTAGTTATAGGAATTTTAATTATATATATATATATATATATATATATATATATGAAATGATGAGTGATATTAATATTTCTTTTTAAAATTTCTATATATATCTAATTTTTTTTACATTTTAAATTTAGAAGATAAATAGGATTAATATAGAATTATTTATTTTTATATAATAAAAATTTAAGTAATTTATTATGTATATCTATATAATTTTTTTTTAAATGTAAAATTGACCAAATTTATGGGTTGGTTTATGTTCATTCAATCAAGAGCGTTCATATAACTCATGATCTGATTTGTGTTTGATCATTCAAATTATTTATTATATGTACCTGAAAAAATAGAACTTGCAGTAATGAATTGAACTGGCTTGTGGTAATTAATTGAACTGAGCCAGTTTACGAGTAAAATTCAGTGGTAATGAATTAAACTGAGCCAGTTTACGAGTAAAATTCATTTTTACATCTCTACTGCATAAATACCTCATTTTCTAATGTAGGGAAAAAGCCAATATTTTGTATTCTGATTTCTGAGTCAGATGGCCCCTTCTCTGGGTCAGATGGTCGATAGCTCCTATATATTAAAGCGCAAGTCGCCTTGCCAATAAAAACCTGAAAAGTGGAAAAGTTTAAAAAAATAAAAATATTAAAATCAATCGATAATCTCTTTCTGTCTCCTATATTTTCTGCAACTCCATTTAATTCAATTCCTATTTTTTCTCAAAAAAAAGTATCCCACGTTCATATCTAACTGTTTTTTACTTTTCTTTATAACCTGTCTTTTTTTCTCTCAATATCTTCAGATTTTTAAAATCGTGACTATGAAACTTTTTTATGTTCACTGTAGTAAAGAACTTCTCTAACTTTTGTTTATATTCCCAGATTCCTTAAACTCCATCAATTTATCAGCAATGAAGGTATAACAATGTATTTCTCTACTTCTTTTATTTATAGAGTAATTTTCATATCTATTTTGTAGCATATTTTTAGGAAAATTCTGTTATCTATTTGCTACAGATGAAAAAATGCAATAACTTTTAAAATAGTATCTATATTTGCTGTAAATAAGAAATCAGAAATCCACCTGTGAGTTTGCAGAAATATTTTCAAACAACGACGGGAAATCAGTTTTCAAATATTATCCTAGTTTATTTAAGATATACTTTACAATTAGTATTTGCATTTGTTGCACATATTTTTCCCTTCAAAGCTCAAGTTTCTGTTTGTGGCTGATAAGAAACAAAATCGGAATGAAACAAGAAGAAAAAAGGTAGTCAATCGAGTTTGAACTAATGATGAAAAAAATCACAAATGTGATTATTGAAGCATTTAAAAATTATATTCTTTTTAAAATCAGTTCAAAAAAATAATATTCTTTTCATAATTATTTTCTATTGAAACTCTCTCTTTATATCATGTCTCAAAATATCAAAAACTTTTAAGTACGTTTTCAAAAAGAATATTGTCATAACCTATCATAATTTTTAAGTCAAAAAAAATCTGTCATAATTTTGTTTTTTCAATTATAAATAGAAATTTACATCTTATAGAATATTTATTTACAAGACAAATACAAATACAAAGAAAAACAGAATGAATATAGTACTTTAACTATATTTTTATGTGTTGGTATATATCTCAATCTCCAAATTTAAATTACTTGCAAACATCTATCGATCCTAAAACAATATAAGAAATATGTCAGTTACAAAAAAATATAAGAAACATTATTTTACCAAAAAATATTATTTTACCTTTTTGTTTAAAATGCCTCACTTTATGGGCAATTGCTATTATAGAATATATAATTAAATTTTATTTTGATTGATAACTATAAAATTACAGTTTTATCATGAAATAATTTAAAGCACAATCATTTGAGCCGTGCACGTGAGTAACACTAGTAAGTCAATAAATCATTGTCCTTTTATACTTAATATTCATAACCATAAATAATGCATGGTGGAAAATACTGTTACATTTTCTGACAAAACTTTAAAGGGATCCTAAAGTTTAAATTAAAACACTATATATTTTTGTCTTCAAGATGTTACAACTATTTGATAACATGTGATCCTCAAAAATAAAATTTAAATACATTCTCGCGTTTATCTTCTGGTTTACCAAACAAAAACGTTTTTGGTGGTCGACAAATTTGCTCGTTTCTACTTTTTATAGAGAAAAAAGAAAATTTTGCTTATTTTCATTTTGTGGACAAGACCAATGGGAGCATACCCTACTCACTATATTACAAATAACCATATCTATATATTTTAGAAATAAATAAACTATATATATCATATATTAGTTTTATGATAATACTATATATGAATAATTTATTTTTCTACCAATAAATAAATATAATAATTTATATATAATTAATTAATCTAAATAAATAATATAAGAAATTAATTTTATATCTAATAACATTTCACATTTAAAGTTTAATTTAATTTATATAATTACCAAGATTCATTATTTTATTTTTAATAACAAATATATTATTAATAGATATTTTAAAACTAATATATTATATATTAATTTTTATGATAATTTAAAAATTGTACTACTACTATACCAATCATTTAAGTCAAAATTTTAATGAGAGCATACTATTTCTACGAAACACTACCATTAGGGGTGGGCACGTAGTGGATATCCGGAGTTTTAAGGATATTCGTGATCCGATCCGTTCCTTACGAATATTCGATTTTTCGATCCGATCCGATCCGTAACTCTTCAGATTTCCGGAACACCGGACTTTTTGCCGGAATATCCGATTTGATCCGTAGAAAATAATAAAAAATTAAAAAAAAAAGAAAAATAAGAAAATCTGAAATAAAATAATAATATTTCACTAATTTTTTTAAAAAATACATACGTTCAAATTTATTAATAACTAAATAATTAATTTAGTGAATAAAAACATTATAAAACTTATATAGAGATATAAAAGTATATATATTATATAATTTTATAAACATGTATATATATATGTATATAACGGATCGGATCGGATATCCGTTTCTAAAAATATTAGTATTTGTGATTTGCTTCGTCTTTGACGGATACTGAATTTTAGTATTTGCTTCGATTCGTTAAGTTACGGATATTCGGATTTTTCAGATCGGATCGAAATGAATAACGGATCGAATTAAAATTTACGGATATTTTGTCCACCCCTAACTACCACTGTTTTATTATACCAATGGAGGCTATAGGGTGGTGGGTTTTTCTTTGCTTAAGAACACGAAAGCGCAACATTTACGAGTTCAAGATAGGTAATAATCAATCTATACTATTAAAGCAAAATACCTAATAGGTTTTTGCCACTACTTTTTTAAGTTATTTACATTGTTATGCCACTGCCTTTTTAATTTCTTTTAAATATTTTGGCCAACTATATATTCAACCAATTAAAAACAAGACAGTTTAAAAACAATAATTATCGAGCAAATAATAAATGCATGCAAGAAGAATATCTTTTGTGCTGTTACGCAAAAGGTAACTTATGCTATTTGGCGATCTAAATGACTGGTCCTACATTAATAATAACACATCTATTGATATAGTTATTTATAGTTTACTGTGGTAAAAATGATGAACTCTCTCAATCATTTTTTTTTGCTAAGTCATTCTCTTCCTTATATTATATTTTTGAAAAATGTTTTTATAAAATTGCACCAAGTTCACACCGATGCATATGAAACATATGATTCCAGTCTCATCACCTCTAGAGTTTATATAATCAGTTCAGAATCAAATATAATATTTTCTAAATGCATGATATGATCAAAATTAAATCCTCCCTTTCACCAATAGAATTTATTTATGGAAAGCAAAATATTTTCTTAAAATAATATCATTTTGACCATATAGCAACTATCAAACTTTCAAAAATATGATCTCTAAATCAACAAAAGATTTTTTTCAAAATCTTATCTACAATTCAAAAAAGTCAAAAAACTTATGCATATCTTAATAAAAGTTAATAACCTAATGCAATTAAAGACTAAAAAGAATTTCATTCTATGACTATCTTGCTTAAATATACCTTAGATTCTCAAAATGAAAAATAAAATAATATAAAACGTATAAATTTAAATAATGTAAGAGTAAATATCTAATAAAATTGGATTTATCTCGAAGTTTCGATGGAGATTTTTTTTATATATATTTCCAGTGTTTTGAGCATTTTTAGGGTACCCAAAATATTAAGATAAGATTATTCTTTTTACCAAATATCTGCGGGTCCAATCACACGATCTTATAACAAGAACAAAAGATCTTTCTCGATCAATCTCTTTGCTCCTCATTCTTCGAGAATCAGAAAGAGACTTTTTCAAGTTTGAATTTGTTCATTTGGAATCTGGGTTTTTCTACTTCATTTTTATTTACTTATTATTTCTTTATTTTCCCTCTCTTTTCTTTTTTATTTGATTTCTTTTTTATTTTATTCCCTTCCATCATTCTTAAGTCTCATATGTTTGATCCTATAGAATCTGACCCATGTTCTCATTGAGCAAAGGTACAAAATAAATTCAATCATACTTTTTCGGGTTTGAATTTGGTTTTTCCTATATTAAAATTGTATATCTAATCATGTATTAATCAATTTTGATAAGGATTCAGTACTATTTTTGGATCGGGTTTTATTTTTTTTTTGGATCTAGATATTTTTCTCAGCTCTATCATTTATAATAAAACTATAAAACTAAATTCGACCAATGCAAGACATGCTATACGATGTATTACTCCGTTTCAGTTTTTAACTTTTAAAAATAAACTAAAACGAACGAGGCTTGCCAATTCTTATTTAAATTAAAATATTTAGAAATTAAAATATATAATTATAGATAGAAATTATAGTTTATAATAAATCCAATTTTGTAAACAGAATAATCCCGCGTTTTGAAAACGCGGGTCAAAATCTAGTTTATTTTGTTAAAGTCAAGAGAGTAGACCTTTGTGCCTAAAATCTCGCAGAAAGAGATTAACAAGTATGATAATTTTTTTTCCTTTTTACAAGTTTGGCTAATTTCAAGGAGTAACTAGGTGTTTTCCTGCACCATGTGCAGTAAAAAAATTTAAAATATTTTTAACAGATAAATATAAATTATATTTAAATTTTTATTAATATTCTAAATTTTTTTCTTTCTTATCAATATTTTAATATAAATTTGATTTAACTGAACATTAAAATTAAGATAAAAATAATTTTGTTATTTTGAATTATATTTAAAATTATAATCTTAGGTAGATTTTTCTATCTATTTATTTTAATTAAATATATTAAATACATATGTAAAATTGTATAATTGTCAAAAATTAAAATTAAACAATATTTATAAAATCTGTAGATATATATAAGAAACTAATGATTTTACGATTAAATTTGATTTTATGATTTAATTTTTATAATTTTCTACAAATATGTATATATATATTTGAAATATTTTTAATTTAAATGATATTTTGAAATTTGAAATGCCATAATTAAATATATTTATTTTAATGATGATTTATGAGTTATTACCATATTTTCAAAAAGTCCAAAATCATAAATCGACAATAAATGTAATATATATGAGTTATTACCATATTTTTTAAAAATTTACCAAAAATATAAATTAACATTAAATATAATTGTCCACGTCATATTAATCTATAAAACATGTCATCAATTTTAGTAGCCATGTCATATTATTTTTGTGAAAATGATTGTAGAAAAGACATGTGGCAAAATCACTTCTCAAATATAGTCTATAGGATTTTTCGGTAGTTCTCAAACAAAACAAATCTTTTTCATTGGAAAACCTTATAATGGCTCTTTGATATTTACTAATTCTAAATTAATTACATGAATCTATATGATATTAAAATATAGGATCGCTTTTTTATTTCGTCAAGAGGAAACCAAATATCTTCTATTATAACTTCGTAGAACACCAAAGAAGAAAAGTCTTTGTGGAAAATTGTTTTAACGTTATTTTTTTTTTAACGTTATTAATTTATGTACTCTACGGAAATCAATATAACATTCATGTTATTTATTTGAATGCAGTTTCTAAAATGTAGGTTCCCAAGAAAATACACTCCTAAAAGTTTCTCTGGGAATGATACCATTCATAGTTTAGGTTTTGAGAATACATGTTAACAAATATTCCTTTTATTCAAAAGTTGTGTTTTTTTACCTTTTTCTAAGAATCTATCTTCGTACGGCTATTCATCAATACTGTACTAGTTGAATGGCAGTCATGATAATATTTCTGGGTTAATAACTCCAATGGATATATTCATCATTTAGGTCTATGATAATTATGTCTTCGACATTTAATTCAGCTTTTCCAAAAAAAAAAAATTATCTTATAGCAACCCAGGTCTGTTAGTTCGGTTCTAACTGGCCTAGATTTTATGTTTTTAAATATGGAGGTGGTCTATTTGAAGAGTCAACGATATGATCTAAGAGCAACTTCAATGAGGTGGGTCAAACCCTCCAATTTTTTTAAAAAACTAAAGAATAAATATTTTTGTTTAACTAAACAAACCAATCATAAAAAAAAAGACAACCAAAAGAAAGAGTTCTAGAAAGTCAGGAGAAGAAGTATGGGTGCAGAGAACTAGTTCTCTCTCTTTTCTACTTTATCTGTTTGGTTTAGTCTTTTAATGTTAAGATACTTTGACTAAAACCATTGTTAGGCATTTCAACTCTACTCCATTTTTTCCATAATAGAGTACAAGTGAATATTGAGTAGAAGACGTCTCAATTCTACTCCATTTTTACTCTATAATGAAGTTTATTTCATAAATTATGAAATACTTTTTTTTGTTTATTTACCACTGTATTATAGAATGAGAAATAAAATTGGATTAGAACATTTTCTTCCATATTCATTTTACTTTATTTTGGAAAAAAATGATGTTTTACATTAGAGATGCTCTTAGAAGTACTCTAATTTAACAAGGTTCTATAATGCATGACCGGAAATATCATCATGTAACCACATGACCTTCCGATAGTGTGTTAAAAGATTTCAAATATTAAGATATTCCCGAAACATTATTGAGAAGTAATTTGATACGAGTTCTCTTTGCAATCATTTCCACAAAACAAATGTGATCCTATATTTTAATATCATATAGGAGGTGATTGGTTGGGTTGTAAGTAGTGACTTTATCTTTAGTTTTTATCTACGACCACTTAAGTTACCAATCGTACTTTAAATAGTTTTTAAAGTTAAAATCAATAAAATAAAAAAATGGTTGTAAAAGTCTTATTTTGTAAAGCAAAAAAAAAATATGGTTGTAGGAAACTATATTTTTAAAAAATATTGTTGTAAGAATATATTTCATTTTCATCATTTCTCTTATTTAATTTACATAGTTACATTAGATACATCTACATCAAAAAATTCTACCGTAAATTTTTATAGGTACAATCCAACCAATAGACATATTCATGTTAATTTAGAATTAGTAAATATCAAAGAGGCGTATATAAAGTTTTCCAAAGAAAAATATTTGTTTAGAAAGAAGAAAAGTCTTTGTGGAAACTTTTTTTTTTTAAAAACGAATACTTTCTAATAATGATTTATTTACTTTCTATATATATTGACATGATATTTCGTAATGGCAGTGTGACAAATTGGACCATAATGGCTACAAAGTCATCACGTTTAGTTTCTCTGGTTCTCTCTTTGATTCTTCTGCAATTATTTGTCTCCTCTCAAGTTTGTCTTACGGAAGCCATACGAATTCCAGGTTAGTATTTGCTTGCACCTATTTCACATTTTTCCTTTTCAGTTCTTCTATTATTTATGTTTATGCAAGCAGCAGCCAGCAAGCCTTTAAAGGTTTTTGTGCATATTAATATTTTTAAAGTTATTTTATCATATATTTATCATTATATTCTGTTTTGGTCAGCCGAGAAATTCAGTTACTTAAAATTATTGTATCTCGCTGTTAAAACCACAAGAACTTTGTTTCTGACTGTTGAATATAAAAAAATAAAAAATACCGTATTTGTGTTGTACATGATTTGTAAGATGTCAAATGTTTGTATTTTTTAAAGCCAGATGAGATCAGACGTATTATTTCTATCTAGTTGTGGCAAATATTCAATGAAGAAATTAACTAATGAAACATTTTGTGATTATTGTACAGGAAGAATTTCACAGTCTCGCCCAATTCCTTCTCCTTCCCGTCCCCCTCCCCCTCGTTACTATACACCCCCTTCAAGATCACGCCGAGGAGGTGGCCCATAAGATGGGTGTATAACATATGTACTTGTGATCATTTACCTTGTAAACGTAATTGGTCAGTTTGATGATTATGTTTTATATTATTTGATCCTTAAGTCTTTGTTAGCTCGTAATAAAATACATGTACCATTCTAAATGAAGACATATAATGTCAGGAACTATGTTACAATAAAGGCAATGATAAAACTTTAAGAGAGTGTAATGAAGATGAAACATTTCTTGTTGGTTTAAATTTTAACTAAACTTTGATCCGCGTGGCCGCACTGATATTAATTTTCTATTTTTAGTTTTTTTATACTAAATAATATATTTGAAATATTTGGTTTTTATTTGTACTTAAATTGACTAAATCGTGATTTTGGGTGTGTTAAACCATCTATTGACTATTGTTTAACCAATATTTGATATCATATAAACAAATTCATCATATATATTTAATTATAGATTTGTATAGAATATATTAAAAATAATGTTTTGAAATTTAAAATATGAAAAAAAAATTCTGAATGGAAGAAGGAAAATTTTATTTTGGAAACAAATTATTAGATTTATTGTTTGTGTACGTTTACGATACACTAAAATCCCGTAGAAGAGCAGGTATTGAAAAATTTATTTGTGGGCTGGCATTTGTATCTATATAACTAATAAGAAGCTATAATATCTCTTAGAGTTACACAATATTATATGTATAATTAATGTTGAATATTTTTTGGAGTTTTGGATAGAGGAATAAAGATATTATGTTTTGATTCTAAGTTAATTGATTTGGTTTGTTTAGAAGGATTAGCAATAATCGATTTGTATAGATGGTTTGAATATTATACATAAAGGAAATATATATATGCATTCTCAAGGTTTTAGTTTACATTGATATACAATGGTCGATATAATTTATATGTTAGTAATGTTATTTACCTTTTTCGTTTTTATACAGGTTATCTTGGGTTTTATTAAATAAATCTGTATACTGTATATTGTAGTTAGAGTCAAGCATATTAATTGTAGTGTATTGAAAAGAGAACTTTTGGCTTTGATTTTATAGAGAAGTAAATTGTAGTATATTTAGTAAAAGTTTAGTTTAAGAAGTATATTAATTTAACTGGAAAAGACAAACATTAAAATTAAAATAGTTAGTTTAATTAAAAAAACATTAAAATAAATAGTTTAATTTAATACTCAGTGGAATGATAGTGTAAATAACTTTGAAAACTTAGGGACAATTCATATAAATATTTCTCTTTTGATCATATAGATGTGTTTTTTCACGTCAATTTCATTTTTACATCAAACAGATTAACAGCCGTTCTATATTATCTAAAATGATCCAAGGGATGCTAGTCTTTTTGTTACTATTCTTTGTCTTGATCCTCCATTTAAACTGAAATACCTTACACTCTCCATGCCAGATTATCAATGTATTGAATGGAGAATCCATTTAAACTAAAATACCTTTGACTCTCCATGCCAAAGAATAGTAACAAAAAGACTAGCAGCATGGAGAATGTAAGGTATGATCCAAGTATTGGTTAAAATTAAGTTGGTTAAACTCGGCGAGAGTATACTTTTTTGCCAGTCTGCACCAATAAAGTTTGGTTTACATTGGATTAGATTAGAATTCAGTTGGTAAATTTTTTTTTGTCTCTGAAAACCATGCCGGAAACTTTGCATCCATCTGAACAACAAAAAAGAATTCAGTTGGTTAAATTTGATGAGATTAGACTTCTTTGCCAGTCTACACATATTTTTATTTTCCTATTTCCTTTATTGTTTTAGTAATCTATACATAATTTACTATCTTTTTATTTATTTTTTAATAATTATAATATATGATTTCACATTTTTATTCATAAAGAATTCAATTTAATTTCTAAATAATGAATTCTTTGTGATAACTAATTCAAATAGACTGAATTATAAGTCTACGAAATCCTAAATCACAAAATTAAAACCCTAAATTTTCTTGATGATCAAAATACTCTTAATTCTTTTATCAAATATCCAAATATACAAAATATAAACGAGTAATATGTAAATTTAGTTAAAACAATCCTTCTCATGATCTTTAAATCCTCAAGAGTCCACACCAAACGTGTCTATGAAATTATCTTACTTGCCCGTTTGAAGTTCTTTGTCTGTTGGTGTACTATTTGACACAACTTGCATTGTAAAATCATTTTCAATGTATTTTTCTATTTTTATTTTAGTAAACAAAATAAGTTGATTCTAATGTTTTTTTTTGTGGAAGTTTTTTTAACTCAGCGGTTTGACTAAAGTTTTATTAATAATTCTACACAAGAAGGTATGGAGTTCAAATTCAGAAAACGCAAATTATATAAATTACAGAGAAAAAATTTACAAAAGATCTTCAGCATGGTGCAGAACATATCATCAAACATGGATCTTATAGGATAATTCGTAGTAACGCAGTCAGACATATTCTCATACGGTGGTAAAATTATCGGCTTTATAATCGTCTATATAATATTTCTTATCGGTTTCGTCTATATAATATTTCTTATCGGTTTAATGTATAACTAATAAGACGTTAAAAATACATTTTTTAAATAACCATTTTTAATTGTGGAATAAAAATATAACACTAATATTTATTTTCGAGAAATAACAGTCTCTATTCTATAATAATAAATAGAAGTGGTTAAAATAAATTTATCTCTAAAAGTTATTGTTATAATAATAAATTTAGAAAAGGGTTGAAAATTATCTAATATCAGCTTTAAGCTTCAACGGGCTACAACTGCATTAAAATAAGAGGGAAGGATCTTTGTTCTAACATTACAGAAGTAAAATGCCACAGAATAGTTTTACTGATACAATAATGTTACATAAATAAATGCCACGGAATAGTTCTAGTGATACAAATAATGTTACATTACATGGGAGTTTGTTCCCTGACAAAGTAAACAGAGGGCTTTCTTCTGATTTTAATCTTTGGGAACAAACCAAGTCTCCTACAATGAAGAGATTGATGTCCTTATTCGGAGTCTTTTGTTAGCATCATTCAGTCATGGACTTTTGCATTAGATCTTGTGCTTCTACTATGGCTGAGCTGGCAGCATGCAGCACTATTTTCTTAAGCTACATCCAAATGCATTGAGAAGATAAGTACACGGAGAGCTGATCATAAACCACATTATGTAATGAAAATAGTTAAAGATACCTCTAGTTTATCTTCATTGGATCTGTGGTCTTTTGGTAGCCTCCGGAACTCCTGTGTTAGCCTAAGGCATTCCTCTACGCTTTCAGGAGCAACAAAATCAAGTGCCACCTTTATGCAAGACTGTAAAAAGATTCAATTTTAGGATCACTGACACTTTTAAGTTTCTTGATTTATAAACATGAGATATAGAAACAAAAGAGAGGAAGGCTTAAACTGGTTGCTTACCTGTATATTCCTCACTTGGTGAGGACAACCTGCAGGGATGAAAACAGCTTCACCGAGATGTTGCACAAACGTCCATGGCTCAATATCTGTGCATATGAAATAAAACTTACATCGACTTTTCACCAATGCAAAGAAGATAAAATCCAAACAATAATCTTACCGAACTCCTCTTTCAGCTGTTTCTTTTGCCTTTCAGTCAAGAACAAGGTCTGGTCATGAATTGGGTGAGTAACCTGAAATTGAAAAAAAGCATAAATTCCAGACGTCTCTCACACATTAATCATTTACAAGTGTGATGATACGTACAGATTCCACAGGTTCGTTAAAGAAATGACGAAACTCATGCTTGTGTCTATTCAAATACTCGATAAGTTTTGGAACATCCTCTCTTCGAAAGATATCCCACACAGCACCACCATTTGAACTCTTATTGTCATTGCCATTAGTTTCTTTTGGAGCATCAAGTGTCTGTTCTTGCATAGACTCAGCACTTGTACTACCATCCAAACTCTGAATGACATTTCCTTCAGTTTCCTTCGGAGAATCCATTTTCTCCTCTTTTATGGATTCCACAGGCTGTGGGAGACTATTATCTGTATCCCACGGGTCAGTTAAAAGAGCTGTTGGCATCTTCAGTCCCTTCTCCACCGTGGGATCATCTTCACTTTGGTTCGTTGGAGATAATCTCTCTGTCTTCAAACCAGTAACTGGTTCGTTCATCGGCCTTACATTCTTCTCAGAAACTAGACCTGACTCTTCCATAGGATCAGCTCTTTCAGTTTTAATACATTCACCTGAAATTTAAGCGTTTAGTAATGCATTTAAAAGAATAATACATAAACATGGGAGGGAGCTTCTTTCAAATACCTTTTGAAACAAACATCTTATCATCTTCTTGTGAGCTGGACGGTCTACAACTGCTAGTTGATGGTTCTTCGTTACCTGCCTTGTCCTCATTCTCTACTTCTTTCACCGACTTGTTTTCACATTCACTGGCTTCTGTCTGTTTACGCGACTTTGCTTTTTTTACAAGTTTGCATTGCCAGTCAGGTATATCAACTTCAGTTGTGTGTGTCAGCACATTGACCTAACACAAATCCACCAAATTATTAAGTAAAGATCATTGGTTTATGTCTGAAAAATTGAGAAAGAAGTGGTGCACACTTACCGCATCAGACATATCACAATGTAGTTTTGTCACAGAATCTCCTCCATTAAGCTCTTCAGGGAAACCGTAGGCAATGTATGTCTTCGGTCCAAGATCTGGCTTCAAGGATCCTTCAGGAAGTCTTGTAGCCAGATTCAAGATACCTGACTTGGGGTCAGTGTAATCAAAGAAAGGTAATGCAGAAATAAACTCGGCATTATGCCTTGGAAGCCGCTCTTCAAATAGAGTTGATGGAGGCCAATCTTTTAACTTCAACATGAATGGCATACCAGTGCGATCCTCGCGACCTTTCAAGTAGCCTTGAAAAAACTGATGAATATTTATGTCAACCTACAAGCGAAGAAGGGGATGGTAATGAGCTTATTACTACCTCTTAGAAAATGCACAAGGTATTAATAATATTATTACTGACCTCACACCAGTCCAAGCAGTCCAAAGCTTTCACGCTTTTTGCCTCTTCTTTGCATTTAGCTTTTGGATCCATTTCCCTACAAGCCCTCCACATAACCATCGGATCCCAACTTAGTCCAGGTGTCTTGTCGAGAACATTTCTGACTATCACAGGTTCTGCCCTCATCCAATGCGACTGAAAATGAGCAATATCGTCTTCAGACAGATCAACAGCATTTGGGCAGTACAAAAAGTTATCATGGCCGTTCTTCCTAAACGCCGCCTGCCTTCTGATTAAGGAATCAGAGTGTTCAGCACATGAGGAACATTCATGAGCAATATCCACATCTGGTGGCTGAAACTGCAGAGTAACTTCCTCTGCATTTCTTATCAATTTACCGACCCAATCACATTCCCACAACCGTTTCAACTCTAGTGTTGAAGTACCACAACCACCACGCTCTTTTGGAGGGCATGGGATGCTACCGTCAGGATTTAGCTTCCAGTCAGTGTCAGAGATATTGTTCTCCACATCGTGTGAATTCTCTCTAAGTTCCTTGCAGCAAGAAAGGCATATGTCGGATGAACAATCTGGGTTCAGACAGCTTCTGTGAAAATTGGCAATGGATGTTCTGCAGAGATCACTGTCGTACAAGAGAGAAGAGATTGTAAGCAAACAAGGTAACTCAGAGTAATATGTAAGAAAATCAACGAGATATGCAATTCAAAGAAACAGATAACAAAACGTGTTTTTTATAGATGACTTGATCCTTTATAAGAAAGCTAATGAGTAGCAAACCTAAAGACACCTGAAACTCAAAGCTTTGCAGCAAATTAACCAACTAAAATCCGTAAAATTTATCATTTAACCAAAGTAGATGCTAAACTATTTGGTGGATTTGGTTTGGCTTTAAACCGGAAAACTGAAGTGTTTTTTAATTAGATTAATTAAACATAATAATAATATTAAGATTTAAATATATTTAACCATTTAACTTAAACAAGTAAACATAAGTTTATACATTTTGCTTCTAAACGAATATATTAAACAAAAAAATAAAATAAAAAAATATAAATCTTATACATTACCATCAAAACCAAAAATTATTTATGATAATTATGTAAGGTTTGGAGATAATAATTTATGATATTTATGTAAGGTTTGGAGATAATAATATAAAGTTATTGGATTACATCTTCTATATATTTTGTTGTGATTTGCCTTTACGTTTAAATTTGAAAAAAAAAAGTGATTTAGTTTCAAATGATGATTTGTTTATGTTTTTATAAATAATATTTTTTTGTAATTGAACTAGAACAAAACTAAAAAAAAATCAACTCAATTGAAACTGAACAAACACAAACAAAACTAAATCAAACAAAAAACAGACCAGACACAAACCAAACCTAATTGAAACCAAATAAATTTGGGGTAATTAAGTTAAAGTTTTCTTTGATCAAAATAAACCAAACCGAACCTCTAATTAAATCAAAATGCCCATACCTAGATTTTTCGGCAAGCTTCGAGTTCGAATAGTTTCAGATATAACCAAAATATCCAAATTTTGTATTAAATATTTATTAGATATCTTTGTTTTTCAATCCAACCTCTATTTGTGTACACTAATGTAAATATCCAAAAACAAAATGAATTTCAGGTAATCAAAACACAATATGTCAACAAAAGACAAAAGGATGTTCAGTTTTAAAGGAAAATCTGTTTTAAGGAATATTTTTATAATTTTGAATATTTTTTTACATAAATCTTTTAATACTCTACCAATCATATTCTTAATTACATTTCCACAACGTATTATTACTGTTTTGTTATTAGCTTGACTATTCTACCAATCAAAGATTAAACTGATGAAAAATCATGAGAATAGAAAGTTTATGACTCATGACAAGGGTGGTTCTGCAGAATGAACGGTTCTGAGAAGATGATGGGTGCAATGAATTTTCGGAGAAGTTTATATGCTTTGCATGTTGAATGTGAAGCTTTAATATGGGCTATGGAGTGCATGAAAACTCTCAATTTTTCAGAAGTAGTATTCGCAACAGACTGTTCCTAACTGGTGAAGATGGTATCATCATCTGGAGAATGTCCAGCTTTTGCTACACAATTGGAGGAGTTCCAGCGCTGTAAGACTTTTTTCCTTACCTTCAAGATTCGACATATTCCAAGGGCACGTAATCTAATGGCGGACAAGCTGGCACGAGGTGTTATGAGTTCTCCTTCTGCTATGTTCTATGTCGATTATATGCCTCCGGTCTAGTTCTCTGGACAGAACGAACATAGACGATAGTGCTCTTTGTTGTCAAAAAAAAAAATTATGACTAAATGGTCAAAAAGTTCTATCCAATTTATCTTGGATTGTTAAAGTCCATTTGGTTCACTGGTTTAACTAAAGTATAAATAGTGACCAAGGAATGAAAAAAGAACAATGTATTCCTAAATATTTCTAATTTTTTTTTACAATTTATAAAAAAAATATTTTTTCCTTTTTGTTTCTTCTTATTCATTTTTTATAAAAATATAGATTTTAATGGTGACTAATGAATGAAAAGAAACATTGAATAATTTCTTGTTATTCCTAAAATATATCACCATTCAGTTTCTTCTCATTTTTTATTATAGAAAAATATAGGCTTTAACGGTGAACAAAAAGGACAATGATTTTTTTATTATTCCTAGAATATATCACCATTTGTAATGAATATTTTTCCTTTTTATTCCTCATTTTTTTGTAGAGAATTATAGAACAAATATTTCTTGTCAAATTTGAAAAGAACAAGCATTTCTTCTCATTCCTACTTTTTATTTTTGCTTCATATTTATTCATTTTGAAAATGAACAAGCTGTCCTTATTAAATTTGAAAAGGAACAAAATATTCCTTATCAAATTTGAAAAGGAACAAACATTCTTTATCATTCCTACTATTTTATTTCTATATATTGTTTTCATATTCATTCATTTTGTTCTCCAAAAAGTCAACAGTTGGAGGCAGCCATAGATTAAATTTGTTCTTCACTAAATTTATTAATGAATGATCATTCTTCATTGTTCCTATAATTTTATTTATTCCTCACTTTCCTATTCGTTTTAAATGTTCCTATGATGATTGCCAATTAAACCCTAAAACTTTGTTAATATTTTACATCAGGATATCCAAATAGCTTGAGATTTAATTAAACTACTAGATTCTGATCTACCCTTTCAACGGGTGAAAAGACAGATATATTTTTTGCTCAACTTTTTTTTTGAAAATTTTAATTTTTATATTTTAATTTTCTTATGATAATATTTGTATTTAATATTAATTTAATTTTATAGAATAATCTTTTAAATAAATAAAATATATAGTTGAACATAACATTTATCAATAGATCATGTTCATATTTTAACCGGTCAGTTCATAACCAAGTCCATTTAGTATATAGATGCTCCAGTATCAGTTCATAACCAAGTCCATTTAGTATATAGATGCTCCACATATCAGTTCATAACCAAGTCCATATTAAGTTCAAATGTAGAACCCAACAAAAGGTTAGCTTGGAAGTTGGCGACCAATGAGACTATATATGGACTTAGATTAATTTGTCAATTGAGCGATGTGGGACTTAATAATGCTGCCTCTTTAAACAGCAACATCCTCGACGCCAGTGAAGGATAATCGCCGCGGCTTCTATCTTTGAGACTCCCATTATACTCATCTCCATTTCCTCATCACCAACTCGACGTCGTGTTCCTGCTCTGATACCATATGATACAATGTGGATGATTGGTTGGATTGTAACTGTAAACTCCAAAATTTAGTTTGTACGATTTTTGGATGTACGACCTTTGTTACAGCCCAACCAATATGTATCATTCAGTATAGAAGTGTCCACGATGCCCATAACCAAATCCACCCCAAAGCTAGCTTGTAAGTGGGGACCAATAAGACTGAATGGAATTAATTTTTCACTTGAGTGATGTGGGATGCAATAGTATTGCCTCTTTAAACAGCAACATCCTAGACGTCGGTAAAGGATAATCGCAGCGGCTACAATCTTTGAGACTCCCATTATATTCATCTCCCATTCCCTCATCACCAACCCGACGTTGCGTGTCTGAGGAAGATGCGCTGATACCATTTGATACAGTGTATCATTTAGTATAAGCGTTGACAATCAGCCCATAACTTAATTTTTCACTCGAGCGAAGTGGGACATACAGAGTAAACCCCAAGATACCCGAAAGTATCCGAGCAACTCCAAGCTTTCACAATGTGAAGCGTATTTAAATTATACTGAACCTACTTAATACGATCATCAATCACCTAACCAAACAAACAACCTTAATTATTTTTCCACTACAGTACTTCTCTCCCACTCCCTATTGCCTATTTGCAAAGCATACAAGAAACGGTATGGAAACGTGTTCCCTCCCAAGAAGAATTATCATTACCAAGCAAGCAAAAAGAACAAACAGGAAGTTTTTGAAAACTTACCAGTATATGCGTTCACTTGGATGAAGTTCGGACCAAGTAATATCAGATTCCGTCACAGGGATTCCTAGAAGAATACAGCAGGTTCGTGAGTGGCAAACAGGGCATAAATGAGAGGAGAGCAAAAAACAAGTGAAGAAAACATACCTCTAACTGCTGCTTCAACTTCCAGTTCACGGTTCTGTTCTGCATAAACATCTTTAAGAACAGGAAGAGCTTTAACTAATAGGTACTGCAACTGCTTGAGCTTGACACTCGCGTCCTTCTCACTTGGTTGCTGAGATTCAGAAACCATCCAAATGAAGGGAGAGATTTCATCTCAAAAGATGCAAACAAATGAAATCTAAAAAAAATCCCCTTACCTTGACAAGTAAAGGTTGTCGCAAACAAGCTCTACAATTGCAATTCTCGAGACAGAAAGGACATGCATCTTTAACTTCCTCAGGCGTTCTCTCCGGATACCTATATATAAATGATATTCAACTCTCAAAAAAAAAATGCAATCATAATAAACACTCATTATAATATAATGTGCAAGTGAAAATAGTATTATTACCATCTGGTGATGCAGTCATAGCAATAGCGCTTCTTGATACATTTAGAACAGAAGACAAGATCAACCTTATCCGTGAAGTTCTTACACTGATGACAAGTCAAACCCACATACTTTTTCGTTCCATCATCAGAGTTATTATTATCCTGCAAAAGCAAAACAGTGTTACATTTCCTCTTTTAAAAATTCAAAAAACAAGACTTCCAAAAATAGAAGTAAACCTTGTTGAGCGTAGGCATTACTCTAACGCTCCCTCTTCTTTCAGTAGATGGCTTCGAGTCCTCTCCACCGTTCGATTTGTTTCCTCTCCCTCTCCCTCTCCCTCTTCCTCTTCCTCTTCCTCTTCCTCTTCCTCTTCCCTGGCTCTCAGAACTCGGAGATTCTATGCTCACAGCATCTTCAGATCTAACGTCTTTCAGCCTATCTGCGTCGTCGGAATCATCTGACCGAATTCGCTCTCCGCCCTCAGATTTTCTTGGTCTCCCTCTTCCTCTTCGTTGGCTATCAGAACTCGGAGATCCAATGCTCGCGACATCCTTATCTTTATTCCCCGTGTTACGTCGCTTCTCAGATCTCAGGTCCGAATCATCTTCTGATCGAATTCGCTTAGAATCATCTCCACCGTCAGGTTTTCTTCCTCTCCCTCTCCCTCTTCCTCTTCCTCTCCCTCGGTTCTCAGAACTAGGGGATCCTAGGTCCTTATCTTTCCTCCTCGTCTTACGTTCCTTATCAGATCTATCTTCGTCGGAACACTCTGATCGAATTCGCTTCTCTTTTCTTTCTTCTTCCATACTCTCTCCTTCTTTGCTTTTCTCCATTCTCTCTCTCTCTTTCTCTATCTATCTATCGCCCTTGTCTCAGCTTTGGAACATCAGACGGCGGCGTTACTTATGTTAAAATCAGTGACGTGGCAGGTCAATGTCTTATTATAGGAACCATCGAATGGATCATCGGAGTTCGTTTCTTTTCCCTAATTCTTTAGCTACTTTTTCTCTCTCTTTTATTAATTAAGTAAAATGGATATTTATTTCCCCGTGCTAGAATCTATGAAAAATTTATAAGCCACAGAAACCTTCCATAAAATCATACTAGTAATATTTCTATAAATATGTTTCTTATTCCGACCAAACTTCAGTTTAACTTGCATTTATGTTTTAGGTCAATATAAAGAAACAAAACTACCACCGGTTACCAAGCTTTAATAAATAAACAATTAATGACATTTTCTATGGGCTTCTTCTGATTGAGAGAGACGCAAAAATGCGAATTGCCCTTAAGCATATGCTTTATTTGGCCCATTCATATTGGGCTTCAAAACTAGGCCTTTCTTTTACGTTAATGACATTGAGTCTCACGACAGAGGTTCCATGATCTAGCAAGTGTTTCGGTTCTTGTTGCACTATCTAAGCAGTAAACTTGATTTGAAGCCATTTTGTTAGGTATGGAAGCTGTTGGTTTGCTGATATTTGTTAGTTATGTTACTGGAGAAGCCGTGAAAAAAAAAACACAAATGCCAAGCTTTTAGAGGATATAGTATGAATACACTACTTGGCGTCTTTATTTCAAAGGCCACTGCTGCGTCCTGGAGTTTTGCATTATTAGATCTTGTGCTTCTCTTATGGCTGAACTCGCTGCATGCATCACCATTTTCTTAATCTACAATGCATTGATAAGACATATATGTTAACATTAGCTGAAACTAGACCTCTTTCTTCTACCTTCAACATTGACCTTCAGAAATAAAATAAAACATTGACGTTCAGAACAGACAGTGTGAGATATTGAAGTACCTCTAATCTATTTTCGCTGTATCTGTGGTCTTTTGGGAGTCTCCGGATCTCTTGTGTTAGCCTAAGGCATTCTTCTACACTCTCAGGAGCAACAAAATCTAGTGCCACCTTTATGCAAGACTGTAAACAGTTTCATACTTAAGATCCCTAACACTTGAGCCATAAACCATGAGATGTCGGAACAAAAGACTGGTTGCTTACCTGTATATTTCTCACTTGGTGGGGACAACCTGCAGGGATGAAAACAGCTTCACCTAGGTGTTGTACAAATGTCCATGGCTCAATATCTGCATATGCAAAATAAAAACTTATATCGACTTTTCTCCGTAGCAAAGAAAACAAGTCAGCTTGTCAATCCTAACAAGAATCTTACCGAACTCTTTCTTCAACTGTTTCTTCTGGCTTTCATTCAAGAACATACTCTGGTCATGAATTGGGTGGATAACCTGAAAATATAAACAGAAGCATAAATTCCAGATTTCTCTCAGATACTAATCATTTACAAGAGTGATGTCGGTGATGATACTTACAGATTCCACAGGTTCGTTGTAGAGATGATGAAACTCATGCTTGTGTCTTTTCAAATACTCAGCAAGTTTTGGAACATCCTCTCTTCGAAAGATGTCCCACACAGCACCACCATTTGAACTCTCACTGGCATTGCCATTAGTTTCTTTTGGAGCATCCAGTTTATGTTCTTGTATGGACTCCCCACTTGTACCCACATTACGTTGTGGAGGGCTTTCCTCTTTATCCCACGGGGGAGTTGAAGGAAGCGTTGGCATCATTAGTCCATCCTCACTTTGGTACTGGGGAGATAATCTCTCTGTCTTCAAACTTTCTTCAACCTCAAGAGCATCGCATTCCTTTAAAGCTTCCCCATTCTCTACTTCTTTCAGTGACCTTTTTTCTGTCTGTTGTTGACCAACGTGTTGTTTACGCAACTGTGATTTTTTTACAAGTTTGTATTGCCAGGGAGGTATATCCACTTCAGTTGTGTGTGTCAGCACATTAACCTAACACAAGTCAGTTTCAGTTAGAAAGTACAAATCATTGGTTTACGTTTATAACTCATGGCACACTGCACACTTACCACGTCAAAAATATCACAATGTAGTTTTGTCACAGAATCTCCTCTATCAAGCTCTTCAGGGAAACCGTAGGCAATGTATGTCTTGGGCCCAAGATCTGGTTTCAAGGATTCTTGTGGAAGCCTTGTTGCGAGATTCAAGATACCTGACTTTGGGTCAGTGTAATCAAAGAAAGGTAACGCAGAAATAAACTCAGCGTTATGCCTTGGAAGCCGCTCTTCAAATAGAGTTGATGGAGGCCAATCTTTTAATTTCAACATGAATGGCATACCACTGCGATCCTGGCGGCCTTTCAAGTAGCCTTGAAAAAACTGATGAATATTTATGTCAACCTACAAGCGAAGGGATGGTGATAAGTATACTTTTCAAAATATTGTAAAAGACAGAGAATGGAGTTGACTGACCTCACACCAGTCCAAGCAATCCAAAGCTTTCACGCTGTTCGCACCTCCCTTGCATTGAACTTTTGGATTCATTTCCCTGCAAGCTCTCCACATAACCATTGGCTCCCAACTTAGTCCAGACGTTTTCTCGAGAACATTTCTGACTATCACAGGTTCCGCCTTCATCCAATGCGACTGAAAATGAGCAATATCTTCTTCAGCCAAATCAACAGCATTTGGGGAGAATAAGAAGTTATCATGACCATTCTTCCTAAACGCCGCCTGCCTTCTGATGATGGAATCAGACTTTGCAGTGCATGAGAAACATTCATGAGTAATATCCACATCTGGTGGCTTAAACTGCATAGTAACTTTCTCTGCATTGGTTATCAGTTTTTCAATCCAACCACATTCGCATGAGCGTCTCAACTCCAGTGTTGACATACCACAACAACCAACACACTCTTTTGGAGGACATGGAATGCTACCGTCTGAATTGAGCTTCCAACTAGAGATATCTTGATCACAGAAGCCCTCTCTTAGTTCCTCGCAGCACGAAAGGCATACATCGCATGAACATTTCGGACAGCTTCTGTGAAAATTGGAAATGGATGTGCGGCAGAGGTCACTGCCATACAAGTGTGAAAAGATTGTAAGCAAAAAAGGGAATACAGAGATCACTGACGTACAATGCACCATTAGAAACACAGAAATAAAATTACTTAGTGATATCATAATCTCATCAGCCACTTACACCAACAGAAACACCATAATCATTCTTCCAGGCAAATATGGTTTCTTTATTGTTCCATTGATATATTAACTAGATAGATCGGTGATAATAGCTACAGAAGAGTCTCTATTCCTATTGCTTATTTGCAGTGGATACAAGAAACAGTATGAAAAAACTCAATAGTGTTTGAAATTTACCAGATAGATGGGTATCACATCTTCTCGGTGATAATAGCTACATAAAAGTCTCTATTCCCATTGCTTATTTGCAATAGATACAAGAAACAGTAGTAGTGTTTGAAATTTACCAGAATATGCGTTCATTTATGCCAGCTCCGCTCCTAGTAATATCAGATTCAGTCACAGGGACTCCTAGAATAACAAAACAGGGTTTGTGAGTGGCAAGCAGGAACAAGGAAGAAATGAGAGGAGAGCAAAAAACAAGTGAAGATCCATACATACCTCTAATAGCTGATTCAATCTCTAGTTCACGGTTCTGCTCTATAGAAACATCCCTAAGAAGTGGAAGAAGTTTAACTAGTAGGTACTGCAACTGCTTGAGCTTGACATTAGCGTCCTTTTCACTTGGTCTCTGCTGAGATTCATTCAGATACAATCCAAATGAAGGAAATATTATTAGACGCAAACAAATCCAACTGGTTGAACCTCTTTACCTTGATGGGAAGCAAAGGTAGACGCAAACAAGCTTTGCAATTGCAATTCCCCAAACAGAAAGGACAGGCAGCTTCAACTTCCTCAGAGGTTCTCTCAGGATACCTATATATATATATATTAGAGAATTCAAGATTCACATGACTTCAATCGTTCTAGTGTTCAACAAGTGAAAAACTTTTACTATTTCTTGATGCAGTCACAGCAATAGCGCTTCTTGATACATTTAGAACAGAAGACAAGATCAGCCTTATCCGTTAAGTTCTTACACTGATGACAAGTCAAACCCACATACTTTTTCGCTCCATCATCAGAGTTTTTATTATCCTGCAAAAGCAAAACAGCCCTCTTTTCAAATTTCAAAAAAAAAAAAAAAAAGACTTCCAAAAATAGAAGTAAATTCAAGAAAATAAAAAAAAAACCTTGTTGGGCGTAGACATTACTCTCACGCTCCCTCCTCTTTCAGTAGATGGCTTCGAATCCTCTCCACCGTTAGATTTGTTTCCTCTTCCTCTCCCTCTTCCTCTTCCTCTTCCTCTTCCTCTTCCTCTTCCTCTTCCCTGGCCCTCAGAACTCGGAGATTCTATGCTCACAGCATCTTCAGATCTAAGGTCTTTCAGCCTATCTGAGTCGTCGGAATCATCTGATCGAATTCTCTTACAATCATCTCCACCGTCAGATTTTCTCCCTCTCCCTCTTCCTCTCCCTCTTCCTCGGTTCTCAGAACTTCCTAGGCTTACGGCATTCTTTCTTCTTCCATCATCATCGGAGTTGTTATTATCCTGCAGAAGCAACACAAGTATCAGTTACATTTCTTCTTCTCAAAATCCAAAACAAACATTTCCAAAAATACAACTGTAACGACCCGAATTCTGGTTTCGAAAATTTTTAGCCGGCTAAAGCCCAAGCATTACAAGATGGCCATATTTTTGCCCATAAATAATCAACTCCAGCCTTGGTTTCTCCTCCTGCAAAGAAAAAGATAGAAGTTAGAGAGAAAGAGCTAGAGAGAAGTGAGAGAAGAGAAAGTGTGAACCTTTGGAGAAGCTGAGCCACCAGAGCTCGCCGGAGCCACCACACGCCAAGACCAAGCCAAGCTCATCACCACCGTTCGTTGTAGTCGGTAAGCGTCGGAAACCGCCATGCATTTGAGTTTAGTTTCGTGCGTTTAGTAAATCGTCTATAACTTTCTAACCGTTGCGAATCTCGTGCATGCAAACCCACCATCGTGTTCCTCTCGTCGAGACGAATCCATAGCCACCAGAATCGTCGCAATCGGAGCTCGGACGAAGCCGTACGAGCCCTCCAAAGTTTCGCCGGAAATCGCATCCGCCACCGCCGGACCACCGTTATCCGCCGCCGGACCACCGCTTCTCCGACGCCGGTCCGCCGCTTATCCGCCGCCGGACTGTCATCGCCGCCGGTAAGCCTCCGCCGTCGCCGCCGGTGATCGTCGCCGGTGACTCGCCGGTGACTCGGTCAACTCGGCCGAGTCAACTCAGCGAGTCAACTCGGTTGACTCGGTAAACCGGTCGGTTGACTGGTTTGACCCGGTTTAAATTAATTTAGTTCGGTTAGGGTCGGTTAGGAATAAACCGGTCGGTTATGTCAAATTGATTTCTGGTCAAGGGTTGACCAGATTGACCTTTGACCAGCGAGTTGACTTTTCCGTAAACCTTGACCATAACCGTTTTCATCCGTTCGAAAGGCGTTCTGACTCAGAATTTCATCCTGGTTTCAGATTTGGAGTCTATTTTATCAGTGGGAGTTCATAGATACCACTTCTCTTCATTGCTAAGGTGAGGGCTACTCCGTTTAAATCCCGAGCTAGTTTAGTACTGCTATTATGAAAAGTTTAGTTTCGAAACATGATAATCTCTGTGAATCGAGTCTGTTTGAGTTTGTTTGAGAGTCTTGCGTGTTCATAATTGTTATTGATTGTTAAACCGGAACTAGGTTAATAGAGGATTCAACGGTTGTGTGAAATGATTGATGCTGAGAACTGTCATATATATATGTATATATATAGTTATATAGTAGGGACTATGTGATTGTGCGGGGGTTCGGAGATGTCTGAGCTATCGACGCAGCGGGTGTTTGTGCGGGGGTACAGAGACGTTTGTACTATCGACGCAGCGGGTGTTTGTGCGGGGGCCCAGAGACGTCTGAGCTAGCGACGCAGCGGGATTTGTGCGGGGGTACAGAGACGTTTGTACTATCGACGCAGCGGGTGGTTGTGCGGGGGTACAGAGACATACTGTACTAGCGACGCAGCGGTTATCTATATCCTTATGAGGAGATGCGTGGTGCAGAGAGTAGCTGTGTACTATAAGCGCATGGGTTGTAGTTGGATAGTTCTCTAGTCGCTTGTTGATTGTTATTTGTGGTGTAGACACCGTGTTTGTTTCATGCTAGAGCTAGGCTTACATAGTCGTAGTGCTATGTACTGAGTCAGTGGTTTGCGGTTTAGCATCCCATACCTCACTGAGCGACTCCCCTGTTGCTCACCCCTCTTTCTTTCCCCTTTCAGGTGAGACCGATGAGCAGGAGTGATCATATCGGACTAGTGCTACTATTTGGGCTCGTGGGCTTTATCGTTTATCGTTTTATCTTTTATCGTTATTGGGCCTTCAGGCCTTTGGACTTCTATCGTTTATGTTATTTCTTATTTCAGCCTTCGGGCTTATATTGTTATCGATATTTCAGATGTTTATTTTCGGGTTTGACTTTATGGTATTGTATTTGACTTTATGATATGACGTGGATTTTATTATCCGTATTATTATTATTATTTCCGCTGCGCTACTATTTATTTATCTCGAATTATTTTATCATTATTCGCCAGACGCGGTCGCGTCAGGTTTTGGTATCAGAGCCGTGTTCCGTCCCGGCTCCGACCCGGGATGGCGATTTCTGGAGACTCGGTTTTTATTCGGTTTTAATCGGTTTTCAAATATTTATGGGGATATGGGGATTTTAAAAATAAGAAAAAAATAGCACCTTTCCGTTCGATATCACTCCTTTAATTGTTGGATTTCGTCAGAAGTTAACTCGTTGCCTTCATTTCAGATGCCGCCGAGGAGAGCTACCCGTGCTCAGATCGCTAGAGATGCTAGAGAGGCTCAGGATGCGCATGTTCAGCCCGCAGTTCCGCAGCCCGTTGCTCCGCAGATTGATCAGGATGCCGTGAGACAGATGATTCAGGAGTCAGTTCAGCAGATTGCCCAAGAGGCAGCCAGACAAGCCGCTCAGGAGGCTGCCCGGGTAGCTGCTCAGGAAGTTGCTCGACAGATGGCTGCAGCTCAGCAGGTTCCGCAGGGTCCTCAGATTCATGTGCAGCAGGGTCCGCAGATTCATATGCAGCAGGTTCCGCCAGTTCAGGTTCAGCATGATCATCAGGTTCCAGCTCAGCAGGCCCCAGCGCCACAGTATCCGCAGGTTCCTATTCAGCCAGTTCCAGGGGTCTTCCAGGTTCCACCACCGCCGCCTGCTTTTCCAGTGCATGTACCCGAGGTTGATGAGACATTTATCAGGGTGTTGTCACAGATGAAGTATGTGAACTTGGAGCATTTCAGTGGTACCACAGACCCTACACTTGCTCACGATTGGAGGCACAGTTTGGATAAGTGTTTGAACACTATCTCATGCCCACCAAGGCACAAGCTTAGGATTGCTGAGTTGTATTTGCGCGGAGATGCAGCAGTGTGGTGGGATGGAGTGCGAGTGATGCACCACGGCGAGATGACTTATGAGGATTTCATGTATGCATTCAACAAGAAGTATTTTCCAAGAGAAGCTTTGGATGAGAAGAAGAACGATTTTGAGAGTTTGAGGCAGGGTGGAAAGTCTGTCAGAGAATATGAGCATGAGTTTCGCCAGCTTCACCGATTTGCGGGTAATGGTATGGATGAGGAGGATCTTATCAGGAGGTTCTTAAAAGGGATGCGAGTAGAACTTCACGGTAGGTGCAGTATGGTCACCTATACCAGTTTGGAAGATCTGGTAGAAAAGGCCGTTGTGCAAGAGAAATGTATTGCAGCGGAGCAGAAGTTCAACAAGGCAGCTCAGCATAAGTCTGAAGGAGCTTCAGAGTCACAGAAGAGGACATGGGATCAGCCGAGTATCCAGTGCCATAATTGTGGATTGTTCGGGCATGTTTCTAGAAATTGTCGAAAGCCACCAGTTACCCAGTTTATAGCGCCAGGAGCACCAGTAGCAGCAGCAGCAGCTAGGAACTGTTATGGTTGTAACCAGCCAGGTCATATCTTCAGAGATTGCCCTAGGAGGGGCAATGCAGCGCTTCCACCACCACCGAAGCGCCTAGCCATCGTTCCACGTGTGTTCACGGTGGGAGATCACCAGGGAGCTGAGCCGATAGCGGGTATGTATCTTTATCATACTTGTTTGTGTTAAGTATTTGTTGTGGTCTCGTAATTATCTGTGTAGTTAGCAAAAATCTCGTGTAGTTCGGTTTTGCTTAGAAGTAAGTTAGCTTGCACCTTGTTCGACATGGAAGCTTCCCACAGATTTGTGAGTTCACATATGGTCAAGTCTTAGCATTTTTGGTGTATCTTTAAAAGAAGACAAAGAGGGTTTGAGAGCAATCAGTATTCATCGCGATGTACCAGTTGCCTTTCGAGTATTAAGATGGCACCATATGAAGTCCTTTACAACAAGTTTTATTACATACCGCTTTGTTGAAGACAAAAGTGGGGGAGCGACGTGAGGTAAAAACCGCAATGGGTCAAGAGATGGTAGAGCAAATGGACGTGATCAAGTTTGGCCTTGGGAAGGCCATGACCGTGAAAAGAAGTTATGCATGTATGCATCGTAAGGATTTGGAGTTTCATGCCAGTGAATGAATATACCTAAAATGAAGACATTTTAAGGAGGAGCTAAGACACGGAAGTTGAAGAAGCTTAAACCGAAGTACATGTTATCATATCTTATTTTTGGAGCGGTTTGGAGCAGTTCTTAGAGATTGGATTTATCAACAGAGTTATCAGAATTTCAAGACGTGTTAAATGTATCTATTATGAAGAAGTCGAGAGAAAGTCAGAGCTTATTTTCCAGCTGTGCCAGATGACCTTAAAGAGATTGTAAGCATCTTCTCGACCAGTGAAGATTTCGGATCACCAAGTAAAAGCATTTCAGAGAATAAAACTGTGTTTGTCAGAGTTCGTTGAGAGAGAGACGAAGTTCAGGAGAAGACCTCAAAGAGAGCAGATTGGGTATCCGGAGTTTGTTACAATGATATTGGACATGTCAACTCCATATTCGAATTCGGGGACGAATTCCTTGTAAGTGGGGGAGAATTGTAACGACCCGAATTCTGGTTTCGAAAATTTTTAGCCGGCTAAAGCCCAAGCATTACAAGATGGCCATATTTTTGCCCATAAATAATCAACTCCAGCCTTGGTTTCTCCTCCTGCAAAGAAAAAGATAGAAGTTAGAGAGAAAGAGCTAGAGAGAAGTGAGAGAAGAGAAAGTGTGAACCTTTGGAGAAGCTGAGCCACCAGAGCTCGCCGGAGCCACCACACGCCAAGACCAAGCCAAGCTCATCACCACCGTTCGTTGTAGTCGGTAAGCGTCGGAAACCGCCATGCATTTGAGTTTAGTTTCGTGCGTTTAGTAAATCGTCTATAACTTTCTAACCGTTGCGAATCTCGTGCATGCAAACCCACCATCGTGTTCCTCTCGTCGAGACGAATCCATAGCCACCAGAATCGTCGCAATCGGAGCTCGGACGAAGCCGTACGAGCCCTCCAAAGTTTCGCCGGAAATCGCATCCGCCACCGCCGGACCACCGTTATCCGCCGCCGGACCACCGCTTCTCCGACGCCGGTCCGCCGCTTATCCGCCGCCGGACTGTCATCGCCGCCGGTAAGCCTCCGCCGTCGCCGCCGGTGATCGTCGCCGGTGACTCGCCGGTGACTCGGTCAACTCGGCCGAGTCAACTCAGCGAGTCAACTCGGTTGACTCGGTAAACCGGTCGGTTGACTGGTTTGACCCGGTTTAAATTAATTTAGTTCGGTTAGGGTCGGTTAGGAATAAACCGGTCGGTTATGTCAAATTGATTTCTGGTCAAGGGTTGACCAGATTGACCTTTGACCAGCGAGTTGACTTTTCCGTAAACCTTGACCATAACCGTTTTCATCCGTTCGAAAGGCGTTCTGACTCAGAATTTCATCCTGGTTTCAGATTTGGAGTCTATTTTATCAGTGGGAGTTCATAGATACCACTTCTCTTCATTGCTAAGGTGAGGGCTACTCCGTTTAAATCCCGAGCTAGTTTAGTACTGCTATTATGAAAAGTTTAGTTTCGAAACATGATAATCTCTGTGAATCGAGTCTGTTTGAGTTTGTTTGAGAGTCTTGCGTGTTCATAATTGTTATTGATTGTTAAACCGGAACTAGGTTAATAGAGGATTCAACGGTTGTGTGAAATGATTGATGCTGAGAACTGTCATATATATATGTATATATATAGTTATATAGTAGGGACTATGTGATTGTGCGGGGGTTCGGAGATGTCTGAGCTATCGACGCAGCGGGTGTTTGTGCGGGGGTACAGAGACGTTTGTACTATCGACGCAGCGGGTGTTTGTGCGGGGGCCCAGAGACGTCTGAGCTAGCGACGCAGCGGGATTTGTGCGGGGGTACAGAGACGTTTGTACTATCGACGCAGCGGGTGGTTGTGCGGGGGTACAGAGACATACTGTACTAGCGACGCAGCGGTTATCTATATCCTTATGAGGAGATGCGTGGTGCAGAGAGTAGCTGTGTACTATAAGCGCATGGGTTGTAGTTGGATAGTTCTCTAGTCGCTTGTTGATTGTTATTTGTGGTGTAGACACCGTGTTTGTTTCATGCTAGAGCTAGGCTTACATAGTCGTAGTGCTATGTACTGAGTCAGTGGTTTGCGGTTTAGCATCCCATACCTCACTGAGCGACTCCCCTGTTGCTCACCCCTCTTTCTTTCCCCTTTCAGGTGAGACCGATGAGCAGGAGTGATCATATCGGACTAGTGCTACTATTTGGGCTCGTGGGCTTTATCGTTTATCGTTTTATCTTTTATCGTTATTGGGCCTTCAGGCCTTTGGACTTCTATCGTTTATGTTATTTCTTATTTCAGCCTTCGGGCTTATATTGTTATCGATATTTCAGATGTTTATTTTCGGGTTTGACTTTATGGTATTGTATTTGACTTTATGATATGACGTGGATTTTATTATCCGTATTATTATTATTATTTCCGCTGCGCTACTATTTATTTATCTCGAATTATTTTATCATTATTCGCCAGACGCGGTCGCGTCAACAACATTCGCAGAGATGATTCAAGAAGAATAAAAAAAAAACCTAGGCTCACCCCATCGTTGTCTTTCTTCCCCGTATTACGTTTCTTGACATATCTCGGCTCTGACTCGTCGGAATCATCTGACCTAATTCCATTCTCCTTCGTTTTCTCCATAACTCTCTCACTCTCACTATCGCCCGTCTCTCAACTTTCGAACATCAGACGGCAGCGTTCTGTATTATATTAAAACAGTGACGTGGTGGATATAATTGTAAGATTACAAAAAAATAGGGTATATCTATCTATATTCTTTTAATATTAAAATCAATTTAGAACATAATCACAACTTTGGACTCAACTTAAGTCCAGTTAAAACTTTTTTTAAAAAAATATACTACATAATTAATACAACTACTGCATTATTATTAAGCCTAACAAATATATATATTGTTGTTTTATTCATAGTACTTTATACTTTACTTGAGGTTTTACCGCGCTACGCGCGGTTTGTTTGTTTATAAAACTTATGTTTATTTAATGTTAAATTTAAACATCAAAGTTTAATTATATCATTTATTTGTTTTTATATAAATTTGAATAGTTATAATGAAATGTTTGAAAGACTGTAATTTTCTTTTTGAAATAGCATTAATTTATATTTTAATACTCCCTCCGTCCCACTTTAAGTGATGTTTTAGGATTTTTATTTTGCCCCATTTTAAGTGATGTTATCACTAATCTAGGTAGAGTTTAATATGATTTGAATTCTATGACCAATTATAAAATACTGTACTTTTTTATTATTGGTTAAACTAGTTTTATTTAATGTATTTTTATGTTACCAAGATAAACTACATAAGAATATGTGTTTTCTCAATCTATGTGAAATAACCTAAAACATCACATAAAGTGGGACAGGGAGAGTATATATTTTAGATGTACGCATAGTTAAAGTTTATATTAATCATTTAGTAATCATGCTTAACTATTAAATAAAATATAAAATAGTATATATTTAATATTACCTCTATTCCCGAAAATAAGATTTTCTAGAATTTTCGCGTTTATTAAGAATATAATAAATGTTTACAACTTAATTTACTATTTATTTTTCTATACACTTCCAATAATTATTCACCAATAAAATTTAATCAATTCAAATATTCACAATTACAAAAATAAGTTAACTAATTTTGTTATTACTAATTAATATAAGTTAATGTTGATTAAGATTCTATTATAAAACGAAAAAGAAAATCTATGCTATTTTTATAAGTCAAGAAATAGTCATGCAATAGTAAATATACAAAAAATATCCATTAAACATCAAATGACAAAACCACCCACATAGAAAAGTAGATTGGAGATGCTTTTAGAGGTTATTGTTCAGCTACCAAACCAGTAACCTTGATTTCAAGCCATCTTGATAGAATATGTAAGGCTAGTTACTGGAGAAGCCGTGAAAAGTACAGATGCCAAGCTGCCAGAGATAATATGATTACACTTGGTGTCTTGATTTCCAAGGTTTTGAGAACCTAAACCCATTTCCTTCTAGTCTACAACATTACTTACAGAATCGCCAGGCTGTTTCACAAGCACTGATAAGCCTTTTAAAACAAACCTTCAGAGTCTCTTCTTTGCATCACTGCGTCCTGGAGTTTTGCATTATTAGATATTTTGACTCTCTTATGGCTGAGCTCGCAGCATGCAACACTACTTTCTTAACCTACAATGCATGCAGGTTCACATTAGACTCTTTCTACCTTCATAAAATGACGTTCTGATATAATGAAACATTAAAAGTACCTCTAATCTATCTTCGTTGGATTTGTGGTCTTTTGGTAGTCTCCGGATACCTTGTGTTAGCCTAAGGCATTCTTCTACACTCTCAGGAGCAACAAAATCAAGTGCCACCTTTATGCAAGACTGTAAATCGTTTCAGTTTTTAGTATTACTAACACATGAAAATGAGATGTCGAAACAAAGAGGGAATATTGAACCTGTATGTTCCTCACTTGATGAGGACAACCTGCAGGGATGAAAACAGCTTCACCGAGATGCTGCACAAATGTCCATGGCTCTATGTCTGTGCATATGAAAAGCCATACATGTAACCCTTCAGTCCTTCACCATAGCATAGAAGAAAAATTAGCTTTTACAATCCAAACCAAGAATCTTACCGAATTCCTCCTTTAGCTGTTTCTTCTGTTTTTCGTTCAAGAATATACTGTGGTCATGAATTGGGTGAATAACCTGAAAATTTAAACAGAAGCATTAATAAATTCAAGATTTCTCTCAGATACTAGTCACTTACAAGAGTGATGTGAGTGATGATACTTACAGATTCCACAGGTTTGTTATAAAAATGACGAAACTCATGCTTGTGCCTTTTCAGATACTCAATAAGTTTTGGAACATCCTCTCTTCGAAATATGTCCCACACAGCACCACCATTTGAACTCTCATTGGCATTAGTTTCTTTTGGAGCATCCAATTTCTGCTCTTGTATGGACTTTGCAATTGTACTCACAACATGTTGTGGGGGACTATCCACTTTCTCCCACGGGGGAGTTGAAGGAAGCGTTGGCATCATGAGGCCATCCTCCACCGTGGGATCATCTTCATTTTGGTACTTTGGTGATAATCTCTCTATCTTCAAACATCGCCAATAAAATTCTCACAAGCAAACGGTTCGTTTATCACCGGTACATCCGTCTTAGGATCATAACCTGACTCTTCCATAGGATCAGCTCTTTGAATGTTAGCGCAGACACCTTAAATTTACGCAAACTTTCTTCAGTAAATTATGCATAAACATGGATGGAGCTTATTGCAATACCTTTTGAAACAAATACTTTATCAGCTTCTTGTGACCCAGACGGTTTCAAACTGCTAGTTGATGGTTCTCCCAAAAGACCGTCGCATTTCTTAAAAGCTTCCTCATTCTCTTCTTCTTTCAGTGACTTGTTTTCACATTCGCAAGCTTCTGTCTGTTGACCACCGTATTGTTTATGCAACTGGGTTTCTTCATAGCGTTTCCGTGCTTCTTTTATACGTTTGTATTGCCGAGGAGTTATATCCACTTTAGCTGTGTGTGTCAGCACATATACCTAACTCAAGTTCACAGAGCAATTAAAACAGAAAAACATGCCAGTTCAGTTTCGTTATGCTGTCTATCAGGAATTAAGAAAGTGTGAGAATAAATTGGGACACGCACCGTGTCAGAGATATTACAATGCAGCTTTGTCACAGAATCTCCTCTATCAAGTTCTTCAGGGAAACCGTAGGCAATGTATGTCTTGGGTCCAAGATCTGGCTTCAAGGATCCTTCAGGAAGTCTTGTTGCGAGATTCAAGATACCTTTGGGTCAGTGTAATCAGAGAAAGGTAACGCAGAAATAAACTCAGCGTTATGCCTTGGAAGGCGCTCTTCAAATAAAGTTGATGGAGGCCAATCCTCCAACTTCAGCAATTCTGGCCAACCACTTTGATCCATGCGGCCTATTAAGTAGCCTTGAAAAAACTGATGAATATTGATTTCAATCTACAAGAGAAAGGGATGAGAATGAGTATACTTTTCAAATATGAGAATGGGTATACAAGTTCATTACATGACTGACCTGACACCAGTCCAAGCAATTCACCGCTTTCACGCTTTTCGCATCTCCTTTGCACTGAACTTTTGGATTCATTTCCCTGCACGCTCTCCACATAACCATTGGTTCCCAACTTAGCCCATATGTCTTCTCGAGGACATTTCTGACTATCACAGGTTCTGCCCTCATCCAATGCGACTGAAAATGAGCAATATCGTCTTCAGCCAGATCAACGGCATTTGGGGAATATAAGAAGTTATCATGACTAGCATTCTTCCTAAACGCCGCCTGCCTTCTGATGATGGAACCAGAGTTGGCATTGCATGAGGAACATTCATGAGCAATATCCACATCTGGTGGCTGAAACTGCAGAGTAACTTCCTCTGCATCCGTTATCAGTTTACTGACCCAATCACATTCGCACAAGCGTTTCAACACCAGTGTTGAAGTACCACAACCACCACGCTGTTTTGGAGGGCATGGAATGCTACCGTCAGAATTAAGCTTCCAATTAGAGATATCCAAAGGAACGCTGGAGTCTTTTCCTTGACCTGTCCTTTCTGCAATTTTCTGCTTGCGGAAATGCTCTCTTAGTTCCTTGCAGCAAGAAAGACATATATCGAATGAACAATATAGGTTCAGACAGCTTCTGTGAAAGTTGGCAATGGATGTGCTGCAGAGGTCACTGTCGTAAAAGGGTGAAGAAACTGTAAGCAAACAAGGAACCACAGAGATGTTTATAAAAATAACATAATTGTGGTAAAGGCACCAGCAATAGAAACACGGAAATGAAATAATAAGATCAACCACTTACACCCAAATAATTCCCCCAACGTAACTATCGTTAAATAGAAACATCTTCTGGTGAACTTGGTGACAATAGCTACATAAGATTCTCTCTTCCTATTGCCTATTTGCAACGGATACAATATATAATGTAAAAAACTAAGAAAAATCAAAGTTAAAAGTTTTACCAGTAAATGCGTTCATCTATGTCAAGTTTCCACCTAGTGATATCAGACTCAGTCACAGGGATACCTAGAAGAATAAAAGAGGTTAGGTGAGAAAATGAGAGGAGTGCAAAAACAAGTGAAAACCCATTACCTCTAATAGCGGATTCAACCTCTAGTTCACGGTTCTGCTCAGCATAAATATCCCTAAGAACAGGAAGAGCTTTAACTAGTAGATACTGCAACTGCTTGAGCGTGACATTAGCGTCCTTCTCACTCGGTCTCTGCTGAGATTCAGAGAAAAGGTCAAAAATGAAGGAAGCATGTCATTGGACATGAGAAGAAAGGAATCTGAAGCCCACTTACCTTGAGAAGCAAAGGCTCCCGCAAACAAGCTCTGCAGTTGCAATTCCCCAAACAGAAAGGACATGCAGTTTGAACTTCCTCAGGGGTTCTCTCTGGATACCTATATATATTAGAGAAGTCAAGATTCTCATATGACATTGCAAAATCGTTTCTAGTGTGTGCAAGTGAAAGACTTTATACCATCTGTTGATGCAGTCATAGCAATAGCGCTTCTTAACCTTGATGCATTTAGAACACAAGACAAAATCACTCTTACTCTTGACGATTTTACACTGATGACAAGTCAAACCCACATTCTTTCTTCTTCTTCTTCCATCATCCTGCAGAAGCAAACATTTCCTCTTTTGGGAAATTAATTTAACCTTCGCGGGGGTAGGCATGTCTGTTGCATGCCGTCTTCTTCCTCTTCCTCTTCCCCTGCCTCTTCCTCTGATTCGGCCGAATCGGGACGATCGTTTGCTGAGAACATCGTTATCTGACTCGTCGGAATCATCTGACCTAGTTCGCTTCTCCTTCCTTTTCTCCATACTCTCTCTCACTCTCACTCTCCTTCAGGGTTTCTTACTATCGGAGTCGCCACTATTGTTACTGACAACGCAGTTAATAAAAAGCGCAGTCGTTTTACGAAATTATTATTTATTCATTTATAAATATATATACAGTTTGTTGTTTAGGTGTATACTAAACTGCGGTTGACAGCCGAAATGGTTCCATGGTCTAGCGGTTAGGACATTGGACTCTGAATCCAGTAACCCGAGTTCAATTCTCGGTGGAACCTTTTTTTTTGTTTTATCCATCCAGTCAGCTCTATTAGAATCACCACTGAATTAATCTCTCTACGGAGAATTTTTTATTTTTTTTTGTAAGTTGGTGAATTTGTTGCTTGATTCTGGTGGTAACTATGGATATGGTTACTTCACAAAAACTCTATTAGATTCTGAACCTGTGAGTTCCTTTTGATTGGTTTCAGAACAAGACTTTGTGTCTTCTACATTCTTATGCAAAAAACATTTCTTTCCTCTGTTTCATCATGCTCATGTGTGTACCTGGATTCATGCTGCAAATCTTGTGATAAAAAAGCGTTCATCTTTCTTCTGTATGTCAGGAGTACATTTTTCAATTCACCAATGGTCTGTGTGATCAAGAAGAACTTCGCAGCGAGAGAGAAAGGTATTACGCAGTGCCAATCAAAATCCATTCCAAGAGGATCAAAAAAATTCATGTTATTATAACCATTTGTCTGGTCTGATGATATTTGATTTGTAATTATAGTTCAGGATTGTCGCTGTATCAAAAAGGAAAACAGAAACATGGAGACAGAACAGTTTTGGTCTTCTTTTTTTTGTGGAAAAAAAATTTGGTCTTGTTTATTACTACAAGGCAATGGGGTGAATGCATTTTCTTGCACACACAGCAAACCGATGTGAATGCATTACATGATGAAATCACTCAAGAGTTAAGACCTTTTGTTTTAATCAGTCTTGGATCCACAATGTGCAACACTAAATATGATTATGAAGATCATATGTCAACAGATCAATATAAGTCCAAACCTTGGAAGACAATTTATTTAACCAGCTGGCTCAAATAAGGATGTTTCTTTGGTAACCGGATCAACCACAAGCTTAATATAACTTTTACTGTTGTAAGATGGCTTCAGCAATCAGCACCAAGTTGATAGAAGAGGAGTTTCACCTGTCTGGATTTTGGTGGAATGAGTTAAAAAAAGCTTAGGAGGAGCTTCTCAGAAACGGACCACATAGAGTTACTGATACAGGAAAAGGAGGGAAGAAGCATAGAGTGGAGAGAAGAAGTGTGAAGCGTGAGAATTCAAATAAATGAGAGACGACGACGTTACGACGACGTTTCACTTGAAGTTACAACGGCGTCGTTTTACTCATCAACAACAAATATCTAGTTTAAATACTTTCCTTTACAGCATTTTCTTTATTATTCAGATATTTTCGAAAAGTTTGTTATCTCTCTTTCTCTCAAACTCTGGATACAATTTGAGGTATGAAGATCATCTGTGATTCTTCATACTGAGTTGGAGTCGGCGTTTTACGAACGTTGGATTCTAGTTTGTTACGGATTTGTTACTGAATCGAATATACGTTTTTTCGTTATTAAAGGTATCAGAGCTTCGTCGTTCTTCGGAAGTTGGAGATGGAAACGAGATCGCAAACGATGATGCGAGAGGCGACGATGCGAGAGGCGGAAGGTTCGTTTGGATCAAGGATAACGGTGTTGGAAGAGAAGATGGAAGAGCAAACGGAGAAGCTCAACCTCAAGCTTGATCAACACATCACTGAGATCTTCGAAGCGATCCGCTTGCTTTCATATCAAAAGGGACAACCAGCAATGAGCGAGGATCGTAAGTCGGATCAGCCTTCACCGGGGTCGTATGAATCGGGTAAAGGTAGATCTGGTGGACCTGGTCACTATTCTGGTCGAACTAGACTTGCGAAGCTGGATTTTCCTCGGTTTAACGGTGATAACTTGAAGGAGTGGTTAGGCAAGGTGGAACAATTTTTCTCTATTGATGTAACTCCTGAAGATATGAAGGTGGGATTAGCATCTATGCATTTTGATGGTTTAGCTTCGGCTTGGCATCAATCTGTGATGCAATCTGATGAAGGTCCAGATCTGTTGTATGATTGGACGACTTATCGGATATTGTTGGTAGAGCGTTTTGAAGATGTCTTGGATGATCTGATTGCTGAGTTGAAGGAGTTGAAAGAAACTGATGGTATTGTAGATTACCATGGGAAGTTTGAGCTGATTCGCGTGAGAGTGAAGATGACTGAAGCTTACTTGGTTAGTGCTTACTTAGCAAGTCTGCGAACTGATACACAGATGCACGTTCGTATGTTCCAACCGCAAACAGTTCGACAATGTCTTATGCTCGGTCGCTTGTACGAGAAGGCACATCCTAAGAAGCATTTTCAATCAACGTGGTCTCAGTCCAAACCAGCCAATAACAGTAAGGGTCTGTTACTTTATAAGAAGGAGGGTAGTAATGTAGTGGGAGAAAAGAATGAGAAGATGCCGTGGAAACCACTATCTCAAGAGGAGATGAGCAAGAGAAGAGCTGAGGGTTTATGTTACTTTTGTGATGAGAAGTACACTCCGGGGCATTACTTGAAGCATAAAAAAACTCAGCTGTTTATGATTGAAGCTGCGGAGGAGGAGGAAGAAGAGTTGATAGAACAAGAAAAAACTGAGGAGAATGATGGAGATTGTGCTCATATTTCTGTGAATGCGGTAGCAGGCATTACGGGTTACAGAACTATGAGAGTAAAAGGAGTATCAGGGAAACGTGCTGTATTTGTGTTGGTAGATTCTGGTTCTACACACAATTTCATTGATCCAAAAGTTGCGATGAAGTTAAACTGTACTATCTTACCAACAGGATTGGCAAGAGTGGCGGTGGCAGATGGTAGTAAGTTGGCAGTCTCAGGAAGAGTTTCGAATCTGCAGTGGAACTTTCAACACAATTCTTTTATTGCTGATTTCATGGTGATTCCACTTGGAGGTTGTGACATGGTGTTAGGAGTTCAATGGTTGGAACAGTGGGGTCCTATAACGTGGGATTTCCAACAGTTGACAATGAAGTTTAAGCGCGAAGATAAATACGTTTTGTTACATGGGTTGAAGGATGGATCAGTTCATGCTTTGAAGGCTCAGAAAATAAACCAGTACAGAGAAGAGGAGGTGCAAATAGCGATGATTTGTGTCCATGAGGTAGAAGAGCCAACATCTGCTGAGTTATGTTCAGTAGAAATGGTGAAGGAAGCTGTGGAAATCTGTCCAGCAGTTTCGGAGTTGTTAACTGAGTTTGCTGATATTTTTGAAGAGCCGAAGTCGTTACCTCCTTTCAGAGAACACCATAACCATAAAATTCCTCTCATAGAGGGTTCCAACCCCGTTAACCAGAGACCATATCGCTATGCTTTATATCAGAAGAACGAAATTGATAACATGGTGAAGGAGTTGCTTCAGGCGGGAACGATTCAGCATAGTTCAAGTCCCTATGCTTCACCAGTGGTATTAGTCAAGAAGAAAAATGGTACCTGGAGGTTATGCGTTGATTACCGTGGTCTTAATGTGATGACTGTCAAAGATCGGTTCCCCATTCCTCTGATAGAAGACTTAATGGATGAACTTGGGGGCTCTGCGGTCTACTCCAAGATAGATTTGCGTGCAGGTTATCACCAGGTCAGAATGGATCCTGCTGACATCCATAAAACTGCTTTTAAAACGCATAGTGGGCATTTTGAGTACTTGGTTATGCCTTTTGGTTTAACTAATGCTCCTGCTACCTTTCAAGGATTGATGAATGCTGTGTTTGAAGAGCTGTTGCGTAAAGGCGTTTTGATTTTCTTTGATGATATACTTGTGTATAGCCCAACGATCGAAGTTCATCTTGTTCATCTGCGCAGAGTCTTTGAGTTGATGAGGGAGAATAAACTTTATGCTAAGATGAGCAAGTGTTCTTTTGCGACAGATCGAGTGGAATACTTGGGTCACTACATACAAGCATCTGGAGTTTCCACTGATCCTCAGAAGGTGAAAGCTGTTAAGGAGTGGCCTGTTCCATCTGGTTTGAAGCAGTTGAGAGGATTTTTGGGATTGGCAGGTTATTACCGTCGATTTGTGAGGGATTTTGGTTCTATAGCTCGTCCATTGACTATCTAAACGAAGAAAGACAACTTTGTGTGGACAGAAGAAGCAGAACCTGCGTTTGATGGACTGAAGAAAGCACTCTGTGAAGCCCCTGTTTTGGCTCTACCACGTTTCGATAAACCCTTTGTAGTCGAGACAGATGCTTCAGGGCAAGGCATTGGTGATGTTCTTATGCAAGAAGGTCATCCAGTGGCTTATATCAGTAGGCATTTGAAGGGCAAGCAGCTACACTTATCTATCTATGAGAAGGAGCTTTTGGCGGTGGTCTTTGCGGTTCAGAAGTGGCGCCACTATCTATTACCTAATCATTTCATCATTAAGACGGATCAGAAGAGTCTCAAATATCTGTTGGAGCAGCGTCTCAACACTCCTATTCAACAACAGTGGCTACCCAAGTTGTTGGAGTTTGACTATGAGATCCAATACCGCCAAGGGAAAGAAAATGTAGTGGCTGACGCGTTATCAAGGGTGGAAGGTACTGAGATCTTACACATGGCTTTATCAGTTTTGGAGTGTGACTTGTTGAAGCAGATTCAGGAAGCGTATGAGAGTGATGTGTTGATAAAGGCAGTAATAGAAGGGTTGAAGGAGAAGCCTCTGTCTAAGAAGAATTTTACTTGGTCTCAAGAGATATTGCGAAGGAAGAGTAAGATTGTAGTACCGAGTAATGAAGCTATTAGGACGTCTATTCTTCAATGGCTTCATTGTTCTGGTTTAGGCGGTCATTCTGGTAGAGATGTGACACATCAACGAGTTAAGAGTCTATTTTATTGGAAAGGCATGTCCAAAGACATACAGAAGTTTATCAGGGAGTGTCAAGTGTGTCAGCAATGCAAGTATGACACAGCAGCATATCCTGGTTTGATTCAACCTCTTCCAATCCCAGAGGCAGTGTGGACGGATATATCTCTTGACTTCATTGATGGGTTACCGCCTTCTTTCCGGAAATCGGTGATTTTGGTGGTAGTTGATCGTCTGACGAAGGCAGCCCATTTCATTGCTCTGTCACATCCATACTCTGCTTCGTCTGTGGCTCAGAGTTTCTTGGATAATATTTTCAAGTTACACGGGTTTCCTCGTTCTATTGTGAGTGATCGTGACGCTGTGTTCTTGAGTGACTTTTGGAAAGAGTTGTTTAGCCTGCAAGGAGTTGCTTTGAACATGTCAAGTGCATATCACCCACAAAGCGATGGTCAAACGGAGGTGGTCAACAGATGTGTGGAGACTTATCTTTGGTGCATGTGTAGTGATCGTCCTCACCTGTGGAGCAAGTGGCTTCCTCTAGCTGAATATTGGTACAATACGAACTTTCATACCTCTATTCAAACTACTCCTTTTGAAGCAGTCTATGGCCAGGCCCCTCCGTTGCATTTACCTTACCTGCCTGGTGAATCGAAGATTGCAGTGGTAGCGAAGTGTTTACAGGATAGGGAAGATATGCTTCTGATGCTGAAGTTTCATCTGTTTCGTGCACAACACCGAATGCAACAGTTCGCGGATCAACATCGTACTGATAGAAGCTTTGAGATTGGGGACTATGTTTATGTGAAGTTGCAACCGTATCGTCAGAAGTCTGTGGTGTTGCGATCTAATCAGAAGCTGGCTCCTAAGTACTTTGGCCCTTACAAGATTGTTGATAAGTGTGGAGAGGTGGCTTACAAGGTGGATTTACCTCCTACGTCGCAAATCCATCATGTATTCCATGTTTCTCAGCTGAAGCAGATGATTGGAACGGCAACTACATCAACTGAGTTACCTACTACCTTAACGGATGTGTTTTTGAAGGAACCGGAGAGTATTTTGGAGAGGAAGATGGTGAAACGCCAAGGACGAGCAGCTACGAAGGTCTTGGTGAAGTGGAAGAATTTACCGGTGGATGAAGCTTCGTGGGAGTTCTTGTTTGAGATCACGAGGAAGTTTCCTGACTTTCAACCTTGAGGTCAAGGTTTCTGGAAGGGGAAGGATTTGATACAGGAAAAGGAGGGAAGAAGCATAGAGTGGAGAGAAGAAGTGTGAAGCGTGAGAATTCAAATAAATGAGAGACGACGACGTTTCACCTGAAGTTACAACGGCGTCGTTTTACTCATCAACAACAAATATCTAGTTTAAATACTTTCATTTACAGCATTTTTTTTATTATTCAGATATTTTCGAAAAGTTTGTTATCTCTCTTTCTCTCAAACTCTGGATACAATTTGAGGTATGAAGATCATCTGTGATTCTTCATACTGAGTTGGAGTCGGCGTCTTACGAACGTTGGATTCTAGTTTGTTACGGATTTGTTACTGAATCGAATATACGTTTTTTCCTTATTAGTTACATACAGACCAGCAACAGGATTTTGTTAGATGGAAAGGATGCCACCGAGTCTAGGAAGAGGGAAGAACACGAGAGAACATGGAAGATGAGAGACAAGATCCATTCCATGAGGGGTCACAGCTCTTCTTTTATGTTTTTTTTTCCTCAGCTTATCCACTTGTCTGGTCTCAGATCTGTAATTCTAGTTCTGGATAGTGAATTGTATCAAAAAGGAAACATAGAGATGGTATATAGAACAGTTTTGGCCTCTGATTTTAATGTCATTTTAAAATGGCTACTTTTGATCATTTAGAAGATCCTTATAGATATAAAACCAAAAAACCATTCATTAGGATAAATTTGTGATGTATCTTTCTCGCAACCAAACAACTTTTGAATCGGGTTTCTTCTGTAACGAGATTAACCACATATGCAGATACGGAAACCGATTGTGAGATACGATAACTCTTTTACTACTACAATACCAAGGAAAAGTTTTGGTCATCAATGGTTTCATCAATCATAGTGGTTTCAACTTTTTAAAATTTCTTGTCTTTGCACACCTCTAACGAGTATCTGACTCAGTGATTGTAACACTGTTCCAAGTCATTGCTGGTGCAATGATGTGGTTTTCTCTTGACGATGATGATTCTCCATTTCCTGCGTAGAAAGGAGGTTGAGAAGGTCTCGGTAAAGTGAAAGAACTCGCATTGAACATTAAAGCAACAGTAGCCATTATTGGTCTACTCTCTGCTTTCTCCTGAACACATAACAAACCAATGTGAATGCACTTCACAATTTCATCACTTAGACCTTCACTTCATGATTTCATCACTTAGACCTCTTGTCTCGACCAGACTTGGATCCACAATGTCTAACAGTTTCCTATCTCTCCAGCTTTTCCAAACCTATACAGTTCTTAACCAAAAATATTAGTTGAAATGAACTAGGATCCAAAGTCTCTATGATAAAAAAAAAGGTCTCTGTTTTCTTTATTCACTTAGATAGTTAAGGATGAACGTTGAGCTTTCTTCTTCCGGAGACCAATTGTTTCTCTTGCCTGTAATTGTACAAAAGGGAGAGAAAGCACAAAGATCTTGAGAAAAAACTTCAAAATTCTAGTGGAAATCAAGAATTCATCTTCCACATTTAAATTGTTCAAGAAGATTTCCACAACAATGAATGAAGATATTTCGATAACTTTTTGTAGTTCTATGTGATAACTTTTTGTAGTTCTATTATGTGATTAGTTTAAATGTTAATGATCTTAAAGTTCATGTAAAATCTCGTTTACAGCTCATTCAAACAAAAATAGTATATGTTCTTCCTTAGTATACATATTTTGTTTAACATTATTCTTGGTTGGTACTACTTGATATTGTGAATACAACCAAATAAATTCTGCCTATTCTTCAATACAGATTTGCATGCCAATGATGTTAGACTATTTTTAATTAGCGCAATATACCAATCAGATCTTTATATCAATCGTGACCTAATCCCAACACGGTATCTTTATTAACAAATTCGATAAGACAAAGAAAGTTAAACTGCTCTCCTTATCACATCACCAACAAAAGGTGATAAGATAAGCTGAAGGGCACTTCATAGATAGTCTCACAAGACCCAATAGAGCAGCAACCCGAAGTAGCTAAGCGAATGCACAATATTTTCTTCTTTGTATTCTTCAATTAATTTTCGGACACGCAAATAATAATTTTTTAAACATTAATAAATATCTTGCTTAGTGATAATATATATAATAAGTACGTCCACTTAGGGTAAGATAATATATATCTTTAGACCAAAAAAAAGATAATATATATCTTGGTAGGGATCCCAACAATTAAATTAGGTCCCTATAGTTCGGGGCACACTTAGTGACCTAAAACAAAGTTAGGTTGTGTCATCTTTTTCTTCTAATTGGTTTAATATATTTTTACCACCTTAGAATTATAAGTTTTATTATTTCAACAATTATATGTACATTATTTAAAGGTAGTGTCAGTCAAACGCACCACTTTCATATATCTTTTGATATCACTAAGTGCATATGTAATATAGTAATTCAATTTGAAGTTTTCTTTGGTAAAGGGTAAAGAATTTAATTTGAAGTTAAATGCATGAAATAAATAAATGAATCAATCAAAATTAATATGTCAAGGAATTTGCTTTTTTTTTCCTAATATGCAAAGGGATTTATTCTCAGTTTGTTGATGTTTAATTTATAATTTTTTTTTGTTTTAAATTAAATGATGCTTTCAAACTGTAATGCTAAATTTATTACTTTTTATATTTTGTAGTTTATTTTTTATTGGTTAATACATGCACTACAAGAAAACAGCGGCTTACCGACGGCTGAATTCCTCGGTATTTCCTCGGAATAACGGTATTCCGAAGAAATACCGAGGACTTCAGTCGTCGGAAATATTTCCTCGGAATTCCAATGTTCCTCGGAATTCCCTCGGAAAATTCCGACGAAATACCGAGGAAACGTATTTCCGAGGGATTTCCGAGGAACAATAATCGTCGGAATCTTCCTCGGAATATACCGAGGGAACGGTTCCTCGGTATATTCCGATGGCTTTTCCGATGGAAAGATCCTCGAAAGTTTCCGTCGGAAAGATCCTCGGAAAAATCATCAGTAATTTCCAAGGGAAAATTTCCTCGGAATATTGTGAGGGCTATTTTCCTCGGAAATTTCCGAGGAAATATTCCGAGGCATGTTCGTCGGAATTTTCCGAGGAAAACCGCCCTCAGAATATTCCGAGGAAAGTGTCCCTCGGAAATTTCCGAGGGAACTCTTCCTCGGAATTTTCAATTTTTTTTTTTTTAAATTTGTAATTTTTCTAATTTAAATTCGAAAATATGAAATTAAAATTAAAGTTGAAAACATATTAGATAATAATTCAAAGTTGTACAAATCAAAATAAAACATTCTGAAAAAAAAAACATTCCGAGTTTTTGAAATAAAAAAAAGAACTATGGGTCTTGCACGTCCGGGAACACCTCGTTCGGGTACATCCTCCTCATCATCTCCATCATTTGCTCTTGTTGCCTCCTGTGTGCCTCAAAGCCCGCCTGTTGACTCGCCATCTGGGCCTCCAACGCAGATATGCGATCATCCTTGTCCTTCAACTGACCCATAAGTACTTCTGGATCAACGAAGGGCTGTTGTGAAGCAGTAGGAACCGACCGGGAGCGACGACCCAAACCGACCAAATGTCCTTTCTTCTTTGGAACCGACTGAAATAGAAAATAACCAAATTAATATAAAAAGAAAAGATGATTAAAAAAATCAAGAAATAAATGAATTGAACTTAAAGAAAAAGAACTTACTGATTCCACGATTTCGTTGATTCGACTCCGGGGCAAGTTGGTCGCAGCCGTCGAATCGTCTTCGTCGGTCTGAAGCTGAGACAGTTCTTCTTCCATATGAGTTTGGACCAGGCTGACCACTTCCCTCACAACGCCATCATCAATCTCCCCGGTCTTCTTGTTAGTATATGCCGTCTTCATTAGTTCGTAATCATCAACCGGCTCCCCATCATTTTGTTCCGCCTTGAAAAAATAAATTAAACATTAGTAATTAGAAGAAATACACAAAAAATAAAATTTCAAAACTTAAATAATTGAAGAAAAAAAGACTGAACTTACCATGCGATCAGCCAGAGTGGCAATAGACTAGGCACCCAAGTTGTGCTTGTAGATGCCCTTCCCTTTACGATCGCTCTTGCGGTTGGTGGAGTTGGTGGAGGAAATTTGTTTCGTCTCATCCTTGCTCCAATGAACACACAACTCTTCCCAGACCTTGGGGTTGATCAATTTTGAAACCTTTTAATAAATAAAAATAGATAATAGTTAAATAAATAAAAAAATAGTTTAATTTAAAAAATGTTTAATAAATTAAATTTTACCTGGTTCACTAGCCACTTCTTCTTCCACTCATGGATCTGCTTCCCATAGTTGTCCATAACTTTATGGACAAAGCTGTTATAGATAAACAGCGTATCATCGGGATTCCAGTTGAATTCTTGCTGAAAAAATACAATTAGTAGAAATTTTATATTAATGATTAAAAAAAAAAATTAGAATACTTACCGCAAACTGACGAAACCACATCTGCTGCCCATAGTTGTTGCAACTCATATATTAGTGGCTGAAGAAACACATCAAGTGATCTCTTAGGATGCTCTGGTCCGGGAACGAGAATGGAGAGAAACAAAAACTCTCGTCGCAAGCACAAGTTTGGGGGTAGGTTGTATGGTGTAACAATGACTGGCCATAAAGAATATTGTCTTCCACTCTTGCCATACGGGCTGAAACCATCAGTACATAATCCAAGGTAGACATTTCTTCTCTCATACGCAAAGTCGGGATACTTTGATTGGAAATGCTTCCACGCTTTTGCATCTGAAGGATGTCTAATCTCACCATCTGTTGAGTGCTCCGCATGCCATCTCATTTGTTGCGCTGTGCGTTCAGAAAGATACAACCTCTGCAACCTTTCCGTCAAAGGCAAATACCACATCCTTTTATATGGAACTCGAACTCTTCCACCCGTATCTTTATAACGAGGCTTCCCACAAAATTTGCATGTAACCCGCTGGTCATCCGCCCTCCAATAAATCATGCAGTTATCGCTGCATACATCTATTACCTGATAAGATAAACCAACACCAGCTACGAGTTTCTGAACCTCGTAGTATGAACCTGGAGCTACATTATCCTCAGGTAGAATACCTTTTACAAAATCAGCAATCGCATCCACACAGTCTTCAGCCAAGTTATAATCTGTTTTAATGCCCATCAGTCTTGTAGCAGATGATAAAGCAGAATGACCATCTCTGCAACCTTCGTACAATGGTTGCTTTCCAGCATCCAACATATCATAAAATCTCCTAGCTTCTGCATTGGGTAAATCTTCCCCTCTAAAATGATCATTTACCATCTGCTCAGTACCTACACCATAATCTACATCTGTTCTAATTGGTTCTTCTAATCTAACCGCCGGCTGAGGTTCGCTAGTACTACAATGTTCATAATCAGTTTCCCCATGATGATACCAAATTTTGTAACTTCGTGTAAATCCACTCAATAAAAGATGAGTCCAAACATCCCACTCTTTAATAACCTTTCTATTTTTACAATTAGAGCAAGGACATCTTAACATACCTGTTTCTGCTTCCGGTAGTTGGCGAACTAACCCCATGAATTCGGTTATACCTCGTTGGTATTCTTCCGTAAGCAATCTCGTGTTCGGATCCAAATGAGGTCGATCGATCCAAGAACGAAAATAATTTGAAGAAGACATTTTTTTTTCAATCAAATTCGTATGTAAAGATAGTAGGAGGGAGGATGAAGAAATGGAGTGAATGAAGAGGAAGAAGGGTGGTTGTATTTATAGATGAAATCCTGGCGACAGACCGAGGAAATTCCGAGGAAATTCCGACGCTAACGGCTACTTCCTCGGAATTTCCTCAGAATATTTAAAATCTCCCAACGGCTCTCTAACGGCTCTCTAACGGCTATAATATTTCCTCGGAGGTCGTCGGTTTTTTCCGAGGAAGGTTTTTTCCTCGGAAATCCATAAGAAATTTCCGACGAACTCGGTTTTCCTCGGAATTTCGTCGGTAATATCCGAGGAAATACCGAGGAAACCAAGTTTCGCGTTTCCTCGGTATTTCCTCGGTATTTTGTCAGAAATTTCCGAGGAAATTTCATTCCCTCGGAATGTCCCTCAGAATATCGCTATTTTCTTGTAGTGATGATTGGGTGTATAATCAATAAGATTTTCGATGTATTCCATTTGTTTGATATTTTTGATATCACTTGGGAGACCTATATAACCTAGTGGCTATTAGTGCATGTAACAATATAATTTCATTTGATTGATTTTATTTAATAATTCCGTGTATGCATGGGATTATGATAAATCATTTTATATGGGACTATTCCAAATAGTACAAATTAGGGTTGATGAAACGTAAAATCTTCTAATGTTTTGTGGATTTGCAGGTAATATATGTGAAATGAAACCTCTTATAACTTCTGACAACTTTTCTACTCAAAATTCATATACAATCTAGAAACAAAGATGAACAGACTTTGCTGTGAAATGGATGGATGTACGAAGGAGTCAACATCAGTACGTACTTGTGCGATGACAGCTTTGTAGCACAAAATATGAACTTATCATATAACATTATAGTTAGGTCACTCCATCTTTTTTTTTTGCATTTTCCAAGTGGAGAGTATAATATATAGTAGCAGATAACAAATAATATATATTAGTTCACCACTTAAAATGATTTAAAGAACTTTGAGAAATATTAACATGCACCCATAATAGCCTCTATATATGTACCACCTCATATTGCATTGCTCAGCAAACAGAACAACATTTCCCGACAATAAAAACATTTATTTGATCTGATTTTGGTTTAGAGTTTAAGATTTTGGGTTTTCAGGTATTGTAATATGGGATCAAAAGAAGCAGGGAAGCTAGAGTGGAGGATAAGTGTTGACAATGGGACAACGACCGAGAGATTGGTTCCTAAATCAGGACCTAGTGAAAGAATCTTTCTTTGGCTAAAGGGTTTAGTAATGAAGGTAATCGTGGAGCGACTCTCAAAGTTTATGAGGAAGACTTGGAGGATTGGGGCAGATGATCCGGCAAAAGTGGTTCACTGTCTAAAAGTAGGACTTGCACTTTCATTAGTATCAATCTTCTATTACATGAGACCTTTGTATGATGGAGTTGGAGGAAATGCTATGTGGGCTATCATGACTGTTGTAGTCGTCTTCGAGTCCAATGTCGGTATGTATAAACCAAACCCTATATCAAAAGTTTTCAACTTTCTTATTCTTACCTAAGGAATGCAACTATATTGAACTATATGTTTATCTTCCATGTACAACAGGAGCAACATTCTCCAAATGTTTGAACAGAGTGGTGGCAACTATATTAGCTGGATCACTAGGCATTGCTGTTCATTGGGTTGCAACTCAATCAGGAAAAGCTGAAATTTTTGTGATTGGATTCTCTGTTTTTCTTTTTGGTAAATGTCAAAACCCTAAAATGGATCATTCTTTCTTCACTTGCAAGTAACCAAGAAAGGATCAATCTTTATTAACTTCCTTTTGTGGGTTTGATTCTTGCAGCTTTCGCAGCTACTTACTCCCGGTTTGTGCCATCATTCAAAGCTAGATTCGACTATGGAGCGATAATCTTTATCCTCACATTCAGCCTTGTCTCAGTAGGTGGTTACCGAGTAGACAAGCTGGTTGATATGGCTCAGCAAAGACTATCAACTATTGCTATTGGAACATCTATTTGCATTATCATTACTGTCTTTTTCTGTCCCATATGGGCAGGAACTCAGCTTCACCGTCTTGTGCAACGCAATTTTGTAAAACTTGCCGACTCATTAGACGGTAAGGGTAATAAGAAAATCAAAACTTGTTACGCAAGGTTCCGTCATTAGCTTATATATCCACGCTGATTATCATTAAAACTGCAGGCTGTGTAGAAGAGTACTTCAAAAAGAAAGACGTCTTGAAGAATGAGAATGAAGATGAAGAAACTAACATGAAGCTGCAAGGATTCAAATGTGTACTAAACTCTAAGGGAACAGAGGAATCCATGGTAACATAAAAAGTTCATTTATTACCATTTTGATTTGCAGCTGCTAATGACTTCTTATTTTAAAATCACTCAGGCGAATCTAGCTAGATGGGAACCAGCACATGGAAGCTTTAACTTCAGGCATCCATGGCAACAATATGTAAAGATAGGGGCTGCTATGAGGAGATGTGCTTATTGCCTTGAGAATCTTAGTATATGCATGAGCTATGAAACAGAGGTTATAACCCTTTCACAATGTTATCATAGTTTTGGAGATTTAACTATTAGAGGTTGTTGTGAAACTAATAGTATATATTATATTCAACAGGTACCAGACCAGGCCAAGAAACACTTCGGAGAAGCTTGTCTGAAACTGAGCTCGGCTTCTTCAAAAATCTTGAGAGAACTAGCGGATATGATGAACAACACGAGAAAATCTTCGAAGATGGATTTCTTGGTGTTTGATATGAACTCAGCAGTACAAGAGCTTCGAGAGACCTTAAAGAGTGTTCCAGTTGAAAGCAACAAACCCAAAGAAGAAGTTCCAAACAACAAAGGAGACAGAACCATGTCGATGAGTCTGCATGAAGTACTTCCGGTAGCCACTTTGGTCTCGTTGTTGATTGAAAACGCAGCTAGGATTCAAACAACGGTCGAAGCAGTGGATGAACTTGCAAATCTTGCGGATTTCAAACAAGATTCAAAAAAGAAAACCGGAGACAACAAGGCTAAACAACCACCACTAAATTCATAAGCTGCTTTAAATCACACATCGAAAACTCAACAGCCATGAAGATTTTAAACCTGAGTTTTCATGTATGTATATATATACATAAAGCCTTTTAGTATATGAGTTTCCTTTGTTCCATAACCGAAGCTTTCTTCGGCATGGTTTTCAAAAGCCAACAAAACAAGTTATAACTAAATCTTGATATATATACCATCAAGAAAAAAATAAAAGAAAAACTATAAATCTTGATAATGTTGGAATCCATGATCCTCAGTCCTTAAAGTGCCGCTATATCAAACAAGAAATGAGTTCAATAGGGGAAAATAAGATCATAACTAGACATTTGCCTTTCTATTTGCATGATAGATTTGCGTCAAAAGGCTTTCACCTAACCACACATGGGTGGTCTAGTGGTAGAAGTGAGCTAATCTACCCGGATTCGAATCAACCCCAAGGTATGTGGTCATCTCTAATGCTATTGCGATTTGCGAGTAACAGACCCTAGAAGATTAGTCGGTTGGACTTCTCAGATATCTTAAACTATCAAAGAAAAAAAAACTTTCACCTTCTCTAGGTTCAGGTTTTAAAGTCCCTACCAATATGCGGTTTTCCGGTTTAGAGACATGGAGCAAAGCTCGTTAACCGGAAAAGCAAAGCCGGGTGTAAAAGAGCAAGTCTCGTAGTCATGGATGATTGACCATGGAAGAGAGCGAGACTCCTTTGAAATGTTTAGCCTGCAAACAACCTAGTAGTTTATACTGTTGGACTTTGAAAAATTTTATATGGGCTTAATAGTTAGACAAGGCCCACATCAATAAACCTCATTTGGGTCAATTTTTACGAGATACGTAAATCGCTATTTGTCTTTTTCCTCCTCCACAAACAGTTGGGATAGATTCTTCTCCGACGCGCCTCCTTGTCCTCGCTTCGTCGTCTGTGAATCGATTCAGGTACATCGCTCTTCTCTAATCGATGCGTCCGGTGCGATTAAACCGATTCCATCTGATGGATTTGATGTTGTTTATTCCTCTGTTTCTTGAGATCTATAACTTTTAACCTCGATATCGAACAATAGATCTGTCTCTGCTCCGTTGTTGGTAGTATTGTTTATCAATCGATCGGACCGTATCGGTTACATGTTCAGAATCACCATTGTTTAGTAACGATTGTCATAGATCGGACCGTATTGGTTACATGTTTAAAATCGCCACTGTATAGTGATTCGTTAGAATCGTTCGTTTTTTTTTCACGCAGTTGATTGATATTATCTTTTGTCTGCGTTATATGATTGATTAGGTTTGGTCTCTCTCTGTCTGTCTTATTACTATAAATGAGATGGTAATGTTTGGCTATCAGGTTAAGAAGTAGTAATGTCACGAGCCACGTACATAGTCGGTGCCCTTGCGGGATCTGCTGTAGTAGCCTACATCTGTGACAAAGTCATTTCTGATGAGAAGATTTTCGGAGGCAAGTTTTATATTCCGACATAACCAAAAAAAAACAAAAGTTCATAAGCTTTGATTACTGGTGATATATTTGTTTTTTTTTAATTAAAGCACAGGCAGTACACCGGGAACTATAACTAACAAGGCATGGGGTGTTGCGACTGAAGAGAGGCTCCAGGCATGGCCAAGAACCGCTGGTCCTCCCGTCGTCATGAACCCTATCAGTCGCCAGAACTTCATCGTCAAGTCACGCCCTGAATAAACTGCTTCCCTTCTCTCCCACCATTCCTTATGGATTCTATTTCGATATTATTTGCTCTTTTGTTGGCCTTTACCTGGCTCGGCTAATTTCTCTACCTGGCTGTAGTAATAATTTGTGGGGATGATACACATTGTTAAGTCCAAAGCTTTCTCGAGATGCAATTGTTTTTTTTTGTAACGTCTAATGATTTTGACAATAAAATAAAAATCAAGCCAACAAGACTTGGCAGCTATATTTCTTTTGCTTTTATCCAGAGATAGATGCATCCTGTTTAGTCAGAGAGGTTTGGGATATTTATTGGTTTATCCAATTTGGAAATTTTTCTATTGGTTTCACACATACCTCACTTAAACGTGTTGTATGTAGCCTTTGTGTTTCCCAGTATAAATTCTTTAGAGATTTTGCCTCAATTTGTTGCTACCACCTAATGAAAGTTGTAGTCTAACAACAGGGATCAAAGTCATTAGTGATCATAACCCTTTTGTTTGTCTCAGTGATATGTGTTTGTCTCAGTGATATGGGTGAACAGATTGAAGATGCATCCCTACAAAAAATGCTTATCTTCTCCGACACTGCACTATGAATCAAACTGTTGTTCACTCTTATCTACTTTCAGGTCTAGCAAGTGTGCGAGTCAAAACAGTTATAGAAAAGAGTACCTGGTTCACAACCAGAGCTTAACCAGATATTAAAAAGCTAAACCGAAATGTTAAGTGGTTTATCCCGTAACAGAGATAGAGTTACTTACATAATCTCTCACCAACCAACAAAACAAACAAATGCGAAATTATGACAGATAATTAAAATCACCGGACAAGTAGAATAGCTTAACCGTAACGGAAATAGACACGAACTATGACAGATAAATTAAAATGTTATTTTGGAAATAAAATTTTCGAAATTTTATTAACTAGAAGAATCAACGCTTCCTCCCTTTCAGAAAAAAAAATTCTTTTATTTTCCCACCGAAAAGTAAATATAAATAGAGAGAAATTAAATCGTAATCAAAAAGTGTAACGGCTATATTCGTTAATAAAATTTTCGAAATTTTTATTAACTAGAAGAATTAACGATTCCTCCCTTTCAGAAAAAAATCTTTTATTTTCCCACGGAAAAGTAAATATAAAAAAGAAAGATATTAAATCGTAATCAAAAAGTGTAACGGCTATATTCGTGAAAAAAAGAAGAAGTAACGGCTATATTCGTGAAAAAAAGAAGTAACGGCTATATCTCTACTCTATAAATACAACACATAGACACCAACAAAACTCATATTCTTCTTCAAACAATGTCGACAATACACCAAAATCACTATATCCATTCTTCTATTACTTGATACAGAAGTTTCATCTTCCGTTCTCAAAACCCTTAACTCAGCGAGAACACAATGCCGTCTTCTTCCAACACCGCCCTTTTCTTCGCCGCAACAAACCTCCACATGTCCTGGCGAGAAACTCTCCTCGGTTTAAGTCTTTTCTATGTCGTTTGCAGATTCCGGTTCAAAGCTTTTCTTCTTCATCGATTTATTTAATTCGGGTGGGCAGTGTTTTGTGAATTGTAAAAATCATCAACGAGTGACCAACGATGATGACACAATCACCAAAGCCTCCACTTCTGTTTGGTATGCTCTCTATTTGCTTTTGGCCTTTTTATAATTTTTTTAGGAAACAAAATTCAATTTTATTTGCTTTTGGCCCTTTTTCTGCATTTAGCTTTCTAATTAAATTTCAAAAAAGAATCACGTTTTTTTAGGAAAAGAAAATAATAGGATTTTTTTTTTTACATAATCATTTTTATTACATATGCCGAAATCAATTAATTAGCAACTTATTACATAAATAGATATTAAATAAAACAATAGAAAATATTTAAAATTCATGACATTAAGGGTTTAGATTAGAATCAAGTCGGTTTTTATGGGATCTAATTCCGTTTAGATCATCAGCTTCAAACAATTTTTCAATAGAGAATTTACGTTGGATATTTCACAATATATATTAAGGAAAAACATATCGCAGCCACTCCATTTCGACCCAATAAAATGTTAAAAAACCTCAAGAGTAGTAGTATAATGTTTTTTTTTTAACCACAGTAGTAGTATAATGTTTTTACAAAAAAAAAAGACAAATTACAGATAACGAAACCTTCTGACTTAAAAAGCAGGTTATCCTTAAACCGGTACAGACAGTCAACTACTGCACATGGACGGCGACAGAATCAACACTTGTCCTCCGAACCAAGCAATCTCCTGCCTGATCCCTCATAAACTCTCCCAACCGTGGCTTCGAATACCTTACGCCGTTTGTTCTCGGCTCGGACCCGAAGACCCACCCCAATCATCCCACTGACCCGGCTGGAAATGAACCTTTTCCGGTTCTGCTCCGGTCTGAAAGTCCTCGGCTATTTCATGATCCTTCTCGTCTTCGCCGTCGTCGCCGTTTCTTACAACGCCGTTGTGGTCAACACATGGTGGCCGATCTTAATCGAGAGCAGCCATGGAGCTCTCTCAGCTCTCGCCTGCCTAATCATCTCTCTCTTCCACTTCCTGGTAAATCTCAAAGTCTTGACCTTTTGATAAGATAGCTTCTTGCTCATCAAAGGTGAATTGCTATAAAGTGTCTAACTTTGATGTTTGTTTGGTGTACATTGCAGCTGGTGATGTTGTTGTGGAGCTACTTCACTGTGGTCTTTACGGATCCAGGTTCTGTTCCTGAGCATTTCAGAAGAGAGCTTGGCGACGGTGAGAGTAGTTTGGAGGCTGGTACTTCCACAGATCATGGAGCTTTTGGTTCTTTAGGTTACTGTCCTAAATGCCGGAATGTTAAGCCTCCTCGTTGCCATCACTGTTCTGTGTGTAAGAAGAAATCTTATTTGCTTATGCTGAATGTTCAAAAAAATCTCTAGGCGGTACTTAGGCGTTTTATATGGTATTATTAGACCTATTATTTTAGTGCCTAGACCGATTTAAAAAAAAAAAGTTTTGTTTAGGTCCGATTTGCCAACTAGGTGCCGCTGAACCAATTGTCAGAACACTGGTGTTACTAAATGTATGGGTGATAAAATTCTTATATAAACAAAGCTTTACTGGGTTTGTGTGTTCTTATGCAGGTCAAAGATGTGTTCTGAAGATGGATCATCACTGTGTTTGGATAGTTAATTGTGTTGGAGCGCGCAATTACAAGTTTTTCCTTCTTTTTCTGGTACAAAAAAAAACTCTTTCAGTGTTTTGTTTATTTTGCGTGGATGTTTCAGATTTTTATATGTTTTTTCCTTCGTTGTGTAGTTGTATACATTTCTGGAGACAATGTTGGATGTTGTAGTGTTGCTTCCTAGTTTCATAAAGTTCTTCAGCCAAGCTATAAAGCATTCCTCTTCACCGGGTAAACTGACCTCCCTCGTTCTGGCTTTCGGTGAGTGTGTGAACCATTCCTAGTAGTCTTTACAAGAAAGTTGTTAGCTTTTTGTCTCAATTTTCCTTGTTAATGTTTCTCTTACAGATTCTATCATCCCCTTGATGCAGTTCTTAACTTAGCGTTCGTTCTCAGCCTTCTCTGTTTCGTAGTCATGCACATCTCACTTCTCTCGACCAACACTACTTCAGTCGAGGTAACTCTAATACTAATATAGTGTTGGCTTCTTTCTACATATGATTGATTCTCTTGTCTAACTAAAATCATCGTTTGTGTTTAAATTAGGTTCATGAGAAAAACGGAGATGTCAGATGGAAATATGACTTGGGAAAGAAGAAAAACTTTGAGCAGGTGAGTCATCCTTTTGTTTTTCATCATTACATGGAATCTTTAGTTACGAAAATAAAACTCTTCTCCTGTGAAGGTTTTTGGGAAGAAGAAAGCATTTTGGCTCCTCCCATTGTACTCTAAAGATGATATCCAAAACATAACTTCGCTCCAAGGCCTTGAGTTTCCAACTCGTTCTGACATCGATCCTTGAATTGAAACATCAAACATGGTTGTAAAGTTAGTTCTCAGCTTTAAAGTTAGTTCTCAGCTTTCCCTCCAATGTAGATAACTGTCCTCTCAAAATGTAACCTGATCACATTGTTGTGAATTTGTGATAGTGAGTGTTGATTTGATTCATTTTTAAGTTTATGTTGTTCTTCAACTGATTTAAAATGAGAAACTTGTTGTACCAGAAAACAACAAGCTACTAGGTATAAGATTGTTATTCAGAACAGAGAAAAAAATTTAAGTTTAAGAGAGAGTAAGAAAGAAGATCATATCACTCAACCCAAAACCCTTCATCAATCTTCTTACCAAACAAGAAGAAACCGTAAGGTTCGATTTCACATTAGAGAGAGAGCTTTTTCTTACATAAAGTTCTCAAACTACAAACAAATTCCAGTACAGCTTTCTTTCCTTTGTCTACTTGCTTCTTGTTGCTCTATTATAGCTTTGGGCTGCTGCTAGTAGGGACGGTACCTTCTGCCTCCTCGGTTGCCATCATGATGATGCCTGTTCTCTCTCCCTGACCCTCCGTTATTCCGGTCATCTCTTCTGGGTCGTGCGGGTGGTGCCATCTGCATTCCAGGCTGTTGCCTGCAATCACATATAAACCCATTTCGGTTTAGTCCAAAAGAGAAGGAAGGATAGACCAATTTAGTTTAAAAGAATAAAATGACTTACAGAACATAGCCAACTCGGCCATCAGGAAGAAGCATTGGAACCATTTGCATCCCTGTTGGCATTGCTCCTCTACCATAGATCATTGGCTGCTCACCACAAAAAAAAATTTAAAACCAAAGTTCACACAAATTTTTTTTGCTGATAATGACATTTCTAAAGAAGATGACAAACAGGAAACATACATACCTGAGCAAAACTACCGGCAATACCCATAGCACCATAAGGAGGCGCAGCAAAACCACCAAACGTAGGAAGAGCAAAGGGGGCAGGAGAAGGTGCAGCAGCACCACCATAAGAATAAGAAGAAGGCTCATGTTTCCTCTCAGCCTGGGGTTTAGCAAGCACAACTTCTAACTCTTGACCTGTAGTTTTGTGGCATGTGTTAGTCAATAATAACATCTCCTGAGACCCAAATAAAACAAACATTTAAAAGAAAACACAATGAAAAATCTACCGTTGATTTCATATCTCTCGGAGTCTTTGACAGCCTTCAATGCACTAGACCTTTCAGCATAGTGTACAAACCCAAAATCACGTTTACCACCTTTTCCAGGAGGTGTGACGACTTTAGTAACTTCTCCATGTCTCTGAAAGAGTTCTTTCAGTTGCTCTGTTGATGTATTCTCTGGAATATTCTTCACATAAAGAGCTTTCACCTGAAGCATTTAACACAAAGAGTGAGTCTTAAAGATGTTCTAGAGAGAGAGAGAGCGACTAAACACTATCTTTAAAGGTTAACCTGGGCAGCAGCAGCTGAAGTCTCAGGAGAGCTTTTTGGGTCAGCCCAAGTCACAGTTGGAGCGTTGCCCTCAAGCTTAAAACTAGAATCTATCATTTTCTGCCTTGAATAATCAGCACATGCATTGTTATAGTATAGAACAAATGCAAAACCACGGTTACGAGTAGAGTTTGTTGGATCCTACAGGCACCAAAAAAATAATAACTAAGCAAAGCAAAGATCATCCCCATGGCAATCAGATTCATCAAATCTTTTTTTACTTACTTTTATGAGCTCGATGCTCTCCACTCCAGGACCAACATCCTCTATGACTTTCCTAAACTCATCCTCAGTCCACTCCTTTGGGATGTTACCAATAAATAGTCTATTCTTGGTTTCAGAAAGGGAGCATCTTATGGTTTTTCCCTGTACAAAAAACTAGATAAATGTTAAACATAAGTAGTCATAAGTATAATTTAAACTAGGGATGGTTAATAAGCTTGCCTTAAACTGTTTACTGTGCAACTCCTCAATTGCCTTTTGTGCAACGTCTTTGGTTTTGAAACCTACAAAAGCATATCCTTTGTTCTCACCAGAGTCTCTATCTTTCATCAATCTCACCTGATAAGAGAAAAAAGTTAAAAAGTCAGCCCTTAAATACAAAGAGGCTCATGCTTAAAAAATAAGACACAAAGATTAATTGTTCTTCCAACCTCAAAGATATCGCCAATTGGTTCACATAGATCCCTTAGGTCTTCTTCTCCAACATCCCTAGGGAGACCGCCAATGAAAACTTCAGAACCGTGAGGAGGAAGTGAAAGAAGATGGGAATACTCTTCCCTTTCTTCTTCTTCTTCATCTTCTGCTGTCTCAATATCAATATCAATATTGTTGTCTTCATCTTCAGCTTCCACATCATGCTCTTCGTCATTGTGACTGTCATCATCATCTTCTTCTACATGTTCCTCCTCCATCTCACTGGAGCTACCATCCTCGTAATCCACACGATCATCAACATCTGGAGCGTCTGACATTGAGGCTCGCTCGTGCAAATGATATCTGGTCGGTCACCCAATAACCATACTTAAAAGGACGCTCAGGTGATCAAAACTTTTGAAAAGAGAAGCTTTCTGATTGTTAAATGGAGGATGAAAAAAAAGAGAGAAATGAAGTTCATTGCCGTTATTGAATGCAACAAAGATCAGAACTCTTTTTTAGTTGTGTTTGAAGCTCAAAGCAGTAAACTTTATAAGAGAAGGAACCAATCAAATTCGAGACCGTGACTCTCACATCTTCCCAGAAAACAAAAACCCATTAACGGAAACCAAATATAATCAAGACCCAGAAGCAAATTACTCACCACATCAGCTCAGAAATTTAAGGAAAAATCTGAACTTTGTTACATGGTCAGAAACTAGGGTTTGTGCTTTTGTTTTTGTTTTGTTTTATTTAGGGAGGGAACAAGATGGAAGAATATGAGAGAGATCTACGAAACAACCAAAACATATGTATATGAAAAGATGAAATGGAGAATTTTCTCGGCATACCAGACCCTCTTTGTGTTTTTGTGTATTTCTGGGGATTTTGCTCCGACGATAACTGTTACTCAAGCTCGTCGGCTACCTCTACTTCTATCTCCAGTGAAAAAACGCTTTTTAGGCCCATTTAGTTTTATTGGGCCTGTAGCTTTCTAGTTCTCCATTAGGCCCATTTTAGATTATCTTTTGACATCTGTGATTTGCCAGCCCTGCTGTTTTGTTTATCATCTCTCACTTGATGTCAGACTGATATTCAATTATTTTGAGTCAGCATGATCTCTTTTTTCGTCAGGATGATATCAATTATTTTAATTCAACGTGCTCTCTTTTTAAAACTCTTTATGATGTTCATTTTTATAGGTCTTCAATTTATAGGAAAAAGTGCCTATTTCAACATGAACTTTACGCGTCGTGCTTATTCCTTCACGAACTTTGTAGTAGTGCGTATTCCACACTGAACTAAACAATTTTTTTAAAATTCTATATGAACTTTATGCGTCGTGTCTATTCATTCACGAACTTTATAGTAGTGCGTATTTCACAGTGAACTAAACAAAAATTCGAAAATACTACATAGACTCTCAAAATCGTGCTTATTTCAATATTGAGTGTTAAATGTGTTAGTCATCCATTAATTTCTCAAAACAACGTCATTTTGTATAAATTTGTGAAATTAAAAATTAAAAATAAAATATACTCTCAAAGTCATGCTTATATAAATTGACTGTCAAAGGTAATAGTCATCATTGAATTTATCAAAATCGTTTCGATAAATTAACGGATGACTAACACCTTAAACCGTCAATTTATAAATAAGCACGATTTTGAGAATCTATTTAGTATTTTTTGAAAGACTAACAATTTTGGCGGTCATATATATATATTGACCGTTAAAAGTTTTAGTCATACATTAATTTATCAAAACAATGTCATTTTGGATAGATTTTATAAAATTAAAAAAATTAAAAAACGATGAATAATTTCATAAAATTTAACCAAAATAAAGTCTTTTGGTAAATTAAAGGATGACTATTACATTTGACAGTTAATATATATAAGCACGGTTTTAAAAGTTTATATTTTATTTTGATTTTTAGTTTCACAAAATTTATACAAAATGACGTTGTTTTGAAAAATTAATGGATGACTAACACATTTAACACTCAATACTGAAATAAGCACGATTTTGAGAGTCTATGTAGTATTTTTTGATTTTTATTTAGTTCAATGTGAAATACGCACTACTATAAAATTCGTGAAGGAATAGACACGACGCATAAAGTTCATATAGTATTTTAAAAAAATTGTTTAGTTCAGTGTGGAATACGCACTATTACAAAGTTCGTGAAGGAATAGGCACGACGCGTAAAGTTCATGTTGAAATAGGCACTTTTTCCTCAATTTATACATATGTGCCAGTCCTTTATTTGACTTATCCCAGGGCAGCCTGGTAGTGGTACCAATACTAATTGTAGGTCAAGTTGGTATAGACTTTGATGGTGTTTCATTTATATTGTTTTCTCGTATTTAAGAAGCATTTATCTTAGGTGGCTGTGGAGTTGTGTTGTAAGTGTAACGTCGAAGACAAGACTGATAAGTGTAGGAATCATGTCACATGGGCGATGTTCTTTGCTCGTGTCCCAAGTTGCAAAGTTGCAGCTTTTTTTACGGTCATTTTCATAAATTAATATTCACTTTTGCATTAAATTACAGTGAAAATATAAAAGCTGGCCAGACGTTTGATGCTAGGAGTTTTGAGGCTCCTAGGTCAAATGATAGTATAGTGGAAGTAAGTTTGTCGAACCAGTTCTGAGGGACTCAAAGCAGTGAGAATGCAAGTATTTGCCTAATCTAAGTGCAATCAGTGAATTTGATGGTTTTTAAACTAAAACTAGAATGCAAGCAATAAAAATGATACTTTTAAGCTATTGGAAATGAGAACTCATGGGTATAGGGATTTCAGACCTTGGGTGATCAAGTTTCGAACTAAGGATGACAAATGAATCAATCAAACTATTAACCTTAAGCCTAGACACAATTCTAAGCAAGCTCTATGTCTAGATGAATGCTCATTTGCTAACATGTCTCAAACATCAAATGTCTTTGGTTGAATAACATGCAAGCAATCATTACTAACAAGTCTATTAGCTATCTTAGCATCTTTAACAACAAATCTCTTTGGCAAAGTACACTAAAAGCCTAGGAGAGTTGACTCAGGCATTTCATCAAACACCTGTCGGGTGAGAAATGCCTAGAGATCACCCTTTGAGTGGCCTACTCAAATGATGCATTAAGATCACTCTACTATGCAAGGAACAAGTATGATCTACACCTAAAACATCCTAGAACTAGCCTAATCACCCTTAATCACCCTAACCCATGAATCCAAAAGGTGATTACTCACTAATCTCCATGATTCCTCTTAAACCCATGATGGATTTCAGATGAATCATATAGAGAATTAGAAGAGAAACTCACAAGAACACAAGAACAATCAAATCAAAAGATAACTTTCTTGAGAGAGTTTTGTCTATTCAATAGATAAAAGATTCTCTGCCAATGGTGGCTACAAAGAGTACTTAAACATTAGGTTTTTCAGTGCAAAAACGTGCACAATAAATTGCAAAAAGGTCCTTGAAAATAATAAAAGTCGTGCACTGATAACGCGGAGCGACCTCGGCCAGTCGCTCCGAGAGGTCGCTCTGGCTTCGGGAGCGACCTCGGGTGGTCGCTGCGAGGCATTGCTCCGGAGGTATTTTCTTCGTCTTCGAGCTGTGTAAAGCCGAGCGACTTGGAGTGGTCGCTCCAGCTTTGGTCGTCAAAGGTCGCTCCGGCTGGAGCGAGGTCTCACAGCGACCTCTGCAGGTCGCTCCAGGCTGATTCACGGATGTCCGAAGCGATAAAAAGGCGAGCGACTTCATGGCGTCGCTCTGAGATTGAGCCTTGAGGTCGCTCCGGCTGGAGCGATGTCACCTAGTCGCTCCGAGGTGGTCGCTCCGGTCGGTTTTGTCCAAAGATCAACTCTTATTCTTCTTTTGAGCTCCAAATGCATCCAAATGTCTCCAATAACCTCATGAGGTGCTCCAATACCTGATAGAGACATATGTATGCATAATGCAACCTAAACATGTCTAAATCCTAATCTACATGATGTAAATGCTTATGAATGAATGGTTAAAACAATGCAAATATGCAAGACATCAACTCCCCCACACTAGTCCTTTACTTGTCCACAAGTAAACTTTCAAGAACCAAGGAGAAAAGGTTTGAAAATGGGGACTCATAACCAAAAGAAAATCTTCTTAGTTCTCAACCTAACAACCTTGCATAATCATACCAAATAGCAAGAGCAAAGATTTTATCCATCTCTAACTTCTCTAGGCCTATCTCAGCTCCTTTGATCTCTACACTCATTAACCATGCATCTACAAACCACAAATCCACATCTCTCTAACATTTATGAAGCAAACTCAATAGACATCTCACAAATGGTCAACTGGTCCAAGTCATTTGGTTTGGTAAGACAAAGGCTTTAATGCAAGTGAAATCAGAGGTTCAAAATGATCTTTTATGGTGGTTTACTCTCAAAACAAAGTAGCTTTGACAATACACATAATATATCTAAGAAAGGGATCAACTCATGCATACAATGCTCAATCTCCATTGTTCTACCCTTTCCCAAACACACAAGATATGTAATCATTCCTCAATGTCAAACCCAACTCACATCTCTCACCAAAAGATCCCAAGAACATTCTTCACATCAGACTCTTTCTTTTGAAATCAATAAGGGATTTTCACAATTTTAAAACAAATCTTAGCTCCTAACAACTTTGCTAGCCCCCTTTTTCATTCTTCTTTTTTTTTCTCTTTTTTTTTCTTTTTTTTTCTTTTTTTTTTTTATTTGGGGGCCAAGACTTTTCACAATAAGAGCTAGATACTTCTCCACTAATCCCATAAAGACTAATCATTTAAGCACAAAGAGTCAAACCTTTCATATTCCCAAATCACAATCACAACACTCACCCCCTTCCTATAGCTAGACAATAGAGTGACTAATCTAGCAAGAATGGAGACTAAGCATTGTCGTTCCCAATACTCTCAACATTATGCACATGCAAAGCTTTCCAAAGAGGCCTCACTCAACAAATAATGATGGTTTAAAAATGAGGTATGGGTTTTGGGAGTGGGGTACCACTTGAGTTTGTCAAAAAGATTGGTAAAACAGATGGGACAACTCAAGTGTGTATATCCATGACTTAGTACACAAGGGACCATATGCAAGAGTCATTAAAACAGGAGCTTGCTTCAAAGAGAGAGTATCAACAGTCAAATGAGTTTCAAGAGGAGCATTCAAGGCGCGAAGTTTACAAGCTTTCTAAAGGGTGCTCAAGCTACTTGTCATGATTACAAAGGTCAACAAATTCAGTACTTAGCATGAGCTCTTTACAAGGTTGAGATCCCCCTAATGCATGAATGCAACTTATATGCTTCTAGACTCAATCCTAAAAATGCAAATGATGCAACTAAATGATTCTTTTTGTGTTTTTCAAATTTTTTTATTTTTTTTTGGATTTTTCTAATGCAAATAAGAATGTATATGCAATGCATGAGACTCAAAATCATGGAAACAAACATGATCAAATACTAGGTACCTCCCCCACACTTAAATCACACAGTCTCTGTGTGAGTGAGGTACCCAATGGAAATGTGAAATACAAAGAAAAACTGGAAAAAGGGAAGTTTGCAGTTACCTGAGACGGGAGCGAGGTTGAAGGGTCGTTCCCGGCAACGGCGCCAATTTGATGCTAGGAGTTTTGAGGCTCCTAGGTCAAATGATAGTATAGTGGAAGTAAGTTTGTCGAACCAGTTCTGAGGGACTCAAAGCAGTGAGAATGCAAGTATTTGCCTAATCTAAGTGCAATCAGTGAATTTGATGGTTTTTAAACTAAAACTAGAATGCAAGCAATAAAAATGATACTTTTAAGCTATTGGAAATGAGAACTCATGGGTATAGGGATTTCAGACCTTGGGTGATCAAGTTTCGAACTAAGGATGACAAATGAATCAATCAAACTATTAACCTTAAGCCTAGACACAATTCTAAGCAAGCTCTATGTCTAGATGAATGCTCATTTGCTAACATGTCTCAAACATCAAATGTCTTTGGTTGAATAACATGCAAGCAATCATTACTAACAAGTCTATTAGCTATCTTAGCATCTTTAACAACAAATCTCTTTGGCAAAGTACACTAAAAGCCTAGGAGAGTTGACTCAGGCATTTCATCAAACACCTGTCGGGTGAGAAATGCCTAGAGATCACCCTTTGAGTGGCCTACTCAAATGATGCATTAAGATCACTCTACTATGCAAGGAACAAGTATGATCTACACCTAAAACATCCTAGAACTAGCCTAATCACCCTTAATCACCCTAACCCATGAATCCAAAAGGTGATTACTCACTAATCTCCATGATTCCTCTTAAACCCATGATGGATTTCAGATGAATCATATAGAGAATTAGAAGAGAAACTCACAAGAACACAAGAACAATCAAATCAAAAGATAACTTTCTTGAGAGAGTTTTGTCTATTCAATAGATAAAAGATTCTCTGCCAATGGTGGCTACAAAGAGTACTTAAACATTAGGTTTTTCAGTGCAAAAACGTGCACAATAAATTGCAAAAAGGTCCTTGAAAATAATAAAAGTCGTGCACTGATAACGCGGAGCGACCTCGGCCAGTCGCTCCGAGAGGTCGCTCTGGCTTCGGGAGCGACCTCGGGTGGTCGCTGCGAGGCATCGCTCCGGAGGTATTTTCTTCGTCTTCGAGCTGTGTAAAGCCGAGCGACTTGGAGTGGTCGCTCCAGCTTTGGTCGTCAAAGGTCGCTCCGGCTGGAGCGAGGTCTCACAGCGACCTCTGCAGGTCGCTCCAGGCTGATTCACGGATGTCCGAAGCGATAAAAAGGCGAGCGACTTCATGGCGTCGCTCTGAGATTGAGCCTTGAGGTCGCTCCGGCTGGAGCGATGTCACCTAGTCGCTCCGAGGTGGTCGCTCCGGTCGGTTTTGTCCAAAGATCAACTCTTATTCTTCTTTTGAGCTCCAAATGCATCCAAATGTCTCCAATAACCTCATGAGGTGCTCCAATACCTGATAGAGACATATGTATGCATAATGCAACCTAAACATGTCTAAATCCTAATCTACATGATGTAAATGCTTATGAATGAATGGTTAAAACAATGCAAATATGCAAGACATCAACGTTGCTTTTGAGTTCAATAACTAAAAACATCGTAAATGAAAAATAGCAAAGACCATGACAACAATCATTTCATAACTTGCATATGATAGTATCTAACTGCAATCATTTTATAGAAAACTCTGAAATTGTGTTTATATTACCAAAATTAGTAACAAGATTACATTTTCCAGACCGACAAAACAAAAGATTACATTTCCAATCATCGAAAAGATACTCAGAAACACACAAAATCACACATTACACACCAATATTAAAGGTCATCAATACAAAACTAAAAGAAAAGTCATCGTCCTGATCTTAGTCAAAATATTATTTATATATATCCGAAAAAACTATTTTAAAACGAGTAAGGAAAAAAATCACGACCGTTAGATTTTCCTTATCATCATCTTAACCATTTTCTATAATCACTAGTAGAAGCAGGTGAGATCTCTCCACCACCACCAACAGACTCAGTATAGCAAGAAGAGTAGTTTGACTGTTGCTCCAATGCACCCAACTGTGAACCACCGATACTCTTAAGACTTGGACTCCTTAAACTCTGACTGCTACCATCACCACAATACCCTCCTCCAACCTCCACAGGTGGCTGTATTGGAACCGGATACGAGAGCCGTTTCCTAGCTGACCCGGCACGATCTTTCTCAGGTGTCAGAGGTCGTTGCCTAGGTGCACTCTGTGATCGGATTCTCGCCTTTGCTGATTCCGTGATGGCCATGTAGTTCGGCAATGTAGTGGTGGTACAAACGCTGTAGCCACTTCTTGCGGTGAAACTATAGTTAGACCTCAAGCTAGGTGTGTTTGATGTGTAACTGTAAGCTGACCGGTCATCTCTTTGGATCCGTGGACTAGCGGACCGGATTTGTACCGGTCTTGATTTAGCGGGAGACGGTGTAGCTGATGAGAAACTATGTTGTTGGTTGTGATGGTGGCTGGTTCTTGATGGTGTGTCAGGCCTTTGGCTACGGCTAGGACTTGCACCGGTTCTTGAATAAGCACGGGTTAAATACGGTTGAGCCGTATCGATTTCAACGGTTTTGTAAACCGGTGGTCTTTGATCCGTTGAAGCTCGTTTATCCCATGGTTTAGATGACATCCACCGGTCTAACCACTTTGGTTGCTCTTCTTCCTCTTCCTCTTCTCCTATAGATTGACTACCTCTGGTTCTCCTAATCTTTAAACCAAACAAAACCAGCAAAATTAGACACTTAACCGGATGAAAATACCGGTTTAAACCAAACCGTTTATTTATGTGTTTGTTTAAGTACCTGCTGAGAGAAGGCTTTTGATAAACTATTGTCTCGCCTTTCTTGCAACATTGCTTTGACTTCTTGAATCGTTTGTGGTCGCTCCTCCCAATCCTCAGCAATGCTACTTCCTTCTCTTGACTATATAACCAAAAAAAAAACATCATTAACTAACATGTCTGAAACAATGATGTCTGAAACTTGTATTAAATCTTACCATGGATCTTCTGTCTGAAAAGTCTTGAAGATAACGAGATTCGAGAACACTGTGAGTGTCACTGAAGGCAGACTTGCGAGTACCATCATGAGACAAGCGTTTACGTTGGTCGAGAACACGTGACTGGACTCGGACCAGAGCTTGCATACACCTCAACGTCATCTTAGCTTGTTTCCGAACGTTGTGACCTCTCACTAGTGCTTGTAGCTTCACTAATCCTTTCAATGCTCTTAACGCTCGTCTTGCCTGAGCATAATCTCAATTAACTGTTAATTACACATAATTAATTAATTAATAATAATAATTAATAGAAAACTTGCTCACCAGATAACCTCTGAAACAAGTTTGTACGATGATAGCTGCGTAGTTTTCTCTCGGTGAGTAAGTCAGCCTTCTGTGGTTTGGTAACTCCGCCGTCTCCGGAGGAGTTTCCCGTGAGACGGAGACGGTGGCGGGCGGTGGTTGTGCGGCGTTTCTCTGTTCTGAAACAGAGGATGAAGCGTTTGTGTTGATCGTCTCCGTTTCCATGTGTTTCGGAGCAGACCCGTCTTTTAAAATGTCGGTGGTCTTCGCCGGAGAGTTGTGATTCGTTGTTTTTCTGAATAACCACCGTCTCTTCTCTCTCTTCTGCAGACAAAAAAAGAGCATTTGAATTAAACTAAGAAACTTTTCAAGACTTGGAGAGAGTGAAGAGACGAGACTCAAAGATCTTGACATTTGGTAAGTAAACAAACCTTGTCATCGTCTTCCTCAGCTTCATTGCAGTGAGCATTGTTGTTGTTATGTTCTTTCTTGGTCGGAGATCGGAAAGCTCGTTTAACGGCGGTGAGCCAGGAAGAAGACGAAGAGCCGGTCTTTTTCCCCATGACGATATGAGATCAGAGTCAACAACACATTGCAAGAATCGTGGCGTTTTAGGACATTAAGAGGATGAGATGTGGTTTAGATTCTTGCGAAAATGAGGAAGAGAGTGGTGGGTGGATCTTGGGAAACAGAAATGTATCAATAAAATTTGGAAGGTTGCTTAAGGGAGAGTTCTGACTCTGACCACCCTCTTTAACTGCGACCATGACAGCGATGACTCTTCCTCTTCATTTATTACTCTCCACTTCATTTATTTATTTCTTTTTCACCAGACTATAATAACAAGTATCAATTATATCACATTATCATGTACATCTCTGCTTACATTTGTCATTCATCTGATACCACAGCTATTTCATTTCATCTTTCTTTTCAAAGAATTTTTTTTTTTTTTAAACTGAAGAATTCTTTTCAAAGAATTTGATTCAAAGAAAAAAACAGTGTCCATATGCTTTTGTAAATGATATATAATTCGATAGTATTAATAAACAGATTTGTATATACATCACGATATTATATTTAATCATTTTTGTTATATCTAAATTCGCGAATTCGTCGATACTAAATTCTTAGGATGTAAAACATTTCTATATATATGTCTTGCATTATGTAAAATCTTAAATTGTCATCGATAATAAAAATCCTTCCTTGTATGTGGATTTAGCTTAGCAGATATGATATCCCATTAATTTTTTTTTTGTATTGTTTACTTTATTTCGTTTTATCATATGTTTTTTTTGCAGTATATAGATGTTTGACAAGGATCAACAAAGAAACAAATGGCAGTTCCTTGTATTACGATTACGTCACCCAAGTTACACATTGCTCACTGACGCAACATCAGTGATAAAATCCTATCTACAAATGTTACTCTCTTTGATTTCCGTTTGAAATTGTGCACAAGAAGAAAATGGTAACTGAAGATTCATCTACGAGTAACTAACAATCTCATTACTAAATGGTTATGCAAAAGATAAAAGCACATTTTTAATGATAAAGTTACATCATAGTCAATTTTTGTGTAATCATAATTACATTTTAAGACAGTTTTTACTTCCAAAACAATTTCTCTTCTTCCAGCTAACATTTGCTAACTAACTCCACTTTCAAGACTAAACACTTATTAATTAAGTTATTCTAATTATCCATTTTTTAATTAAAGAAAATAAAAGAAAATAAATTATACTCCATCCGTTTTAATTTAATTATCATTGTAAAATAATTTTTTTTGTTTCAAAAGAAGTATCGTTTTAGAGTTAATGCAAAATTTATTACAATTATTCTTCAATTTATTTTTATTGGTTGAAATATAACTAGGTGTATAGATAGTAAATTGTTTTATTTTTAAAATTATGTAAAATTAAGTATTTTTTTAATTTATGTGTATAAAACTAAAACAACAAATAAAATAAAACATAAGGAGTATGATACCAAGACAATATGAGAATCGCCACAAAATTACAAATCAGTTTAGGAAAACACACCAAAAATACTATTAAAGGACTCTATGAAGTTTTAATCCAAGCTCTCTACGCGCACCGTCGTTCATCTAAAAAAATATTATGTTTTAAAAGCGGTAAGCGTTTTTTTGTAACATAGATAGCAAATAAATTATCTTAAAGATTTTATTATATCACAACTTGTAATGTTATAATTCACCATCTCTCAATGTTGTGCGTTACACGACAAATTTAAAGACGTCTCTCATGTTAGAATCGAGATAGTCAACCAATTCTGATATTGTTTATAATGTCCGACTGTCCATGACTAATAGGACACCCACACACGCTTTCTCGGCCCTTGAACCCATCTCGGCTCTGCAATCACCATAATGACTTTTCTCCATGCTTTGGCATGATTCGCATGATATCGCCAATCATTTTTTGATAGATCTCCTATCCTTTGATTACTCTATCTCAAACAAGTTTAACTCTGGAATTTTGTCTGGATGTATGCCAAAAAAACTAGGCACACTTTACTAACATAGATATCCAAATCAATTCTTTTAAAATGTTTTCATAAATCACAATTTGAGATGTTACATCTACATGTTAGTATATTTTTATTTTTAACAAAATCTAGTGCCTATATACTACTCATTTTTTTAATTAGAAATGTTGAAATGATATGTTTTCATAAAAAGAAAGGAAAATCACATAATTTTTTTTGAAAAACACTTTAAACCTTGAACTCGCTTTTACTAGAATTTTAATTTTTAAAGTGATATTTGTATCACAAAAAACGTTGAACCTGATTTACATGTTCATCAAATAAAAAACTGACATATTGTACAGATAAATGTGATGATGTCTTTTTTTTTTGGAAAACAATTATTTAATTAAAAAAATCAGAAGGCTAAATAAAAGTTAGAAAATAAAAAAATTCAAAAGTAATTAAATTTTCAAAAACAAAAAAATAGAGTTAATTAAAATACAGAAAACTAAACAAAAATTGAAAAATAAAGAAGATTAAATTAAAATACATAAGATTAAAGTTCTAGTAAAAAAAATTCAAGGTTTAAAGTTTTTGTAAGTGTCACTTTCGAGATTTTTATGCTATTTTCTCTAAAAATAAACATAGAGATTGTCAGAATTGCACAAGCCTAAGAAGAAGACAACACAACAGTTCTAGTTCTGGAAAGTCTCTCTTGTATTATTGACATGAATGAATGACTTACTGCAAATATCTACCAAACCCTAACGTCTACAATCGTAATCATTATTAGGCCCATGGAGTTCGAAGTAAGTGAACACTCAACTTTCCAATAAAACCGGTAAACTACTCCTCCCCAAAGCCTCAGCGAAGATGCTACTCAAGCTGGGAGATAGAGTGAAGTTCTCTGTCTTCTCTCTAAAAACCCACCGACGTGTTTAATCGGCCGGTTGACGGAGGGGTTCCTTATGCCACCGTCGGCCCGGTTTCCTTTTGCTCTCTTCCAATTTCCGTTTAGTAGTTTCTTAGTTTAAGGTTTTTTTCTGTTTTCTTTTGAGTAGATCTCGTGTTTCCGGCGTCGCACTTTTCTTTAGGTGGACGCTCGGCTTTTGCAACCGCCGTGGCTCCTCTCTCAGGTGAACGATCGGCTCTAGTCGTCTTGAAAGGTGGAGGCTTGTTATGCTCCGGGTCCTGTGCATGGTGGTTCGGTGAAGGTTTGAGGCTTCGGCGGAGAGGTGTTCCGATGAAAAAAGCGATGGGTGGTTAAAAGTTTGCAAACGATGTCTATCTCTGGCCTGGAGAAGATCGCGGTATGGTTCCGATGACGATCTCCGTGGAAGAGTAGATGACGAAGAGGGTTTCAGGCGCTCCAGACACGGCGAGATCCGGCGATTCGGTGGTGGTCTCCGGCAAGCACCGACGTTCTCAACATTGATGTGATGTTTCGGATCTCGAGGTGGGGAGCGGGTTTCACGTCGTGCGCGTGGTCAGAGCGCAGTGCGTGGGTGGTATGGCGAGTGGGAGAGACGCGTGGCGTCATGGTTTAAAAATGTTTGGACCTTAGGCTCAGCTTAGTTTTATGTATGCCCTTGTGTTTGGGCCTTTTCTTGTATTTCGTGGTTGGGCTCAGACCCATTAATAAAATTCTTTAGATGGAAAAAAAGAAAAAGATGCTACTCAAGCTGAAAACGAGTAGTACCATGCTTTTAGTAGAAATAGTGCCGTTACTAAAGACAATATTCAGCGTTCAATAATATTATCATCAGCTGCAAACCTGCAACAATAGCCGATGAAAACCCAAGTAACAAAAGAAGGCCCAATTAATCAAGTCAGTTTTCTAATGGGCCTTCACCTTCAGCCCAAAGTTCTGAAGATTTGCTCTATTTATAACTAACGATTCATCCCTTGGCTGCATTGCAAAACCCTAATCTGTGTGTTCAAGCGGCGCCACTTCTCATCGCAGTCTGAGGTACTTTTTCTTCAACCATCCTCAACGTTTCTGACATACATTTCTATCTGTTTTTGAGATTTAAAAACTTTTGTTTATTGTTTTCGTTGCAGAGACAATGTCGACAGTCGGAGAACTCGCTTGCAGCTACGCTGTTATGATCCTCGAAGACGAGGGCATTGCCATCACTGTATCCTTTAAAATCTACTCATCATCTTCTAGATCTATTGCACTAGCTGTTTGATTTAGGGTTATGCAGAAATGTTTAATAATTAGTCGAAGATTGCATGTTTGTTGTGTCTTAATTTTGCAAATGTTATGTCAGTAGTCTTGTATCTTAGTGTCGTTATGAGAAAGTAAGTTTTGTTAGGTTTATTTTGATTAACAAGTGTCTTTGTGTCTGTATTCAATAAGTAATTTTTACTTTTTTTTTGGTTATATCTTTAACTCTATTGTCAAAAGTCCGACAAGATTGCGACTATCGTGAAAGCCTCTGGTGTGGAGATTGAGTCATACTGGCCAATGCTATTCGCCAAGATGGCTGAGAAGCGTAACGTCACTGACCTCATCATGAACGTTGGTGCTGGTGGCGGTGGAGGTGGTGCACCTGTTGCTGCCGCCGCACCCGCTGCTGCTGGAGGAGCCGCAGCTGCTGCCCCTGCAAAGGAGGAGAAGAAGGTATATAGTCAAGAACATAAGATTGTTTTGTTTATCTATTTGTCTGTGTTGGTTATTGATTGAGTCTTGTTTTTGTTGTTTTGTGTAGGATGAACCAGCGGAAGAGAGCGATGGAGATCTTGGATTCGGCTTGTTCGATTAGTTTGGTCTCCCTGTTATACACTTGCTATGTTCTATTGCTCTAGTTTATTTGAGATTTTCAGTTTTGCCATTTTCGACATTAATACAGTTTGGTCCGTTTTGTTATATCACGTTACTGCCTCGTATCGAATCTACAAACTGATTTGGTACATTTGAAATCATAATTCGAAACTTATTTGGTTTGCGACACCCAAATTGAAAATTATAAAACAAGTATTGAATTCTTTGGATAATCTATTATTAAAGGTACTTCTGTAAAAACGAAGACAGAAACTTGGTTCAGCTTTGATGGATAAGAAACTAGGAGATCAAGATTGGGTGGTGATCTCATTCTCTTTGGACTTGCACATGTCATCTGCTGACTTTACAAACTTCTTCGTCAACTCTTCTACCTGTAAACACAGAGAAAGACAGACTTATGCTTCAACAACGGAAGAAGGAAACCCATTCTGCAAGGGAAAAAGATAGAAGATCACTCACATCTTTCTCCAGCCTTTTCACTTCATCTTTTGGTAGACCTGAGGCTGCTTTCTTTATTGTGTCCAGTGCCTGGCGACAAAAATGTCTCTGATCATAAAATAGTATTTGGGATTGATAAGAGACAGTTTCAATGGAAGGTTGCTCTACCTTTTGACGTGCCCTTCTTATGCTCTGCTTGACAACTTCACTGGACTTGGTTACAATCTTGCACATTGCCTGGAGGTTCATTAATTATTAAGGGCAAAAGGCTCATCAATCAAACTCAGTGGTGGCTAAACAATAAACGCAAGAATGAGACAAGAGTTGGATGTTTACCTGAACATGCTCCTTGGTCAATCTGCTCCAGTAAAAAAGGATAAAACAGGCCAAGTCAAAATTCGAGGTTGTAAATACAACAATGTAAAGAGAGAGAGAGAGAAGAATGTACGGAGGGATAGATGCAATAAGTTTTTGGCCATCCAGTTTTGGGTTTAACCCTAATGGTGAGGAGACTATTGCTTTCTCAAGTTCTTTAACAGTCTGCAGAAGAAAAAAAGAGAGATAAAAACACATTACAAAGACGCAAAACTTTATGTCTTGTCTCTCTGGTAAGAAAGGAAAATGTCAGTAATTATGTTAAAGAAGGAAAGATTGAGGCCAAGGTTAAAAAGAGAGAGTGTTTCTTGCTTACATCAGGATGGTAAGGATTGATAGAGAGAGTTTTAGGATCGAGGACAGAGACCAAAGCTAAGTGATTGAGAGGCATTTTGAGACCACCACCAGTTTCAACAACAATATGATCAAGCATTCCTGCAACCACCAAGAGAATGAATAATAAGCACAACTCAACTCAAGGAGGAAAGGGAAGGAATAAAAAAAAAAAGGAAAACCTGGAGCAGCTCTTCCAGTTCTGAGTTTAGTGAGATCCCTGGACAAGGCATCAATAGCAGCCTCCATCTGACAAGTGGCAGTGGCTTTGACGCTAGGCCCAATATCCAGAGACACGTCCACCAATCCAGAATCATCCTCTAAAGAAAAAGGATATTCACATCAACTAGTAAAAAAGAATCATGTCACATTTTTACGTACTTGATTTTTTGCCTTTGGCGAAGCCTCGACGAGAATCTCTGAGAAAACTGGGCAATCTCAAATCGACATCCAAATCTGGGGCTCTGAGGGTGGCCTTGTGGGAGAAGAAATCGCGGCCAACAACTAAGGAAGAGTAGGAGGAGGAGGAGGAGAATATTCTGAGAAAGGCAATCGCATTTCGAGTAGATGCAGCTCGTCTCACGAACATTGCCATCTCTCAAAAAAAATATCAAAGCAAAAGACTTATCAACTTTCGAACAACCCTCCGTGTCTGCGCTAAAACCCTCACACCACGCACGACTCAAACTTATATGCTAATAAAGTTGAAAAGGTATATGTTTTTACACAAACTTATTTAAGTCTGTTCCAGATCGGATATTTGATTCTGGTTTTAAATCCCAGCCTTAGTCTAGGATTTAGTATCATGTAGAAGAGAAGACTGAGGAGTTTGAAAAATAAGGTATGACTAAAATCACATACATTGAGAAGAAACAAAGCATAATATACAGCTTGTTTTGGCTTAAAATTAGCCTAAGATCATAGAGTTGATCGGCGTCATTGTTCTTGTCAGTTGTTGACATGATCGTGTTATTGTATAAAAAAAAAACTAACAATCATGAAGAAAGATGAAAAAATTGACAAGCGAGAAGATTAATAAAGGTTTTCTCTACACCTTTGTCCACACATATCTTACATAATTCACCTTTGTCCACACATATCTTACATAATAATCTAAGGAACCATAAGTTCCTACAAACTTGGACATAGGAAAACACAACTAAGGTTCTTTCAAAAAAAGAAAACACAACTAAGGGAGTGATGTATGAGAGAAGAGCAGTGCTCCCTTTTATTCATACAGCAAAGAAAAGAAAAGACAAATGACTTTAGTCCAAACATACTTGACGGGTCAGGTCTTTTTGCACGTGGTGATGTCCTCTTATAAAGCTAACAATAATTAGTCACAGAGATTAATTCAAACTCAACTCCCACATATAACTTATCGTTCACCAGATAAGGTTCACCTAGTTTTGAGAGAGGCATAAATTCTGGATATCCTTGGATTACATCAGAATTTCCACCAAGCCAACCAAAAACTACAAAATAAAAAAGAAAAGTAAAAATACCATCACTTTCTTTTGTTAAGTTTGAGAAAAAAAAGAAGAGAAAAGAATCAATATATTTTCAACATACCACGGCTCTCAAAATGATTGCGGTTAACTTGATCCAATACACGCAGCTTAAACATGGCGTAAGTGTTTGCCACATGCGGCACATTGTTGATAAACTCACCTCCTACTAGATACACAGAAAATGATTTGTCTTTTCCCTCTTTAAACCCTCTTGGGTGCACTTGAATTCTCCTGATCAAACACACACAAAAAAATTTATAACAAGGAAGGTGTGTAAGTAAGAAAGTTTGAGAAAATAAGGCATCGGTCATCACCATTTCCGGTTTCCAACGACGAATTCATTAGAATGATGAGCCTTATCAGGCTCGAAAGACGAGAACCTGTTCATCATCCAAGTGACTTTGTGATTGAGAGGTTTCTCAATCACGCTAAAACATTCAGCTGTTCCAGAAGCCGCAGTTTCAACCCCAAAAAGCCTGACACCAAAGATACAACAATCTCCAACGAGTTGCCCTAGGTACTCGGAATTGGCATGTGACATCAAATTTGGATCCCAAACCCAGTTCCGGTCTACTGGTAAGACTATGTTTCCTGCAAACAAAACACATCAACATCAACCAAAATATATGGACAAATAAATAGATAAAAGGTGGTACCTGACGAATGCCATATTTGCGATAGTTGATTAACGACAAATAACTCAACTGTAAGTTGAATAATTAAGGAGGGGAATTGCCTCTCTAAGACCAAGGCGACATTATGAAAGACATTACCCTCCAACCCATATGGGAGCATCGTGAGTTTCCTGTTTTCATACTAAGTCAAGAAACATGGAGGAAAGATAAAAAGTGTTTTCTTCTGTATATTAAGCATAAGAAGATAACAAACGATCTCACCATTATTCAAATAAAAAAACAACAACAGAACTCACCATCTGTAACCACCAAGATAAAAAACAGAGGATTCGACCCTGTTGATGTGTTTTTTGACTAAAGAGAAATTTTCTATCTTCCAGAAGTGACTTGTTTTGTGTTTTTCTTTTAACGCTGCCATCATTTCTGTGAAAAGTAGGAAAAATGATAAAAAAGAGACTATGAAACCAACTGCTTTTAAAAAAGTTATATATATTTATTTTACCATCAAGGGGTAGTGGTCGTGACATTGTTGTAACAAGCTGAAGCTGCAAATGATATGAAACTGATTCTTCTAAACAGAGACTTATATATCTAACTGAGGATGCAAGTTAATTAATAGCTCTATATATATAGGCCTTACAGGACAAGAGCCGGGTGATTATTATTCCCATGTCTCTGTCTTGTCTTGTCTTGTCCAACATGTATGGAATCGAATAAAATCAGAATCATCGTGGATTTCACACTATAGAGAGATTCGAGATTGAAGAGATATAAAGGGGATATATTCTCGACGCATTATCTAGTGACTGCGGGGCCAGAATCAAAATCACAGCCATCAGATTTCACGCTATAGAGAGATTGTAGTGTAAGAAATATTTTTTTTTTTTTTTTTTTTTTTGTCATCGTGTAAGAAATATTTTTATGAATGTATATAAATGATACATTAAATATTTCTTTTCCATGATGTGCTCTAATGTTAATTTTTTTCTTATTGAAATTGTTAAACCATAATAACAATTGGTAACTAATAAAAATAGTTTAAAGGAGTTAAGTTTCTAATAATGATGATGATTAACTAATGTACAAGTGCCTTTTCTAGAAGATGTCTCACTTGATGACTCATGAAATATGTGTTATTGTAAGAAGCATTTGAAATAAGTTCAATGCATCAAAGGAGAACAAGTTTATTGTATAAATGAATGATTCTAAAAACTTAAACACTTGTCACTACAAACTTGATGGATGGTTGTGGTTAAAGAAGAAACTTGCCACTAAAGTTATCAAAATTTGGTGAGAAAGTTTTTGGTCCCTCTCCCTACTTATAAATAGTTGTCTTTGGACCATCACAAAGAAACATCAAGAAAATCTAAGAGAAACACATAAAGAAATGTTGTAGGCAAGAAGAGAGAAGGCTTAGCTCCAACTTAGAGATAAAGAGATCATCTTCCATGATCAAGATATCATCTTCATATGATCAAAACCATTCATGAAGATTTCCGCAGCAAAGAATCGAGGTATTCCGCAAATCCTTTTTATATTTCTATTATGTGATTAGTTTAGATGTTAAAAATTTTAGGGTTCATGTAAAATCAAGTTTTACATGTAGACCGATAAAGGATTCGGATACCTGTTCGTTGGGTTCAAGTCCGATCTTTGAATCAAAATCTGAAATTTTTAAACCATTGATCATAAAAATTTTAATGTGAGGTTTTTTGCAGTTTTTAGTAATTTATAATCATTTTTAAAACTCCAAATATAACATATACGAAAAGATTTAAAATTTATTATTTGGTTAATGAGATTGGTTAATTCATTTTAATAATTTGATGTTAAACAAAAATGATGAAGATATACAAATTATTATCAAATCATTCTTGTTAAAATCTTTAATTGTTATATATATATTTTAGTCATATTAATAATTTCTTAATTTTTTATTTTAAGGAAATAATATTAATTGTATGTTATTAATTAAGTTTATAATTTTTATTGAGATATATAAAATATATTAAGATAAACCAATATATTTCTCTAGAAATTTTGAGAATCAAGCTAAGTTAAAAAAAAAATAAAAAAAAATTGAGAATCATTTTAACGATGACATGTGTTGTAGTTAAAATATTATAATTTAATGTAACTCAAATAACATTTAATAGATTTTTCAAATATTTATTTCAGATACTAATTCGAAATTTCGAGTAGACTTGTCTGAATTTTTGGGGTCTTAGAATTTCTGGAATTTATTGGATTGTCGATTTGGGTAGTTAATAACCCTTTAGATTCAAATATGTTTTATACTATTATACAGTAAATCGGTCAGATACGGTCTGGATCTCAGGTTTTTTCCCACCCCTGACGTGAGACCATGCAACAAATATTATGTCATACGTGTAGTTTCGATATATAGAAAAAGGAAAAGAAAAAAGAAGAAGATAAGCCGTTGATCATGCACTACGACGCAATACACGGGTTATACACCAAAACAAGAATTTATCAACACCAAAACTGAGTAATTCGTGGGTTGACAACATAAACAAATTAACATCACAACTTGAGAGCAGCAATAGATTCGGGTTTAAACTCTACCCGAAGACCCAAGACCCGTCTAACCTCAGCCGGTGTGAGTCTCCAAGTCATGGGTCCTGAGTTCTCTCCCCAGAAGTCCAAAATCTCCGAGACCTTCTCCAAGTTAAGTATCGTCGCCATTTGAGTTAACCGAGCGAACTTATCTCTCACCGTTCTCTGAGTCATACCCGAGAAATGGCTAACCAAAGCCCTCGTGTCCCGGTCTAGCTGAAGACCACCAAGCTGGCTAAACCGTTTCTGCATCATTATCACTTCAAGTCTCTTCACTATGAAATCTATTATGAGATGCAGAAACGAGTCGTAGTTGTTTGATGTCATCAGTGGTTGGAGCCACGCAGCGTTCGTTTCCACCGAGTGGAGAAGTCGTTGGACCCACGGGTCGTTCACCTCGTTCTCTGCATACTCTGTTTCTGTCAGCTCGTAGCTTATGGTAGCTACAGTGTCTAGAACCGGACGGATTCTTGGTGTTACGGTTGCTACTAGCTGTTCCATGCCTGAGTTGAGTAGCTGCTTGAACGTGTTGCTTAGCTCGCCTAACTCGGATAGACATGACTTTATCCTCTCTCGATCTGCTGGTGCAGGAAACACCTGTGAACAGCACAAGAGATCAAGACAACTGAGACCCATTTGTCCCGTTAACGAATTGGTTTCGCTATTCATATGCTAATGTACAGAGCCTACATTACATCTAGCAAACAACTTATCTGTTCTAGATCAATACCCATAACTGGTTCCATATTGTTGTCCAAAAGATTCATACTAAGTATGAGTCCATACCTCAGTACATTGCTCCTCGATTTCGTGTTTGAGTTTGAGAATGTACTCGCAGCTCACATCCATATTGTTCAAAGCAGTTGCAATCTCAGTTCCAGTGTTTTCCACACCAATACCACCCAAGAACAACCTAGCACCAAGGTTCGGCTCTCTAATCTTCTGCTGCAAAGCTTCATGGTAATCATTAGCCAACAAGCTACCAGCATTGCTCAACACAGCAATCACAGAGCTGATGTTGGAAGTCGAAATCGCTCTCCTCAGACAGCTCTGCAACACGTAGAACACATCGTCCACCATCGAAGTTGTAAGACTGTCCGGTACATGCTCATCGATCCTTATAGCTTTCCTCACATTCTCAACCATAAAGAACCCTTCAAGTATCACATAGAACCCCGTCACGTCCTGAATCACTTTGCTGAAACTTCCGTTTCTAAACGCTTTGGTAGCCCTTGGTAACAACTCAGCATCAACCGAGGTCAAAGACTTGATCTTTGACACCATGAACTCGGTGTAATCCTCACCTAACTGCATCAGAGACAGTATCTCCTCCACGTAGAGCTCTACTTCTCTCGGGTCTGGTCCTTCGGAAGCACCACCAGCAAGCAGATTCAAATTTGGAGAGTTGTTGATATCAGAAGCCAACCTAGCTAGCTTCCTAAACTCCATATACTTCTTCAAGATCAACGAGCCTCTAGAATCACATTCCTCTTGCAACTCACATATGGCATAAACAACACCGTCTTCTCCACACAGACCTCTCAAGATCTCATCGTTCTCTTCAATAGCCATGACAATGTCCTTAAACAAATTGGTCAAACATCCAACGAAGTTGACCTGTTCAAGTCCTTGCTCCATGAGCTCAACAACATTCTCATACTCCATCCTCCCTCTCATCGCAATCACCTTCTTCAAGTAACCAACGTATAGCTGTAAACCTTCTTCCTCCATCCCCAACGGAGAGTACAATCTCACGAACCTAAGAATCGTCGGATGATCCCTCTGATCTATAGCCGCCAACAGCTTCTTCTTCGCGATACCTTCAAGCTCCTTCTTGGACGCAAGAAGCTGCTCTCTCTGATCAGAACCAGAATCCTTGTACTGCGAATCGATCTGGAGAAACCTCTGCACGAACTTCGCCGCGGACTCGTAATCCTCCGATTCCAAAGCCGTCTTCACTCCTTCGATGCAATTCCCTCTCTCCACTATCGCGTCGATGCGGGAGAGAGTCACATTGACGCGAGACTGAGCGAGATCGAGCTCGCGCACCTTCCCGCTCACCTGATCCGCGAGATCGCAGGTGGATCGAACGTTCCCGAGCATGTGATCCGCGTCGGCTTTGACGATGTCGAGAATCTCCGCGGATTTCTGGAGGTCGACGAGGTTGCGATCCAGCTCCGTTCGCTGAGAGAGAAGCGCGTCGAGATCTGAATCTAAGCTGCGCTGGTATGCGATGCATTCGTGGAGGAGCCGCGTCATCGCGCCTACGTCTGTGAGCGAGCGTACGTACTCCAGAGCTTCCGGTGTGCCGAATTTCACGGTGGAGGAATCCACCGTCTCCGCCGCGGTGTCGTCTGGTTCGAGCTCCGGATGTCTTGTAACCGCCATCGATCTAATCGGAGTCGATGGCATTGTAGTAATTTAGTGATCGGCGTAACTCAGATCTGATCAAGGAAGTGTCACATACGCTTCTGAGAAGAAAGATGAAGAACCTCTTCTTCACTATGAAATGTCAGGCGAATGGGCTTCAGCTAAGATAAAAGCCCAAATAAGGCCCAACTATTTCATATGTGTTTCTTGAAATGTAACGGATAATAGAACTTTTTATCTACACTTCTTCATGACACTGTTACGTTTCCATCTGTAGCTTACTAGAAAGATTAGACCCTTAACCGATACCCACATCGACATGAAGTTAGGTGACGAGAAACGTGGCAGGAGAATCATTGGTCGACCGTTGGAATTGATTCAGGCAGAGAATGGATGTAGCCCCAAGTTTTACATGGGCTTACGATTTTGGCACATTAAGAAACAAAAAGTCCAATGCATTTCTAATGTCGGTCAGTCGGTGAGTTGTGTCGGTGGCGTATCTCGGTTGGTGTGTCTAAATAGCAGATTCTTCTATGTGGACATCAATGGCTGTTGTATTTTTCTAAGCCTATGACACATGTTGTGGTACCCAATTCACTTACTCTACCTTGATGGCTTAACTATTTAAACAGTTAATATTTTTTTTTCTGAAACTAGAAACTTTTATGCTTCCAAATTATTGAATTCTCTCTATACTTGTTGTTAATAATTAATTGTTAAATGTGTAGAACATTTGCTTAATCCACATCTTAAACTTTGTATAAGTTTGGCATCCAAACGAGTTTAAATTACTAACTTCTCGATCATACGCCATATTCTTATTTAAAACGAGTTTAAATTACTAACTTTTCGATCATACTCAATATTCTTATTTAATAACGTGTAGCCATATAGATTACTCTTCATAGAAATTACATCTTTTATGCAAACTGATAGTTACTCGTTTACAACCATTAGTTCCATCACGTGGACTGTTGCAGCGAGATTTGGACTCTTACGAAAGTACTTCTGTATTGATAAATTACTACAACGTAAAATAAGAAGAAAACTATATATGGTTACAGTGTAAACGGAAAGTCCGATTCTCAACTCTTAACCTTTTAAAGCTTTAAAAGTTGATAAATAATTAATAAAACGTACTCTAAAAGAGTGTTTACTCTTAAGAGTGTTTAGTTACTAGTTAGAACACTTGACCAAAAAAAAAGTTACTAGTTAGAACACAACAAAACAAGACAAAAACTTGCAGCTACTTAACTCCTCTTGCTTCTTATCTTCGCACTTCGCCAATATAACATTAACCATGGGAGAAGGAGAAGCAAAAGCTGAGCACGTAGCCAAAGCAGATCACAAGCATGCTCCCTCCGCTTCTTCAACGCCGGAGTCTTACTCCAAAGACGGCGAACGACGAGGCGGCGGAGACGCTTACCGAGCATTCTGCGCCGCCATATTTACCATCCTCGTCTTACTAGGAATCATCGCTTTAATACTCTATCTCGTCTACCGTCCACACAAGCCACGTCTCACTGTCGTCGGAGCCGCCATATACGACCTCAACTTCACGGCGCCACCGTTAATCTCAACCTCCGTTCAGTTCTCCGTCTTGGCCCGAAACCCAAACCGGAGAGTCTCCATTCACTACGACAAGCTGGCCATGTACGTTACCTACAAAGATCAGATCATAACGCCCCCGCTTCAGCTTCCACCGCTTCGCCTAGGACATAAATCTACCGTCGTGATAGCGCCGGTGTTGGGCGGCGCCGGGATACCGGTTTCGCCCGAAGTGGCTAACGGGTTGAAGAGTGATGAAGCGTACGGTCTCGTTTCAATGAGAGTGGTGGTTACAGGACGGCTACGTTGGAAAGCTGGTGCTATTCTGACTGGACGGTATGGGTTCTATGCAACGTGTGGTGTGTGGATGAGGTTTAACCGATCTTCTAATGGTCAAGTTCCTCTTCTCGCTCCTTCAACTTGTAAAGTTGATGTCTAGTTCAAATTTTAAGCAAAAAAAAAAAGTTGATGTCTAGTTTTTCATGTAATGTTTTTTTTTTACCTTTTGTGTTTTATAAGAAAATAGTTTTAGTGTGTAATTGGTGTCTTCTTCCTATCTTTAGAATAAATCCAGAGGCATAAACCAGATATTATGATTACTGTTTTTTTCTAATTTTATGAATATTTATTTATCACAGTTGATGGATCTGTGGATATTAATTAGTTTTTTGTTTTTGAAAAAGTTTTCTATTGAATACTAGAAAAATTACAGCCATAGAGTTCAGAATGAGAAGACAAACAAATTGCAAAAACAAAGTACCACATTGTTTGAAAACAAAAGCATAAATGAAGAGACAAGTACGGTGGAGAACGCTTTGATTAAGTACTAGTGAGATAGATGACCATGAGTGGAACTCTCTCTCTCACCCATTCCCTTACTCCCGATTGTGAACCATTCCTTATCTTTTAGTTTCTAAAATGGTGTTAGACAACGATCTCCACGAGATCTTTGTGCCATATCAGAACTATTGGAGTTTGTAGCTACAATGTTGTAGCTGATTTATCTAATGCCGTTTGAGAAATATCACCAAGAGGATCTGATAAATGAGCTGGAGATGAAGGCAGTGAGGGTTGTTCAGAAAAAAAAAAAGATGAAGGCAGTGAGGACGTTAAAGATAAAAGGTGAGTTGATGTCGCCTGTTGGGCCTGAGAATGAGAGGGGGAGGAAGCATTATCCGACGCCATTTCCTCTTCAAACATGACCAAGTAGCAAACCTGTTTGAGCCTTTTGGATCACCTAACCGCTGGATATTAATTAATTATAGAATATTGTTGGTAATAGCGTGTATCTTACATGGCATGGCATATGGAGTCGAAATTAACTGACAAGTATAAACATAACAGCTAACAGCTCGCTATGTTGGTCTCAGGACATATGGCATCTTCATGCAGTATCTATCTAAATTTTGAACGTAGTGTTCGTTTTAAACGTATGAACAGTATTTTGTTAAACGTATTTAGCCTTTGTTAAATATTTTTTTTGAAATATTTCTTTGTTAAATATTATAAGGAACACACATTTTTTTCATTCTTACTATTTTATTCTTATACACTCATTTTCTATTTGTTTTTCTTGTTCTCAAAAAAATCACCAGTCAAAGGCTAAGGGCCTGACTGGTGTAACCGCAGCAGTTGCGGTTGCGGTTGCGGGAGTTTGCGGATGCGGGTGGTTGCGGTTTTAAGCGTTTTCTAGAGATTTGTACGACTGGTACAGCTGTTAGAAATTGTTGCGTTTGCGGGACTCTTATGACTGGTAAACTACCAAACGCAACATCTGTTAAATAATAATTTAACAATATTTACATTTTATGTAATTATAAAAATATTAAAAATCATAAAAATATGATAAATATAAAATTTATATTTATAAAATCATATTATTCTATTTAAAAAATTTATAGAAAATATTTTAGTTTTGAATTTTTATAATATAAATTGAAATATAATATGAATACATTTTACAATTTCTATTATTTCAATTGAATTTTTTTATTAGATATTTTAGTATTATTTTTATTTATTCTGTTTTTAAAGAAAAAAATTTTACCCTCCCGCAACCGCCCGCAACCGCAAACGCTAGCTGGAACCAGCTTTTGATTTTAAGAGGTTCGGAGCGGTTTGAAGCGATTTGTAGCGTTTTCTATGATTGTTTCGAAACGCCAACAACCGTTATGAACCGCAAAAGCTGCGTTTACGGGTGGTAGCGAGAAAACCAGTCAGCACCTAAATAAATTAATTACTGTTTGCGGTAATTATGCACTTACAGTATATCGCTGTTAAAAAATTTATAGTAAAAAAATATTGTAGTCGTTGAGGATTCACTTGAGACAATGGATCATAATGTGATTCATATGATCACAGCTTACTTTATTCATTTCTCAATTACGTAAAAATATTAAAAAAAAAACAAAACGATGGTAGGAGTGGGCAAATAAACCGAACCTGAAAATCCAAATCGAGTCCGATCCGATAAAAATGAATATGAACCGATCCAAACCCGACATAAATACCGAATGGATCTTGTTTTATGGTATTTCGGGTTATGAGTATTATCCAAACCGAACCGAAATCTAAATGAATATACGATAGTTACCGAAACATTCAAAACCCTAGAAAGATCTTGTACTAAACATGATCTCAATTTCTAATATATATTTCAAAATACATTAAGATATATTGAATATCTAAAATCTAAACTATTAAAGGGGAAGTACAAATAGTATTTAGCCCTAAGTTTTTCTCAAATATTACAATCTAATGCCACTGGAATTAAAACACGGTAGTTTTACTAAACCTGCTTAAACCTAGGATGTTGCCCCCACCCCCACTTCTAACGCCGACGTTTCACCCACATGATAATGGCTTTCGTCGAGCTCTGCGCCGGCCTATGTAAACTCTATCTCTCTGTCTCTTTATTGTTCTCTCTCTATATCTTGCTCTTTTTTTGTCTCTGGAGTAGCAAAGTTGATTTCTTTGTATGTGATTTGGGGTTTTGAAGATGTTTACTCTGGAGATCCAAAGTAGCGTGAGGTAAGAGTATGTTTTGTATACGTGGAGTTACACTATTTCGTTGCACGAGTGATCATAAAGGTTTCTTCTTTACAGGCTATGAATAAATACGGCAAATTTAAGAGCTTGCGGTTGGTCAGACGCATTGGTAAAGGTTTTGCAATTGCTCTGCTTTATGATCTTACTTCTGTTGGTTTGTACACATATTGTTTTAGCATAATTGTGTTGATTATACATTATGTAGTTACGTTTTTTTTAGTGACGAGTGCTTCACGAGGATATGCTTTTGTGGAGTATGAGACTGAGAAGGAGATGCGCCATGCTAGGTACTACAGTGATGCAAACTTTTTTTTGTTCTTTAAACCTGTTTGAAATATATTTTTTCTGTTTCAGCAGTGGAGTTTAGTTGCAGGAAAGGAATGTTCTTCGTGGTGGTTTTTTACAAGATGCTCATCATTCATTTATTGATGGTCAAGAGATTATCTAAACTATTAAAGGGGAAGTACAAATAGTATTTAGCCCTAAGTTTTTCTCAAATATTACAATCTAATGCCACTGGAATTAAAACACGGTAGTTTTACTAAACCTGCTTAAACCTAGGATGTTGCCCCCACCCCCACTTCTAACGCCGACGTTTCACCCACATGATAATGGCTTTCGTCGAGCTCTGCGCCGGCCTATGTAAACTCTATCTCTCTGTCTCTTTATTGTTCTCTCTCTATATCTTGCTCTTTTTTTGTCTCTGGAGTAGCAAAGTTGATTTCTTTGTATGTGATTTGGGGTTTTGAAGATGTTTACTCTGGAGATCCAAAGTAGCGTGAGGTAAGAGTATGTTTTGTATACGTGGAGTTACACTATTTCGTTGCACGAGTGATCATAAAGGTTTCTTCTTTACAGGCTATGAATAAATACGGCAAATTTAAGAGCTTGCGGTTGGTCAGACGCATTGGTAAAGGTTTTGCAATTGCTCTGCTTTATGATCTTACTTCTGTTGGTTTGTACACATATTGTTTTAGCATAATTGTGTTGATTATACATTATGTAGTTACGTTTTTTTTAGTGACGAGTGCTTCACGAGGATATGCTTTTGTGGAGTATGAGACTGAGAAGGAGATGCGCCATGCTAGGTACTACAGTGATGCAAACTTTTTTTTGTTCTTTAAACCTGTTTGAAATATATTTTTTCTGTTTCAGCAGTGGAGTTTAGTTGCAGGAAAGGAATGTTCTTCGTGGTGGTTTTTTACAAGATGCTCATCATTCATTTATTGATGGTCAAGAGATTATTGTTGATTATAATAGGCAGCAACTGATGCCTGGAGGGATACCTAGAAGATTAGGTGAGTGCTACTATGAACCTTTTAACTGTGCATTCTATTTGTTATAATATTAGGTGGCCGATTTCTAATGAAGATTTTAAAAAGCTTGGGATCCTTAAAGTACATGTCACGTACTCAGGTCTACTACCATTTCTCTATTTTGATTAATACTTTATCTCTGTTTTTTTATACATATCTGGTATTTAGTTCATGTTTCTGTGTGCTATAGAAGTGGCATGATTGACGTGTTGTTCAATGTGTCTAAAGAAATAGTTTATTGGTCAATCCTGAAAGTTTTTAAATCTTCATTTCAGTATTTTCAAACCAATATAAATTTGCATTAGGAAAAAACTAAATTTGGTTATTTACTCAACTATAATAATTTAGAAATTTCTTTTGGAAACTAAATTATCAATGTTTGGTTAATCTGAGATTAAGTGGTTAACATGGTGGACTATAACAAATGATCAATCCACATTGGTATTATTAGTCGGAAGGGTCAGCATTCTAACAGTGTGATAGCCAATCCGAGCATTAAAATTTACATTGGTTATATACAAATATCACTAAATGAGAATAGTTCAACCAATAAGAAAAAGACAACATTTTGTAATTGGTCACAAAATTCAAATGCTATTAAATTTTACATAGAATAGTGAGAACATCAATTATTTTGGAACAAAAGAAAATTCTTTAAACACCACTTAGGGCCTGACTGGTTCAAACGCAGCGGTTGCGGTTGCGGGTGTGGGAGTTTGCGGATGCGGGTGGTTGCGGTTTCAAGTGTTACATGGCGTTTTGTATGACTGGCGTAACGTTTAAAAATTGTTGCGTTTGCGGAATATTTGTGACTGGTTGATTATGAGATATTGCAGCGGTTTAATAATAAATTATCAATATAAACATATTATAATATTATAAAATATAAAAAACATACTATTGTGATAAAATATAATAAATGTTAATATAATATGATTAATAATAATATTAAGTTTATTTTTTTAATTTTTTAAGTAGTTGAAAGTTATAGTTTTAATATATTTTTGTGAAGATTTATATTAAAACTTTTAAAGAATATTTTGTTTCTTTTTTATATATGTGTATATCTTTATATATGTATATATATTAACTTTTAAAAATTATGATGAATAGCTACTTTAAAGTTTTTATAAAAAATACTATATTGTTTGTGAATTTAAATTAATATATAAAATGTGTATATATTTTTATTTATAATATTTTAAATTTAAAATTTTGAAGTTTAAAATATTTAGAAGAAAAAAGTTTAATATTTTTTTTTCCAACCGCAACAGCCCGCAACCGCAAACGCTAGCTGGAATCAGCTTTTGATTTTAAGAGGTTCGAAGCGGTTTAAATCGATTTGTAGCGGTTTATATGATTGTTTTGAAACGCTGTCAACCGCTACCAACCGCAAAAACTGCGTTTGCAAGTGGTAGCGGGAAAACCAGTCAACCCCTTAATGTGATACAGAGAGAGTATTACTTTAAGATTTTGGAATATCACAATATTCAACAACTACATAATTTTCCTTGTGTTTAAAAAAACATAATTTTCCTAAAATCAAAACTGTTACAACTAGATGAGCTTAACGCCTGCATAATTTTATTGAAACATATATTTCAATATACATTTATTATTCCTAAATCCTAATTATTATTTTTATATCAGTCCTAAATTTCACTACATTAAATGAAGCTATATTTAAGGAGGTTTTTTCTTTTTCTTATTTAAATAATATATTTAAGTATTTAATGTCTTTTTCTAATTTAAATAATAAATTTTCTTAATCGAATCTTAACCAAAATAAAATTTCTAATAGATTTTGTATTAACATATTAATATTTTTAATATCTATTAATAAGAAATGATAAAATAAAAATCACACGTCAAACAATTTATATAACATATAAAATAATTTATTCATAAATTATTAGTATAACACTTTCATAATATAAGTCCAATTAGTTATAAATATTAGATTTTTATATGTTGTACTGTGATATAATAGACGATTAAAATCACAAAATATAATTATTCAAAATAATAAATAAAATTGTTGTGTTAAAATGTTATATTAACAATTATGTAATAGTAATACTAATTATTAGTACAAAGAAAAAATTTAAAATGAAAGAATATATTATACGGCCACGGGTGAAACTATAGAAATAAACAACAGCAACACAAGATTATTTTTCTTTAACAAATTTATTTTAATTCCAAATATGTTTATATTTTTATGTATTTATAAAAAAAATTTAAGAGATACTAAGATTTTAGAATTGGAAAAGATTATGATCCACCTCTATATTATTTTAATTAAAAATTTAATGTTTATATCAAAATATTTTATTGAACTTTTCATTTTAATTTTAATTATTACTATAAGTATATCATTTAGTATAAACAAAAAAAAAACGAAAAACATAAAATAAATACCCGCCCGGTCGGGCGGGTCAAGGTCTAGTACTTATTTATTACATGAAGGTTGGTGTTTTTATTATATAAAGATGAAGATTGATGGTTAAAGGTGTCCGCTTAATTTTGAAATATTTAGATTTAGTTTTTGTTATCACTAAACAATATTTCTCATTTCATGAGAATGTAGTTCTCGTTTTATGTTTTTATTTATTTGATTTTTTAATCAATAATAAATATGTTTCTCTTTCATATGATTTTGAATATCATGGTTGACGTTCCTTTCTTATTTTAAAATCGATTTTACTTATATTTTGGTTACAAAAATATACAAATTAGGTATTTAAAACCCGATAAAAACCGATTTTATTTATGTTTTGGTTATAAAGTAGGTACAAATCAATTATTTTAAAACCGAAAAATCAATTGGGACCCGAACCCAAAAGTACATCGGTTTGTACCGGTTCTTTGAAGATTTACTAACCCCGACCCGAACCTGATAGAACCCGAACCGATCCCAAACCAAACTTTTGAATAATCCGAATAGGACTGATTTTGGTAAACCCGAAAAACCAAAATCGGATTGGATAAAACCGAAATCCGAACGGGACCCCGAATGCCCAGACCTAATGGTAATGAGTCAAGCGGTCCGGATCAAACAAAAAAATTGCTAGTTTCAAATTATGAGATAATATTTTGAAATTCATTCAATATCATTAAAATTAATTTTTGAAATTCATTCGAAACCATTAAAATAAAAACATAGGCAAACCAAAATTTTGTTATAGTTCCATAATTATAATATATTATCTTTTAAAAATTATTTAATGCCATTAAAATTAACTAATACACACTGTGAAACAATAAAAACCCTAGAAAATGAGGAAGAAGAATATGAAAGAATTACATGTATAAATCGAGGGAATCAGAAAGTAGATGATGCAGGATGAAATTGCGAAGATCTCCACGTGAGAAGAAAGGAAACTAAAAGATCCGAAGATCCACAAAGAAAAAGAGATATATGACAACCCTAAAATAGCCGTTGCATTCTCGGGGAAACCATAAAGGCCACAAGGACAATCTCGAAGCAGAAGTTAATGATTTTACCTTTATCAAACGGCAAAACTCAAATAATGAGAACCTATTGTAGCTCCCTATTCCTCCAGAGTCCAGCTCCAAGCCTAAGATCCATGCATTAGACTGGCAAAATTTGTGGGTTATTTCAGAAGTAGTAGAGGTTTGAGGCAGGGATGTGCGTTGTCACCTTATCTGTTTGTGATCAGTATGAATGTTCTTTCCAAATTGCTTGATAAAGCTGCTTCGGAGAAGAAAATAGGGTATCACCCGAGATGTAAGAACATGGATCTCACGCACTTGAGCTTTGCAGATGATATTATGGTCTTCACAGATGGAAAGATCAGATCTCTTGATAGCATTGTTGAGGTATTTGATTATTTTGCAAAGATTTCTGGATTAAAGATAAGCTTGGAGAAGTCTACAATCTATATAGCTGGGGTTTCTGATGGAAAAAGACAAGAAATGGAAACGAGATTCTCTTTGCAATCAGGAAAGCTGCCAGTGAGGTATTTGGGGCTTCCTCTCCTCACGAAAAGAATGACAGCAGCAGATTATAAACCGCTGTTGGATAGTATCAGAGGCAGAATAAGTTCTTGGACAACACGACACTTATCTATGGCTGGTCGTTTGGCATTAATTTCTGGCTCTCTGCGTTTTGGCTTCCTCAAGCTTGTCTTAAAGAGGTGGAAAGACTATGTGCTGCATTCCTATGGTCGGGTCCAAACTTAAATCCTTGGAAAGCAAAAGTTTCATGGGAGACTATATGTGATGTAAGATTGGAACCACTCCAATTTTAGATAACTTGATGATCAGCAGATTCCAAGCTTAACTTGCGGAAGGTGTGGGATGTTGGTAGAGATGGTGGTGAAGTTTTGATTGACTCTCTCAATCCTTGGGTTTGATCGACTCTCTCAATCAGTGAAGTCCAGGGGATGCTGAATCTCTCAACAGCCTAAGAACTACGAATCAATAGCAACAGATGAATCACTCAAATGAAACTAAAGACAATATACTCAAAGACACTCTTTGAAAAAGAAACTGAATTTCTTTTTTTTATAACTTTAAAACTATGTTCAAATCAGATTGTATAAGTACAATATGATTTACATATTTTAGTCTCATTTTTGTTGATATAACTTTAAAGTATAAGTATAACTTTAAAACTCTAATGCATTTTTGTTGATGTTATAGTATTTTAGATCACTGTACACGCGATTAATAATATTTACTTTGTTTCTGTTGCATTCAAAATTCATTGTATAGCTTTCTAACATTCAGGAACATAATATCCAATTATTAAAAATTCGGTCAAAACCAACGAAGATTAATAAAAAGGTCAAAAAATCAGTTTACTTAAAATGCTAAAATATTTTTGCTTATGTATTCAAATTTTGCTTATTTAAAAATAATCTAAAAAAACGAATGCAGAAATTGAAATATTTTTATATGTTTGATAAATATTTATTTTTTCACTAAAACACCAAAATAGTTTCAAAATTACTGAAATATATATTATTGTATAAAAATTCGGCGCGTGGCACCGGCAAACCCTAGTAGACTAATAAGTAATAAGTTAGAGTTGTTAAACAACAACAGTATCCTAACCTATTTTATATTTCTCAAGTAGAGCCACAACTAGAGCGTGAGAATACAGCGGCTTGCGTCGTAAAACTCCTTGCCATTTCCGAGCTTCACCGTACTAGTCCTCCTAACCATGACTGAAAGCTCGGTAGAGAATGAACCGAAAAAAGTAAACAAGTAAAAATATAAATCAGTTTAAAAAAAAGAAAGTAGAGAACTCTCCCACGACCTACAAACCTTTTACAAAAAAAAGAACTCTCTCACGACGTTGGCGTGACTCGCCGAAAGGTGACGGCAGTTAAAGTTGCTTTAGACCGCTAGGGCGAATTTCTTTGAAAGCACACGTTATTTTTAAAGCATAAGTTGTTACGTACGACATACTACTCTCACGTAACCGATAAAAATGTTGATTTGCATATAATGATATAGTAGTATTCATCATGCTAAAGTTTTAAACTAGCCATCTAAAATTGCTTGATATTCAATTTTGATCCAGGTTGTTGCTAGAACCACCATTGCCAAAGTTTTGCTCCTACCAGTTTATTACTTATTTCCTTAACTTTCAAGCTTGATACTACTATTTATTACTCCCTCTGTTTTTAAATAATAGATGTTTTGAGATTTTCACGCTTTTTAATAAAACATATTAAAACTTACTTATTAGTGTATAGTTTTTTGTTATTTTATATTTCCTATATTTCTAAACCAATAAGATTTCAAGAAATGCAATTAATGTTTTTGAGATTCACAATTATTCATAATTAGTTGACAAAAATTACATTGAAAATATGAAAAATATATCTTTTTGAAACAAAATTTTTTTCTAGAACATACATCTTTTAAAAACAGAGGGAGTACTAGTTTTTTTTATCTTGCATTCATATTCAATTCTTCATTGTTTTCATAAAGCTACGTCGTACTCGTGAAATTAACAAGTGGTTAGCATTTGTTAACATTGTTAATTAGTTGAGGCCAATTTCAGCATTCCTAAAAGTAGGGGTGGGCACTTTACCCGATATCCGAAGTGGCACCTGAACCCGATCCGAAAAACCCGAACTGAAATCCGAACCGAAGTAGCAAAATATCCGAATGGATATTAAGTTAGGAGAGATTGGATATCCGAACCCGAACGGGTAATACCCGAATCCGAATGGATATCCGAAGATAACCGAACATATGTATATTTACCTTTATTTTTCTAGTTTACATCTCTCATTTTATTTAAAATATTTAAATTGATGTTACACATACTTTAAGATTATATAATATATATATATATAATTATGAAGAAAATAATTTGATATTCATTTAAAATGCATGTCAAATTTTTTGTTTCATGTATTAACAAAAAGGTAAATCATTTACCAATTAAGCTAAACCAAAATTTGAATTGAAACACCCTTTAGTTTATAAATAGACTAGGATCGGCCCGCCCTACGGGCGGGATATATTTTATTTGTGATTTATATTCTTATATTTTTTGTAATCTTGTTATTTGTGTATTAGGTTTGAATTTGTAAATAATGGATATGATATTGATTTATGTCTTCAAGAACGTTTTAGAGTAGAAATTTTTTTTTGTAAGAGAAATTTTATATATTTTTGAAAATTATGTATTTCTGTTATATTATGTATTCTGGTTATATTATGTATTCAATTAAATTTAAATTGTTTCTGTTTTTTCCTTTTATATATTTTTAAAAGAATATGTTTTGATCATTATTTTGTTGTGTGTTTACTATCAAATTTTGAATTTCTATATGTCTGAATTTAGTGACCAGAAAGAGAAGATTTCAGTTAGATTCACTCTTTTTTTTTTCTACGCGGCTTGAGTATAATGAAACAGAAAAAATAAAATAGTAAACAATTTTTTCTATTCTTATATTTTTAATTATTTTTATAATTTCTGTATTATTAAGTATATTTGTAATATTTTTGGTTGCTTTATATCATTTTTGTTAATTTTTCTATGTTTGAGTTTTATAATCAGAAAATAGAAATCAAATTCCATGACATTTACACAATCATATAGTTTTCCTTTTTTGTTTTATAAGAAATTTCTATCTGTTTTTGAAATTTATGTATTTTGCATTTTATTACCTGAATTTCGTAAGAGAATGTTATATGTTAACATATTACTGTCAGTAAGTTCATTTACGTTTAAGTTTTAATATTCTGTTTAAGTTTTCATTAAATGTTGTTCAAAAAAGTTCATTTAATTGAAAATAAATCAATTATAAAAATGATTTATGAAGTATTTAACCTTTTTAAAACGATTTGGTGAAAAGGATAGATTAATAAATATGTCAAACCTAAATTGATGGGGTGCTCATGTTGTCTGAAAAGGTATAAGTTTCATATAATTACCAATAATGCATAATTGTACGTAGTTTTGAAAGAGAAGATATTATTTCTTATCAAAAGTATAAACTGTTAACGTAAACTGTTATTATTGTTGTTGTTACTAACCAAATAGAAACAATATATAATAATAAAAGAAAAATTACAAATATCCGACAAGTTCCAAAGACTATGGTACAAAGGTGATCCTTCGCCTTCTTTTGAAAGTTGAAGAACTTGATACCAAAAAAAAACAAAGAGCAGTATCCATCCTTTGTGGACAGCAGCTACAACTTGTAAGAAGTCACACCCATCTTTCAGCAAACTTTTAAGGCTCGTATCTCCAATACCATTGAGTGCACTACCGAATCTTTGTTTCCTACTTGAGATGTGATGATACAAAGGGGAGTTTACGCAAAATATCAACGGTGCGTAAAAACACCAACCCGTGAATAAAAATTCAAAGAATGGCTTTATCCTACAACATCCTAACGTGGCTGGGGAACAAAAAAAAAACTAAACAAAACAAAAGAGAGAAAGTAACCTCTCCAATCTTCTTCTTTCATCGTCTCCTCAAGTTTGACGGATGTGACGTGTGTATATCCTTCAAAGAAATCAAGAACGATTCTCTCGATATCTTCAACCGAATACTTAAGTAGTTCTCAGGGTCTCTTCCACTTTCTATGTGACCACTGAACCTTCCAAGAAACGATTTATAAGCCAGGATCAAATTCTCAGATAAAGATATTCTCAGCTCATCTCTAAGCTGAGCACCTGGAACCGACCATGTAGACTGAGTCCTGTGAACCACTTCAAACATTGTATTAAACGCTTTAAACCTTTCACTCAATGCACTTCTTGATATACCAGAGGAGAAACTCCCACTCACATGTAACCCTTCATCTCTCAAGCTATTCAGTACTCTAACCCATGTCGATCTCTGGTAGTTAGTAGCTGCCTGCGAGTTTCCTTAAATAATTGTCTCCGATCATTTATCTTAGCTCAGGTGATCCTTTCACTTTCTGAAATATGTATTGAATGTAGTTCATGATGAATATGTGAGCTAAAGATGTGTCTCTGTAGTGGTGTGACTTCTCTTCCCAGTTGAAATACAACACCATGATTAACCATATAAGATGCAAAGCCAATGGTGACTTATCTTCTAGCTCAGTGAAATCTATAACCCGTGTGTTTGGATCAGTTCCGGTTGAGGGATATCTGACATAATGAGATTGTTGAGAGTCTGCTTGTAATCAGAGATCAAGCTGATGTAGTTCATTACATACCTTGTCAAAGGATGAACAGTTCCTCCAGGGACAGGAACTACCGAAAGCTCAGGAAGAACAGCGTTCTCAGGAAGAACAGCGTTCTCAAACTCAGACGGTATCCCTCTCGCTACTTCCGCTAGTCTTGTCTGAATCTCGGAAGCTTGAACATGGACAGCGTGCGATGAATCTGAGTCCAATCATTGATGTTGTAGAGTAGAGCAATTCTTTGAATTTTTATTCCTATTGTGTAAACTCCCATTTGTATCGTGTTGTACATGATATCCACGGCCACCTGCAATATTTCAAGGAGAAGTTCTCATTGTGGTCTAACCATAATTCAAGTCTTTAAGACATGAAGAGTATTCAGAATGGTTAACCTGAGGGATTCCAAAAGAAATGGATGAGTACATTCCAGCAGCTTTTCATGGTAGAAACACTACGCTCAATGACAATTACGGGTTGAACTGTTGCAACGTTGGTGCACCGAGGAACAGTATCGCAGGGTACATGACTCCAAAGAGGTTATTCTGGTCTTGCTCCTCTCTGTAGTGGTTTTGGGATGAATCAAACACGTTTCTTGGTAAGATGATAATTTAATAAAATGGAACATATGGAAGCAAACTTACATTTTCGCTCCTGTTTGCCAGGAAACCAAACAAAACATCACACCAATATTGTCATGAGAAAACGGAATGGCATTGTACTGAGGATATCTCAAGCTAGACCAATACTATTTGAAGAAGAAGCTTTAGTAAACAGCTGCGAATACTTAGTTTGGAAGTAGATATATTTCGATCCTGGTGCTGGAGTACCGAGCTCTTTGATGAGTTTCTGGTTTCTCCTGAAGTAGACATCAATATTCTTGACACGAAACTTTAAAGTAAATTCTGAATAAATAAAGGAGTAGCAAACAAAAACAAAATCAATAAACAAAACCAATATCATCTAAAGCTTTCAAAATCAGTATACAACCAAAATCATCTTACGTCAACAAATACCAAAAACTAAATCAAAATCGTCCAAACTCAAGCTTTCAAAATTAAAAAACAATACACAAATCATCTTATATCAACAAAAAAAAATCAATAAACGTAACCAAAATCATTCCACTGTGAAAAAGTTTCAAGAGTTATTGGGATTTGTAGGGATGATATTTACAAAAAGCAAGCTTTCTTCATTTGTCTAACCACGACAACGGATATAGAGAGATGAATATGAGAGAGATAGATAGCAGAGAGATTTGGAGATCGCGATTCACAGAACAACGCCTTCTGCTACAGAAACTCTCCACCTATCGAAGAGAAACAAAGAAAATGGTATCGTCTCCATGGATTAGGGTTTGCATATGGTTACATGGTGTTTGGGCCGCAAAACAGAGCGTGACATCGAGAAGCCCGGAAGAAAGATAAAAGGAAAGATGCTGCGTTTCATTTAACGCGACATGTGTCGATATCACAGAGACTCAATTTGTGACATGGCCTCTGATGTGTCAGCAGGAGAGAAACAACTCTTCTTTATATAAATAGAAATTAAGACGCCTCTTGAATTTATAGGATGCACATTTAATTTTCTGGTTACACAATTATAGTTCCTAATTTGAATATAAAAACTTATATAGCCTATATGAACAAAGAAACTATGAGATATCAAACAAAATTTCACATCAGAAAATTAGATAAGTAGTGTCTAATATATAAAAAGATATCTAATTATAATTAGTACGAGATATTTTGAGAATAAATTCAAAAGTAAATTTATGTAGGCCAATCTCTTAGAGTTCAAAATTGACAATATCCTATTAATCGGACAATAAGCATTTAATATGGGTTAACTAATCCCAACAATTGGTATTAAGAGCGGTTGACAAGAAATCTGCAAGACAACCGAAATACCCTTCAAAATATAAATGGTATTTTTTGAGATATGAATATGAGTTATGTTATAAAGATCAAGTCAAAAGATCCTGAAAATTTAGTTGTGGGACACCAGATACGTAGTCTTTAGTTTGAAGGGAGAATGTGAGATATCAAACAAAGTCACATATCGGAAAATTTAATAATGAGTGTCTACTATATAAAAAGATGTCTACATCTAATTATAATATGAGTCTTTTTAGAAAGAAATCCAAAAATAAATTCATACGGAACAACTTTTTAGGTCTAAAATGAATAATATCGTAATAATCAGCAATAAGAATTGGACATAAACTTACTAAATCCCAACAAAAACACTAAAGGGGATGTACTCAATCGAGAGTTTCAGGTGATTTGTATTAAAATGACAAATCCACTGTTATTCAAACATGAATTTTAAAAACTCATTTAAAATCCACTGTTATTAAACTTGACATTTCGTAAAGTACTCTGAAATCCACTGTTATTGAAAATATTTTAAGTTGTGGGATTTTAAAGTTTTGAGGTGATTTTAGGGTGTTTGGGTAGAGTTTCTTAGTTAAAAAAAATAAAACTCAAATCCCATTGTTTTAGGTGATATTCTAGAGTAGTTTAACTAAAATCACCTAAATCTCTGCAACTTATTAAAATCATCTGAAACTCCATTAAAAGCCAAATCACATCAAATGCTAAATTGAATACATCCCCCTAAGCTAAGTTGAACTTTCAGTTTTCTAAGTCCTAATAAAATTCTTTATTGAGCTACTAGCTCTTTACCACCCAATAAAAAGAGTTGGACAATATCGTACTATCAAACAATAAGAGTTAAACATGTGTTCACTAAATCCCAACAAAACCACTAAGCTAAGTTGAAATTTTTAGTTTTCTAAGTCCTAATAAAATTCTTTATCGAGCTACTAGCTCTTTGCCATACAATAAATAAATAGATAAATAATAGTGTATATATATGCTGTCAAACATTTTAAAGAAAATAAAATGTGTTCACGAGTTTACAAATTGATAGCTAACGGTTCATTCTTATCTTATGATATATAAAATATATCTACTATAATATATAAATATCTACCTAGTCTCTCTGCTTCACTACTGGAACATGTTATCAAAGAAGAGAAACAGCTAGAGAAGGGGCCCTTGATTAAGTAATTAACAAATAGTTACTTAACTAACTAATCATGGGTTATATCGATGGAAAATGGGCACCGCTGATCACGATGACTGTGATTCACATGATTAATGGGATGGTTAACGCTTTGATTAAGAAAGTTCTTGATGGAGGCATTAATCATATGGTCATTGCTACCTATCGTTTGGGTATCTCCACCATATTTCTTCTTCCGGTCGCTTATTTTGGGAACGGTAAGTCTAACTTTTGTTTTTAGTTATGTTTCTTCTTTTTTTCTGTCAACGATTATATTTCTTTTTTTTTTCATTATTTTACATTTCGTTACCTGTTAGAAAAATCAGCAAAGTTTTAAAACTCATCTTTAGTTTTAATGCTCAATTGCCATTCAATGTTTGACGCTTAATTCTGAATCCACGTGCTCCATCAGGAAAACAAGGCCGAAGCTTACCATAAGCATTTCGTGCCAGCTTTTCATCAGTGCTCTTTTTGGGTAAGTTTCAGTTTTAATCCATGAACTCATTGTTTCGTCTCTTACGTCTATAAGAACTTCATCTTTTATTATGATATATTTTTTCTCAGGGCGAGCTTGGTACTGTATTTCTACTTACTCGGACTCACCTATACTTCTGCTACGTTAGGATCTGCTTTCTCGGCGATAATGCCTGCCCTTACTTTCATTATGGCTTTAATATTTAGGTATTTTTATTTACTAATCACCATATTTTAAGTTTAGATAAAAATGTCCCTTTGACATAACTTTAAGTGTACTCTCTTATTGCAAAAACAAATTACAGGTTCGAGAAGCTAAATATGAAAACAAAAGTGGGATACGGCATCGTTCTTGGAACTATGATAAGCTTAGGAGGAGCTTTAGTTCTTACGATGTACCTAGGCATCCCGTTAACGAACTCTCAAGAACAAGCCTCGACTTTAAAACATCTCACAAAACATGCGCATTGGACCAAAGGTTGTATATTTTTATTCATATCAGTTATGTTTTTCAGTTCTTGGATGCTTATACAAGCCAAAGTCAACGTGAATTACCCTTGTCCATACTCGAGCACCGTTATTTTATCTGCTTTCGGTACGCTTCAGTGCGCCCTTCTTAGCTTGATCAAGACTAGAAATGCAAAAGAATGGATCCTCAAAGACAGACTCACCATCATCACCATCATTATAGCGGTACGTTCATGCATATATAAAATTGTCATCAACATATGTGAATATTTAATTTAGTGATTCAATTAAAGGATTCAACCTAGTTTTGGGACCAGGATTTGATAATTTTAATTACGATTGGACACTATATACATCTTTAATAACAAGAATATCCTGTTCTTCACATGCTCGGGGATTAGTCTGGATTTCAATGATATTTCTGTGGATTCAAAATCATCAAACGTTGATAAGCTGGGTGTATGTATTTTTATAGGGTGTGGTTGCACAAGGAATGTGTACGGTGGGAATATCATGGTGTATCAAACAGCGAGGACCTGTCTTTACCTCAGCATTTACTCCTGTCATGCTTATGTCTGCAACCTTGTTTGATTTCTTGATATTTAATCGTATGATTTATTTGGGAAGGTAAAGATGTATTCGTAAAAGCATATTTAATATTTTTTGAACTTTCATACCGAAAAGAATATATACATACTTCTTTTTTTTTGGTTAAAATGTTAAGAAATATATATACTTAGTTTGACATATTCGCAACATTTTATCATTTCATTAACTTTCAACTGATTTTAATATGGAGATCTTCTAGAAGAGATACTGATTTTTTGTACAATTATTTGTGCTGCAGCGTAATCGGATCTGTGGTGGTGGTGATTGGCTTATACGTATTTTTATGGAGTAAGAGCAAACAAATAAATGACTGTGAGATCAGTAAGTTACCTACAAACGCCGTGGAAGAAGAAAAGGAAGATGAAGACCATAAAAATGTTAACAAATTAGGCAATCTTTTGGTTATCCCCATGACTCCTTGATCCACTTCCCTAGCTAAACCCTATATACCTTCAACTAGAAGGGACCGATATGCCATCTTGACATTTCATCAAATATGAACAAGATTAGAAATTCTCCTTTGAATGTTGATCGGAGAATATCATCATTTTTATTTGGATAGTGTAATATATTTATATAAATAAACAGTATGGAATATGACTTCAATATACTAAATGATTCATTGTATATCCCAAACAAACGTTCTAACAATCATATAAACAGAGCGTTTTATCTGACTCGTTTTGTTGTAATGTTAGTACAAAAAAGTAAGCTTGCTGTTTGTTCGAATCGATAAGCTTTCCACGGCCCTCGATGAATGGTCTAACATTCCTTTGGAGATTAGATAGAAGTGTCAAGATTTTGGAGATTTTTTTTTTTAAGCAAAAAAAAAAAGATTTAGGGGTGATGACTGATGTCTAGACTTGGGAATTAAAATCCGGATCAGCAATCTGATCCGGTATCCGCTATGGATATCCAGATATTATTTAATACATATGTATATAATAGAAAAAGAATATTTGAAAACAGCTAGATATTATTTAATATATATGTATATAATAGAAAAAGAATATTTGAAAATAGAATAAAAATAGTTTGCGAGAGAATCTTGTGAACTACCGACAGCTTTTTGAATTTCGTCAAATATTAAATAATGGAATTTCAACAGATATATCTTTTTTTTTTCCAACAGATATATCTTGAATTAACTCGATTCTCGACTTCTCATGAATTGTGTGAAGTATCATAAGACAACCGTCGAATATTCACTGTTGATGATTTCTTTTCTTCATAAAAGTTATTTTAAAGTATAGAGTTTGAATACCCAAACTGTTTTTTTTTGCTAAATAATATCTAAGCTGTTTAACACATACTACCACGTTTCCAAATGATACATCTTTTAGAATTTTCTTTTAATAAAACATATTAAAATTTAGTTATAAATTCAAAGTTTTTTAGTTTTTTGTTACTATGTTGTTAAACCAATAAAAATTTACAAAAATACAATTCTCTCGAATAGCACTTTTTAAGTTTTTGCCACAAAATAGTATTCAAAAAATAAAATGACCAAAATAACACATTTTCGTTTTGACAATTTTAATATATTTTTTTTTTAAAAAAAATTTGAACACATTTCTAAAACTTCACCCATTAACTCTAAACCCTAAATCTTAGATTAATTAACCCAAATGTTATAAATGCATATTTACCCTTCAACAAAATTTCTTTTGGTCATTTTCTCGTAATGCTATTTTGTAACAAAAACTTGGTTTAGTGCAATCCTAGTCTTTTTCTCTTTACAAAATACAATTAATGTTTTAACTTCTCAATTATTATTATTAATTTAAAAAATTACATTGAAAATATATCTTTTTGAAACAATTTGTTTTTCCATCCGTTTCTTAATAAGTGTCACTTTGACATTTTTATACAGATTAAAAAGTGAATGAAATATAATTAAGTTTCTATTAATTACACATGTTTTCCCAGATAAGAGAACTTGTATTTGAGTTAGAGTTTTTTACATCTTAGGACAGTTTTTGAGATTTTATTACAGTGAAAGGCAGTTTCTACTCCTAACACATTTTTTCTTAACTTACCTCTCTTTTGCTAACTAAAACGTAACTAGTAGAGCCCACACTTGGCAACTTGCAATATCTTTTTTTTTGTGACATTCATTATCTTTTTCTTCTCTCTATCTAATTATGACCTCGTTTCTTTTTATTATTTTTGAGAAAATTGTTTGGTTTCTTCCTTATTTTACTCTTTGAATCACATTTTTTTTCTTTTTTGCAAATCATTATTTTTGATCATTATAATTTCATATTCTCTTTAGTTTTTTCACTTTTAACTTACTTTTTTTATTACACATCTACATATCTAAAAAATCAATGCAAGCTTAATCTGTTTTTTCTCCTTTTGCTTTCCAGATATGTGATGAAACAGAGATACATCAAAAATAGTCACGAATCAGTGGCGGATCTTGTTTTATCATCGCCATCAGATCACCTTATCGGAGCTGCAAGGATAGCCGTGACCGGTTCGAACTTCTCCGACGCAGCTCTCCTTCGTCGCGAAAGCTCGATGAACAACAATTGCCATTATTAGTTTTATTTCACATATGGTCCCTTGATTTTTGGTATATCCATTTATGCCCCTAAAGTTTCTGATTTACAAATATATCCCTTTCAAATTGACTCCTCATTTTTTAATTGTACAGACCAGACTTTCCATGATTACATGAACAGATCTTTAAATTTCTGGAAGTTTTCTATTCGATTTTAATTTTGCAAATTGAAGAAATAACCTCTTAATTTAATGTACACTACGATATTTGTTGTACATAACTACACATGTACGTCACTAGCCTTTAATGTAGACACGTACACTAAGAAATGTACACAATTTTCAACATGTTGGACATCTAACATGTATCTCAAACAAATGTGTACATGTATATATCATATAAAATATAGTATGTATATTGTACACGTTAGGTGGTTGTGTACACGAGTACATTGGGTAACTAAGTTGATGTGTACTTACTTTCAGTGTACATGTGTACATGGGAAGACGAAAAGAATCCAAATGTACATCGTAAAAACAATGTTTACATTGTGTTAACACTATCTACTTTATGTTAACATTATTGTAAATTCCATAAACCGTAGAAGCTTGATTCTTCAGATGGAAAACCTACAAAAAGTTGTATGTCAGAATCATCAACGTGTACACATATATTTCATTGACCACATGTACACTTTCTTACAAAATGTTACATGTACACTGTTCATTTAGTATACTCGACCACAAACTCAGTTCAAGAAAACATCTATGTTATGGTGACTTGAGTCTAAAATCCGATGTTATATCAAAGATCTATCATATTCGAATGGTACAAATAAAGACTGAAGTTGAATCAAAGAAAATCATCCAAAAATGGTGATTTATGTCTGAAAGCAAGTTATGTAGAAAGAGAAGTGTCGATGAAGAAAAAGATATGAAAAATTACAATGTTGTCCTTCCGTGAGTGTACACGTATGCATTTAAACTTGTAGCGTACATGTGTACCAAAAATTACAAACGTGTAACATAATTATCAAACATGTACATATAATTTTTACTGTCCATGTGACATTAGCTTACATATACATTAGTTCATTTGTACACCAAATAAATTCTGTAAAACATGTACCCATAATTTTCAAATATACACTAATTATGTGCACGGTGAAAATTATGTGTTAAAAGAAGAATACATGAAGTCGCATAAGGCTTAGTTATTTAGATAGAAAACCTACGAAAAAACCAAAAATGTGTACACAATCGCTTTGATGTGTAATACAAAATTAGGTGTACACATGTACAGTCTGAATTATTGTATACACGATCCATAATGCTGCAAAGTTACGAAAATAACCTCATCTTCTTTCTTAGCCATTGTCGACCAGAAATCCTAATCTCCACCTATCTCGCCTATTTTCCACGATTCATTACATTCTCAACTTGTTTTAATGTATTTTTTACCCAAATGTGATAGCTCTCAATCCTATTCATGGCTTTAATCTTAAAAAATTGAACAAAAGCAATTTTTGGTTTCTGATTTGTTGAACGATTCGTTACGGCTGAGTGCCACTTTCTTAGTAACTACGGCGAGATCAGTGCCAAAACTATGAATCCTCGTCTTATAGTTCGAGGCAGAGATGTATCTACTGTGAGAAAAAACTTTTATACATCATGATTATAACAACATCAGAGATATAGCTTGACATATCCCAAAAGATAGATTAGATAATAAGGATATTGATTGTAAAATTATTTTCTGGAAAATATGTTCTGAAAAACCAATATTTATTTTACAAAAGAAAAAGTAAAGAATTTAAGAGAAAAAAACGAAAAAGAAAAATACATGAGACCCATTTGTGTTGTTTCGTAACTAAGAAAACATATACAAGATTTAATCAGTATAGTTGATACTTATTTAGTTAGATTTTAACAGAAAAGTTTATTTGGTTAAAGAAAACTATATTAGTAGTGAGAACTACCCTTTTTTTTTTGAGCAACTTAAATATATTAAACCAAATGGCCTCAGGCCCAAGCAGAGTGAGAGTGATAGAGGCAGGCCTTTGCCAACAAATCAGAAGGCCCATTCTCTTCTCTTGATACAAATGAAATGCAACAAAACAGGAAAGAGGAAGATAGAACATCGATGTCCGATAGAACTCCATAGAGCTTCATCGGCTTGGAAATCGAGTTGATCGCTTTGACAAGCGAAAGAGAGTCTGAGTGTAGCCAGATTTTGGTGATGCCGAGTTGTCGTGCATGTGAGAACTACCCTATTACGTTAATAAAAACTCAAAACTGTCTTTGGGTGTAATATATTCTTTGAGTTATAATATCATGTTCAATATATGTTTACTAGGTGGTTTCTTTCAACATGTGTCGAAATAACTTTTACAAAAATTATTTTATAAAACAAAAAATGAATTTATTATTTTAAAATTTTTATTTAGAAGTTATAAAATAATTAAAATTATAAATAATTATTTAGTGTTTTTGTCTGTTTTATGATATTTCTTAACAAACCGATTTTAATTTATTGTATTTTGCTAAAATTTATAGACGTATCCATCACATCTTTCGTTTGGGAACTACTAAAATTCACATGTGTTTAACATTTGTAAAAAATAAAAAATTAAGATGTGCTTTTTACATATATATTTTAGTATATTCTTTTCTTCTTTTTCTTTTTTCAGAAAGTTCAATCTTAGTATATTTTCATCCATTATAACATTAACAATCAGCTGCATGCGTTCTCATTTCTTTTGAAATAAAAATATTTATATACTTTAAAGGTGAGTGTCGGGCTTCTAACCTGATCACTATATATGCCTCGCTCAGTTTATTAACTAGTTTTTTATAAATAGTTACAACCAATAAGAAGTTTATATATATAGTTACAACCAATAAGAAGTTTGTATTGCTATATATATATATATATATATATGCATGCTTTCCTTTATAATACTGTTATGGCAAACGAACAGAGTGAAAGCTGAAGCACTTTGAAAAGATCTTCGGATCCAAAAAAGTGAAAACCCAAATAATATGATCAATAAATGTGAAATACAACTATACCAAGTGACAAAAGGTTGTCTACAAAGCATGGTCTTCGCTTCTAGGCATCAAAGTATATGCTATTTGATGCAGATAAGCCGCTGCATCACTATTCCCCGCTTTTTTTGTTTTGTTTTGGCAACGAACTGATTTATAAATCTAAACGGAATCAATACAAAAACGGAATCAATACAAAGTAGCAGTAGAGTTATGGAGAGCAAACTTGGCCAGAGAGCCAGCAGCTGAATTGTTCTCTCGGCTTACATAAGAAACAGAATTGTTCCCCGCTTTCTATATAGTATTAATAGCTAATGGGCATATTTTAAAACAATCTCAAAGCAGCAATATTTGTCTTTTTTTTTCTTTTGGCTTACTATTAGTTATTTATAAAGGAACAATTTGCTCAATATTCATATGAGCTCTGACAATTAAAAAAATAGCATACACAAAAAAGTGTGTCTTATTGTATCAAAATAAGACTTTACAGTCCTTTAAGGAGAGTGAGTGTGAGAGTGAGCGTGTGTATTTCAAACACTCGAACTATATACTATTCTATATATAACATAGATATAGAATAGATTATTCAAAACATAAATGTAAACCCTAAACCATAAACCCATATCCTAAACCCTAAACCCAAACCTAAACCTTAAACCCAAACCATATACCCTAAACCATATACCCTAAACCATAAATCTTAAACCCAAATTCTGAACCATAAACCCAAATTACATACCCTAAACCCAAACTCTAAACCCAAACTCTAAACCCAAACTATATACCCAAACAATATACCCTAAACCCAAATCCTAATCATAAACCTTAAACCCAAATCATAAACCCTAAACCAAAACCATATACCCTAAACCCAAACCATAAACCCAAATTATATATCCTAAACCCAAACTGTAAACCCAAACTCTAAACTCAAACTATATACCCAAACAATATACCCTAAACCCAAATCCTAATCATAAACCTTAAACCCAAATCCTAAACCCTAAACCAAAACCATATACCCTAAACCCAAACCATATACCCTAAACCCAATCCCTAAACCATATACCCTAAACCATAAATTCTAAACCCAAATTCTGAACCATAAACTCAAACTATATACACTAAACCCAAACCCTATACCCAAACTATATACCCAAACCATATACCATAAACCCAAACCATAATCATAAATCTTAAACCCAAACCATTACCCATTATGTGACTATGTTATACATATTATGGTATGGAAAATTTGACACACCCACAAATTTTGAATATATGAAATTTTCTAAAATTTCTTTACAGAGAGCTGATGAGTGGCGACGGTGTTGAAGAACAAAACAATGTAATTGATTAAGTAGTGAGTAAGAAGAATCAGGAGGCAGAGAATGAGATACAAAAGGCAAAAAAAGAGAAAAAGAAAGGTATTATACTATACTGTAATTTAAAATACAGTATACTATAATAAATTGAGAGAGAGAGAGAGAGAGAGAGAGAGAAACCCTAAACCCAAAATCATAGGCAAAGACAAATAAACAAACACAAATTCATATACCCTAAAGCCAAATCTAAAAACCTAAACCCAAACTCTAAACCCAAATCATATACCATAAACATAAACCTTAAACCATAAACCCTAAACCCAAACTCTGACCATAAACCCAAACCATATACCCTAAACCATATACCCTAAACCCAAATCCTAAACCCTAAACCCAAACCATAGCCCTAAACCCAAACCCTAAACCATAAACCCTAAACCAAAAGTCTAAACCCTAAACCCAAACCATATACCCTAAACCAAACTCTGAACCCTAAACCTAAACCATATACCCTAAACCCAAACCATATACCCTAAACCCAAACCCAAACCCTAATCCTAAACCCAAACCCTCATCCATTACGTGACTATGCTATACATATTATGGTATGGAATACTCGACACACCCATTAATTTTGTATATATGAAATTCTCTAAAATTTCTTTAGAGAGAGAGATGATGAGTGGCGACGGTGTTGAATATCAAAATAGTGTAACTGATCAAGTAGTGAGTAAGAAGAATCATGAAGTAGAAAAAGAGATACAAATTGCTAAAGAAAAGAAAAAGAAATGTATCATATTATACTGTAATTTAAAATAGTATGGAACATATGACGCATGATATAGGGATAAGGATTATGAAGAAAATTAGAATAGTTTACACGATGGAAAAAGAAAGAGAAAGATGGATGGAAGAGAAAGAGAGAGAGAATGACAAATAGATAGAATATAACAACAATTCTATTCTATATTCCGTAAATGAAATAGAATACAAAATATATTATTTGAACATTATATGGTAAAAAAAGAAAGAAATATAACACAAGAAGGAATAGAAAAATGTGAGATGAGAAAGAGATAGAAAGATAGAAAGAAAGAGGAAGATATGGAGGTAGATATAGGAGAGAAAAAACATGAGAGATGAAAAAAAGATTATATAATTTATAATTCTATTCTATATTTTATAAGTAGAATAGCACATAATTACATTATAACTGTACATATTCAATTTTATAAATATATGTTAGTTTTACAAAATTCAAATATGTCATATACAGAAAAAAATCTATTTTTTTTATAGATATGTAAAAATTTTGAATAAGTTATTTTTGTACTGATAAAATTAGTTAAAAAAAGATGGGAAAGTGAGAAAGGATAATATAGACAATATTATTGAAATATCATAGCCAAGAAGTTCTTATGGTTATAGAGTTTTTTTGTTGTTTTTCTATTGTCATTGGCTGCAATTTCCCATTTATAAATTATGTTCCCTCCGTTTCATATTACTTGTCGTTCTAAACTTATGCACACAGATTAAGAAAACATTTAATGTTACATATTTCCAAAATAAAAACACTATTACCAATACAACTAACCATATATCAACCAATAGAAAAATAGAATAAAGAATATTGTCAATAAATTTTGCATTGAAAACCGAAAACGACACTTATTTTGAAACAAAAAAATTTCTCTAGAACAGACAAATAATTCGAAACGGAGGGAGTACGTATTAATAACATTCACCATGACGCTTGGGGATGTCTAATCATGACCAGCTTCTTTTCCAGGTCATTTTAAAATAATTTTATTCCATACTTTAAATCTTTTATTGTTTATCTATTTGATTATATTTTAATAAATACATATATTGTATCTAAAGTCATATTAAATTTTTCGAATTCCACTTTTTATCTTTTAAAAACAGTGTAAGTATCATGTTTTGGTTTCATGATCTCCTCTGATATTCAAAATCAACCTTTCAGTAATGTCCTAAAAATGCATTGAAGTACTTTTAACCTAACACACAATAGAACCAATGTTATTATCATTAGACTATACTAGGGGTGGACACGGAACGGATATCCAGGATTTTAAGGATATCCGTGATCCGTTCCGTTCCGTACAATAATCGATTTTTGATCCGATCTGATCTGTGATGTTTCGGATATTCGGTGTTACGGATATCCGGAAAATCAGTATATTTTACCGGATATCCGATTCGATCCGTCGATCCGGTTAAAAATAATAAAAAGTTACTTTTTCAAATAAATTTAAAAGGAACATTTTTAATATATAATAATAATATTTCATTATTTTTTAAAACTAAGTACTTTTAAAAATTTAGTTACCAAATAATTAATTTAATAGATAAAATAACTAAAAATCTATATAGAAATAATAACCAAATATGCATATGTATATTACAGGTCATATCGGATATTTATTTTTTAAATGAATACTAGATCTTGACCCGTGCAACCGCACGGATATTAATTTTCAGTTTTAGTTTTAGTTTACTTATACTAAATAGTATATTTGTAATATTTGTAATATTTGATCATTTTATATTGACTAAGCTAAGGATGAGTATTTGGATATCCACTCGAATTTGGTTAAAATCTATTCGGATTTGAGTTTTTGAGTTTAAAGATTCTAACTCTATTTGGGTATTTATAACTTTTGGTTCCGGTTTGATTCGGATCTTTGCGAGTTTGATAACCCGTTTACATATCTTTATATTTCTCTAGATCTGAAAATAAAAATAATATAACATGTAAATTTGAGTAATATAAACCAAAATACCTAAATTAAAAATTAAAAATAGGTTTGACTTGAATATTTGGATGAAGAATAAATATATATTTTAAGTATTTTTGGTGTTTTGATTATTATTTATCTACTTTAAATGTTTACTTTTGATTATTTTTATATTTTAAATATTTTAAACAATTTAAAATAGCTTATATCTTGTATATTAATTCAAAAAATAGCTAACATATTGAAGTATATAAATATGATTTAAATACATTCAAATATACGAAATATCTCGTGCGGATAAGGTTTGGTTATAGTTCTCTAGATACCAAGTTTGGATATTATCGAGTTTCGGTTCAAATTTCCTAATACTTTTTTCGTTCATGAAGAGTTGATATTATGATTTCCGGAATTGTTTGTCTAATAAAAATATACTTTTTTTTTAATTTGACATTGATTTAATGGAGAAATTAATGAAGTGTATTTAATTCAAATTTAATTTTGGAAAACACATTAATCTAAGTGGAAAAGATAAAGCATTAAAATCGGAAGTATCATTTAATTGTGTATTTAATTCAAATTTAATTTTGGAAAACACATTAATTTAAGTGAAAAAGACATCATTAAAATATGAAGTATTATTTAATGTCAGTGGCATATCATGGTAATAAAAGTGAAAACTAAGGGGTATTTCATATGGGTACTTCTCTTTTAATAATATAGATTTGTGATTTGCTCCTTATTAGACGGATATTGAATTTTAATATTTGCTTTGATTCGTAAAATTACGGATATCCGGATATTTTGGATTGAATCGAAATGAATAACGGATCGAATAAAATTTTACGGATATTTTCCCACCCCTAGACTATACTATTGGTTAACGGTCAACACACACTCTCTCCAAGGTACTTTAAAATAACCAACAGAACTGAACAAGCGGTTATTAACCTCAAAAAGAGTATTTAGAAGACCCCTACTCTTCCTAAGATACGACTCTTTATGTGGCGGGCAAAGTTTGGAGCTTTGGCTGTTGTAGACACACTGAACTCGAGAGGATTGGATGTAGATCAAATGTGCAAGCTCTGCAAAAATGCCTCGGTGTCTATGAATCATGCCCTCTACCAGTGTCACCCAACTTCGGACATGTTACAGACGGTACATTTCCCTCCAGAGATTCCATCCCCTCGCAGTTTGATTGACAACTTCCAAATAATCATGAAGATTCTATCAGATGAGGCTATAGAAGAGAAATACAGAACGACAATTCTATGGATACTGTGGTCAATCTGGAAGAACCACAACTCTATTATGTATTCAGCTTTTGAAAAAGGCAAGATTTGGATTCCCCTAAATAAGAAAGAATTAACAGCTGAGTCCTCGACATCAGCATTACGAGTTTTGACTGGCTGGCAGCAGCCTAGGCCTCGCTTTGTTATATGCAATGTGAATGCTAACTGGAGGAATGCAGGCTTTATGATAGGAGGTGCTTGGATTTCAAGAGATCATCAAGAGAATGTTTTGCCTCATTCAAGAGACGCCTTCACATAACAGGATCTCTGCTGGACTGCGGTGTCTCACTTGGGCAGTTACCAATCCTCAATCATAGCCACACTATCGTCACCTTCTTAGTAAGATCAATGACTTATGTTCTGATTTTAGCTCAGTCCTTTCTGAACAGGAATCAGCTTCAGCAAACTCTGTTGCACGGGCCATTGCTCGAAGTTTAACTCAGGATGGGAGGTTTCGCTCTTACCTCACCTTTGGTGGCCCAGCCTGGTTGCATGATAGAATTCAAGAAGAAGCCATCTCCAACAATTGTTGAAGTCTTTCCCTTAAGTTCATGTTGTTGGTGTTTGTGCTTTTTATTTATTTTCCAATCTAGTTTTATCTTGGTTGTACTCTTTGAACTTTGTTTCATCTCTCTTAATAAGTTCTTTTTTTGTCAGCAACCTAAAAACCAGATTCATACAGATTATGTAAACCATCTCGGTAGTTCTGCATCTATATGTATAATGAAAGACAGTTGCTTCCTCTCTTAATAAGTTCAGACGTTTAAAAATAAGACTATAGTACTCATTGGTTAAATTTTCAGACACGACAGTCTGTGATTAAAATGATATAACTAAAAATATATTTCTTTTTTAACAAATACTATATATCAGTATTCTAAAATGCGGTTTAGGCGGCGTGTAGACACTATACGGTAGTTGACCATACCGTTTTCATGTTATACATTGTTTTATGCGGATTTTTATAATGTGGGCGCATAATAGCACTTAGACGGACATTATGCGGTATACGCTGAATTCTAGGTGGATTTTAAACATTAAGATTCAAAAAACTAGACTATTAAGATTATTATAGTATTTTATTAATGTTATTATATGTATTAACCGTTACTTATTTATTTATATGATTATAGCATTTAGTTTAATTGCTTACAAAATAATTTAAAAAATGAAACTTATCATCTTTATATATTTAAAATATTTTCAATTTTATAATTTCAAACTATTTATATATATATTATATACTTTTATACATAAAACTATATTTGAAGTATATGTTAGGTTCATTTTTTTAAACTAATTTATACATACTAATCTTAAATTTATGTTTTATGTAAAAATGTAAATTCGTATATCCTCCTTTAGACGCATGCATATACGGCTAAGCACTAGATTCATATGCTGCGTAATGCGTTTTATAACACTAACATATGTGTGGCTAAAAGCAACTGTTTTTTTGGTGTTACAAACAATTTTTTTTAAAAGAACAAATAAGTACTATTATACTGAATTTGAGATTCGAACTCAGCACCCTACACACTTTACCAACCACATTTTACTCTCTGAACTAACTCATCTTTAATGAAACTGGCCCATTAGTTATTTTAAAACTCTCGGTTTTAAGCTAATGCTTGATTAGCTTCTGTTGAGGACAGGCCCTAGATATATGTTGGTTGATGCGTTAACAGTCACTCGTGCTTGTTTTTATATGAGATTGAGTCGTAACTTAAAGTGCCAAATAAGTGATAGGTGCATATTTTATTGTTTTGGCTATGATATAGACAGTGGTGAACCTATAGAGGAAGATGGGGTGTCAGGTGACACCTTTTAAATCTCAATAAATATTACTTTGTTCGACAAAAAACAAAGAATCGGTAGTTCTAGTGGTAATGTTCTCCTTCTGACACTCCTAACCCGCGGTTCGAATTTTTCCTATGACACTTTTTAATCATTTTTCCTTTTAAATATCAAGTTTGACTCAGGTAAAATTAGATCATGGATCCGCCACTGGATATAGAAGGTCCACGAGTTACTTTTCCACGAAAAATATTATATATCACCGAATATCTCTTGAACTATGATCATATGTTATTTTTATTCCCGAAAAATTTGAAACCTATTTTTCCATGAAAGTAAAGATCAAAATAAAATAAATCCCATAAAATTCAAAATTCAGTTATATTGGTTTACTATTTTTAAGCTAACGGTTTATTGGTTTAAGCCAAAGACTAACCTGTTGAAACACGATTACGACCCAAAACTCAATTAAAACCTTGAACCCAAAATTTTTCAACCCGGACCGACAAAAATTCCCCCAAATTATTATTTTTTTTAATTTTGGAAACTCGAAAACAAAAATTCTCAAATTGAAAATCCAGAGACTGAAATGAGGAAAAATAAAAAGAGATAATAAATGTCGATGGTCCTTTACTGTTTTTGTTCTAGTCCAGATTGAAACCAGTAACTCTGTCTTTCTCCCAGAGCCGGCTCCGCTTTCTCCACATAGTCGGTTCCAAAGAAAGCTGAATGAAACATTGGTCTTAAGCTCTTAATAACAGTTTTAAGCTCAAATTAATAAAATAAAAAAATATAGTTGAAATCTTTAATAAATCTCCTATGGTCCTTTAAATCTCGGGGCCGCCTTGTTTTTCCAAGTGTGACTCTCTAAAATATGGGGAATTGGATTGTATAACCATCAAACAAATGTTAATTCACCTCATAGTTAAAACCCCTAGATCATCTATATACCAGCTCCACAATATAAAAAATAGCCATATTACCCCTTAGTTGTGACCTGAGTAACCTGCTGAGAAATATATATTAAAATAAATATTAAATAAATAATATGATAAATTGTGGCTATTATTGATACAAATCTCTTTTCTTCTTCTTCCTCTTTTCACCAAATCTTTGTTTCTTCTTGGTACGTACAAACACACACCACTTTATCTCAAAGCAAGAAAGAAACAAAGATTCATGACTTACGAAATTGAATTTGGAGGAGAAGATGGCACCGTAGAGAATGAGGTGACATCATACTTTTTACTCTGTTTTTGTTTTTGCCTTTACTATGTTTCTGTTTTTATTTTTATATTGTGTTTATATTTCTGTTTTTATACTATGTTATTGTTATTGTTTTGTTTTTTACTCTGTTTTTGTTTTTGTTTTAGTGTTCCAATGGTGAAAAATAACGACGACGGACCAGTAGAAGAATCGCTGTGTCGGAAAAAAAGAAAAGAGACAAAGATGATCTTTATATGGTGGTGAAGAATAACGACGGTGAACAAAGTGGAGGTGTATCAGCACGTTTGAAAAAAGAAGAATTGAAGAAGATGAACTCGTCGTATATACTATATTTAGTCAACGAAATAGTATACTATATATTCTTTAGTGTAGTTATTTATGTAAGGGTACCATACTATTCGTGACATATTTCTATACTATTTCATAAACATGTAATAATCTGGTTACTATCAATATTTCTCAGCAGAGGGAAATTGTTTATATTTTGGATGTAGGTTGACATTTCCGGGTTAGGGTATAGTTTTATCATCTAAGTTGAGTTGCACTAACTCATCCTGAATTATTGAACGAGCATGTACACTTTAAAAGTACTATACTATATGCACCATTTAGTATAATATTATGAACCGGGTGAATGTCATTATTTGAAAACGGGGAAAACTGTTTATATCTCGGATTTGGGTTGACATTTCCAAGTTAGGGTTTAGTGTTATCATCTGGGTGGGGGTTTTACTAACCCACCCTCATTACTCTATTACTTGTATTAGTGATATGAACTCATCTATGTCGTAATGTCAGTCTATTCTATTCAATAATATAGTAGTACAACATCCATATATAGCCTTGCTACTAAAGTCCTCTAAATTATTGAACGAGAACTAAAGTTTAGTTTTCCGTACCTCTAAAAGTACTATACTATATCTACTATGTAGTATAGTATTATGAACCTGGTGAATGTCATTATTTGAAAACGGAGAAAACTGTTTATATCTCGGATGTGGGTTGACATTTCCAGATTATGGTTTAGTGTTATCATCTGGGTGGGGGTTTCTTTAACTCACTCTTGTATACTATTTTGTTTATATGGAATAGAACACTCCGATTTGACTGTGTAAAGTATGAATAGTGTACAATAAATATTGCCCACATTTCATTTTGTTGACATCATACGTATGTGCTTAATTTACTATATATTATTTTCCTACATCATCTCCAATAACACAAAGGGGTTTAAGCAAAAAAAAGAAAAAAAAGGTTGTCTTCATAAACCATCGTGTCATCTCTTTTTTCTTTTGGTACTGGCAACTTGCACATGGAGAAGGTATAACCGGATAATATGAGACACAAATGATAGTTTTTTAATTATGTCAACATCAATGTCATACACTTAATTTTCATTATGATTTTGATTATTAAGTAAATAAGCCCCTAAAATTTTGGCTTTATTTTTTAAGATTATTTTGCTCTGTTCTGCTTCACTGTTCTTTTGCTGATGTGTGTTCTTTCTTTTCTTTTTAGTCAAAATTTTGCTTTTGTTCGGATTTAAGACAGTGAACATAGCTGTGAACTTGTTCCGAGAAGAAACATCAAATAAACATTCACGCTTGTAAAGAACTTTATGATTAGTGGCTTTTTAACCATTTCTCTGACATTAATTAAGGATATCAATTCCTTAGTTATTTTAACTAATTATTCTCTGTAGAAACCTTTGGAAACTGAGCAAAGTTCCTTCTTTTTTGAGAGAGACCATACGTTGAGATTAAAAATTTAGGTGGTTTTATTTCTGGTCCAGATTTATGTTTGATTTAGTTTTATATGGATTACTAGGTAGTAATCCGCGCCTTGCGCGGGATGAGATGATTAGATCAGCAATTTTTCGAAAATATTAGAAAGTATATATATATAGTTTGGAATTTGGGTTTTGTGTATTTATCTTACTTTCGAACTCATTTTGTTTATCTCTCTATGGCTCTCTCTCTCTCTCTCTCTCTCTCTCTCTCTCTCTCTCTCTCTCTCTCTCTCTCTCTCCTCTCTCTCTCTCTCTCTCTCTCTCTCTCTCCTCTCTCTCTCTCTTCTTCTCTCTCCTCTCCGTCAGATTTTATCAAGTATTGATGAGTGTAAAAAAATAAGATTAAGATTTTAACATATTTTTATTTTAAACATACGAATCGTATTAAGCCCGCACACGGGCATTAATACGATTCTTATGTTTTATGTATAAAATTATTTATATCTAATCATGTTTTATGTATTATTAAAACTAATTTGTTCTTCAGATGTTTATGTATTATTAATATAAATATGTATTATTTAAATACGATTCATATGTTTTATGTATTTACTAAAACTAAATTTGTTCTCCATTCAGTCTTGTGGTTCAAAA